>NC_071977.1:4400100-4738091 GCF_026283585.1 Hylaeus volcanicus
AGAGAGAGAGAGAGAGAGAGAGAGAGAGAGAGAGAGAGAGAGAGAGAAGATAATAGCCGTGACGAAGGGAATCCCTCAACCTCCACGCCCAATTATTTGTCTCCGATGAGCCGAGGAACAGTGTTTAACCCGAAAGTCGACGATCCTTCCTATCCTTCGCTTTTTCTCCCCGTTAAGCCCGTTCAGGCCTGGCATAGACGCCCTCACTACGTTTTTAGAACTGTAACAATACTTCATTTCCATCACTAATTATGCTTGGAAGAATACGTAAATGTAAAGGTTGATACGTTCTTTAGTCTTTCAATTCTGTACTCTTTTGTGTAAAGTAAGGGGAAATGCATGAGTTTATACAAATTTTGTGTTTAATTTTAGGACGATTTGTTATGTCTTCATGCATTTTATATTTTTTTACTTAATCGAATGACTTCAGTTTCTGTTACTTTTATTTTTTAGTCAATTAAGGAATACCGAGATTCCGTTACGCGATCCATTTCTGAAGTCGGTTAATTAAAAAAGTCATAGGTACTGTCCAATTACGAATCAATCATTGTGAAAGTAAACGAGCGAAATAATTGACATTCAAAGCAATTGTTTAATTTTGCTAGAAATTGGATAGTTCGTCAGTTTGAATTCTCTTCCATCTGTATACCATTAATTAACCCATTTAATTTGAAAGGAACCAAACTGACGAAGCATCAAATTTGGCCATAGTACTAATAACATTCTATATCGTACATGTCTTTACACCTACGGTCGATTTTCTTGTAAAGAAATAAAAAAACTTCGATTGAAAGTTCTCGAGTAGTTAACGAATTATTGGCTTAAAGAAAATTCGACGACAATATAGAACTCTGATTCTGAAGCCTGGAAGATATTTTAAGGAGAACCTAGGCCAGGAGTAGCATCTAGTATTTTCTTGAATGCAAACAATTCTCGCTTTGAAGGACGCAGACATCTGTTTAATAAATCTTGGAAGACTGTTGCCAGAGAGACACTCTGCAAACCTTGCATCTAATTGCGTTTCAACAAGGTCTTCTTCGCAGGAGGACGCACCTAGCCGAAGCCTTGCAAAATGGTACTCCCGGACAAATCTTTGCAAAATGATGTTTCTATCATTACTCATCTTTACTTCGCGAAGTTCGCTGTATGCGTTAGCGTCAACGCATCTCGAATAGGTTTTGAAGACAGACAGCTTGACGCTACTTCGCTTTCTAAAGGTTAGTGGCAGAATTAACGAATGAATATAGCATTGAATAATGGATGACGTTTTTCAGTCACATGACTTTTTAAATATATTAAGTTACCTTTTTACTAAACTTGCTTCATTAAAGATATAACCCCAACAAGGAAATTGTATGAAATATTGCAAAGTATTGTCAAAGAATAGGACTTTTGTTCCTGATGGTCAATATTTACTTTCAAAAATCATAGTTGTTGACACACAGATATTAAGTTTTATTAATTCCAAATAATTAATACCAGCTCTTCGAGTACAACGTTATCAGTATTTCCCCTCACAGTTTCGCGGTCATTATCGTCGGACCTGTCTAGTTCAAGGTCATCGCTGGGAATGCCGTTAACGAGTTCCGTAACTGCTAGGTTATGGATACTATGTCTGATAACTTTGATCTGGTTTACAGCGTAACAGAGTACCATAGGCTCAGTAATTATCGCGGCGGGCTTATCTCGTTATAAATACATAGTACGTTCTATGTTCGATCATTTAACTAAGCAAGACAACGAATATATAATACGCGAGTCGGTTAATTAAACGAAGCGTTTCGTCTCGCATTGCCACAAATCATTTATACAACTCGTCCTCCGGCAGTCTCGGGAAATTCCACGACGTTATTCTACTCCTTCGCTATTCAGTCTCGACTCTAAACATCGTTCACTCGAACATCTTGGAGCAAGCGAAGAATAATCTTTTATCCGGCAGCTAATTTGCCTCCGTATTTCCTAGCTTCGCGATTCTTCGTTCGTTTCTGGAAGGCGGTGCAACGAAGAGAGGACCAAGTAGAATGTACTTCTGCGGTCGCAGTGGGTGAGTGCGATTGTCAACCACCGTCTAACCCAGTAACTCCGGGGATACGTGTCCGTTCGCGAGAGGAACTTCTCCGTTAACTTCTCTAATTAAACGAACACTCCTTTCGTGATTAGTCACGCTCCGTTAATGAAGCCCCTCCCGTTACTTTCGGGTTTATTCGTACCGAAGCTAGGTCTCGTTTTGTCCGCTGGTTCCGAACAACAGGATCGCGATCTCTTGTTTGCGAAGTGGTAAACGTGTCGCTAAACCAAATTTGAATCCACTATGATAGTATAATATATATAGTAGCACATATAAAAAGCATGAGTTGATAGTCGATAATTTAATCGTTAATTGACCAGGCAATCGCTTATTTTTCATGAAACAATAACAAGCGAAAACCATGCAGCGGAACGTCAAGCTGTTCTTAGTAAAGTATCTCGACAACTGAACCAACGACTCCTTCGCCCTATCAGGATGAATACCTTAGATAATACGGGGTGCCTCCGTCTGCAATTGCAGAAATTCGTTCGTAAAAACGGGAACGAACGGGTCCCCGAGATATGCAGATATCGGTGGAATTCTCATTGTTTCCCTATTTCAGCCGGCTCTGGTGCCTCTGGCTGAACGCGCACGGTTGTGCGACTCTTCCGGCGACACGCCCTTTCCGAGCAGCGGGATGGTATTCTCCGGGAAAGGTGAGATAACGGAAGTACGTAAGGAATGCGAGACCTAAAGGAGAACGCTTAACGGGATTAGAATCGGTCGCGTGCCGAGCATATCTCGACGGTATTACGTAATTGCGCCATTTTCACCTGTGCGAGGCTCGCGTGATACATTGCCGCAGGGTGAGCGCGACATCCATAAGAACGCACGCCAACCACAAGCAAATCGCGACCACGGCGTTTCTCTGGTTCCTTAACCGCGACCTTAGCTGCTTGGTAAAATTGGTTGCTAATCGTGGACGAAGGTGATGAGGGCAATTTGCAGATCAAACTGATACAAACTTTGTTCCTCAGATTGCTATAAAATAGATTCAATATTCTCTAGAATACCGAAGACAGAAAATAAATGGAAATAAATAAGTACAATTATAAATTAATATGTAAATAAATATTTTAATTAATTAATTTCCAACAACGGAACATTGTACTTCCACTTCGTATCACGAAAATATTTCAATGGATGCACGGGATGAAAAAGTTTTGTTTTCTATCATTTTTCATTTAAAAGAACAATTAATTAAGCAATTGAAGCAACATCCATTTGTTGACTGAAATCACAACTGAAAATATTATATTATTAATATACAAAGTTTGCCCTGAACCTACAATACATTGAAATTGAGCAATTTCATACAGAGAGAACCTATTCAAAAAATAGATATTAAAATTAATAATACTCAAATATTTTTCAATTAAGTGGGTTGGTTTTGAACATCATTTTCAGATGTTTAATGATCTCTTTCAATGCTAGGTTCCGTTTTTAACGCGTATGTGTTCCGTCGAGTACGACTTGAAGAGAGTGTACGACTATGTACTCGTCATTTCTACTTGAAACAATTTATTTTCTCTTTCAATTGTCCCGTGTAACCTCGACTAGCCTTCAATTACAAATCACTACATTCATCCTGAAACGCTTTATCAAAATGTACATAAAAAATTGTATCATTTCATTAAAAAAAAAAAAAAAAAAAGTTGACTTTCATATCAACTCTACATACGTTTTCACCGATAATTAAGTTATTAGCATAATGTTACCCCTCGAAAGCAAGCCGCTATTTTTCAACGGTATTTTTCTTATCGTTATAAACAAGTGAAGCATTCAGGTAGCCCGCTTCGAACGCCTCACACTTTGTAGAGAGTAACCTGCGAATCGCGTAAAAATTCGTGATCACTCCGTTGGGCCAAGAGCGGTGTCCGCGCGGATTTTTCCTGGAGGAAGTCACGAAGCGAACAGGAACCGTTCCACGGGAGTTTCTCTCGAGGCGAAGGACTCCGAAGAAGTTAAACACAAATCATTCCCTCCCACGGAACGGTGGCCTCGGAGACCGTGGATCAGAAGCGAATCGAATGGAACGTGACAACTAGATTTCACGGGGTCTAGGGTCTAAGGGAGGAACGGGGCCAGAGGTGTGTTTTACTCCGTCGGAATTTCAGCAGAAGCAGTCGGGTCCAAGGCGGGTGATACGCGATGAAATATGACGCGCGGAGAGTTCCCTTACCGCAGTGTCTCGCAAGCTTCACCTTCCAGCGCGCTACATCGATGAAAAAAAAACGAAAATATTTCCAAACTGAACAACCACTTCTGGCACGGGAGAGAAAAGATTGAAAATTTTATCAAAATTTTGGGTTGTGTTGAGATAAGTTTCTTACTCGAAAGCGAAGATACAGGGATAGTTTAACATTAAAACTACTGAAGTCAACACGTGCTCATCATAATGCGTACTTACGAGTGTATTTTTGTGCTATGAAATGTTGAAATTTAAAAACGAATGCTGGAATCCATTTAAATAAAATTATTATATTTAAATTGAGAATATATCATTCTTAACTGTTTTGTAGCCAATTAATAGTGTTTTACTTTTACTTTGAATATTTCAAATAAAACAGATCTTTCGATTCAACTAATACAATAATACATCAAAGAAATTACGAAGGGAATTAAATTTTGCATAAAATAAATAAATTTCCTCTCTATCTTCCCCGATAAAGAACAAATAAAATTTCATTCCTCGCAATATTTCAACCACGTTAAAAGCTCGCACGAAAAAATGTTCCGAGGCATACATTCGCACAATTCTCTTTCGAATTCTCCGTTATTCTTGCGAAGAGCTCGCGTATCTCAAACCAACCCCGTTCTGAAAGCCCCGAGAGTGCGCAGATCATGGTTTGAGAAACCCTGGCCAACCGCACGTCTCGGCCGCCGCGAAGGAGCAATAAAATCTGCCACGGGACCCGGAAGGCAAGCCTTGTGCTCCCGTGAAGCTCGAGGCTTTCATCCCTGCGTCTGCCTCGAGGATGATGCGTTGACGAGACAGAATGAAATTGCCCGTGGAGTGCGTCATGTAAATTTTCAATCCGACGTCGTGAAACGCGGGTTACGTGGCCACCATCACCATGGCGTTCGCGTCTATATTCTTCTACGCGGTGTTCTATGGCTTGTTGGGTGAACGCTCGAGGTGAACAGATTTTTCAAGGATATTTTTAATACATACGACGTTGCCGAGAACTTGCCACCCGTCGTGCTTCGCCTGTGAAATGAAATTTACGTGTATCGAATTTCCGATGGAACCGAGAATGTGCACCCGTTTAACACCGACAACTCAATCTGTCGAAATATTAATCATTCCGAAAGACAAATTTTTACTCGTGCTAGATGTAGGTATATGTTAGGTTGTCCCAAAAATAACTGAGTATTTAAATACTGCTGTCAAAATCAAAGATCGTCGACCATCAATCGTGAAATATTCTTTCAACCGACTCTTCCACTGCAACGGATACTGGATTCATATTGCCTGAGAAGTCAATAACTGCCACGCCTTTGTCAATTATCCGCCTCATAAATCGACGGCCTCGTTTCACGAACAAGAAGCCACGAAATGCTAATAACGCGCAAGGGCTGCGGTATTAAGAACATACATCGTGAAACGCCTCAAGAACAATGCAGCGTCCGCCATTATTGCGAAGAAGGTCATCAACGACACGTAATAAAGGTCCCGTTGTCACGGGACGACCGCACACTCTTGCTAGGTCCTCGTTTTATGGAACTTACTGCTGCATTATTGTCGAGCTGGATAGGTTAACGACCATATCCCAGGGCTCGCGTTGTTCCCGTCGATCACACCTCGACTGATAAATTCAGCACCCTTCTGTGCGCGGTGACTTGTCGCAGATGCGGATGATGTCCCCCGTCACGCAACATTTACGACGTCGGTTTTATACGATGAAACGCTGTGGCGTCTTCGTGCGCTCGCAACCTCGCAGAAGTTGTAAATTGTCCAGCGAGGCTTAGCTCGGGGCCAGCCCTGTGAGCCTGATGTAGCGTTTTGGATAAGGGGTTGAAAGCCCGACGCTTTAGCGTATCAGCGATATTTTGTATGATTTGCGACGATGGCAGTTGCTATGTTTCCCAAGGCCACTCGGAAAATACTGCGGTCTTGACCTTATCAGAAAATGAACAATAAGGGCTGACGAGCTCTCTCATCGCAGCAGCGATATACCACGTTTGCGGTTATTCGCGTGGAATCTCGAATTCTTTGATGGAAACCCCTC
The DNA here is from genome assembly GCF_026283585.1 of Hylaeus volcanicus. Lineage (NCBI taxonomy): Eukaryota > Metazoa > Arthropoda > Insecta > Hymenoptera > Colletidae > Hylaeus > Hylaeus volcanicus. Next base: position 4,406,401 of record NC_071977.1, read on the forward strand.
GATTTAATGTTAATACCCCAATTTTTGACACTCGTATTTTGCATGTAGATTCATATATTTTTATGGAAATTTTGCAGAAAAGTTCGCAATATGTACTTGTAATTTACTACATTTACTTAAACTATGTAAGTAGAAGTTCACCCTCGAGACTTTTACAAAAATTGAGTGCCATATTTCAGACAAAATTGTAATGCAATATATCATATCCAACAAAAATTATTAAAATTGATTTCCACTCATAATAAATATGGGTACTCATAATAAACTGTACGCCGAAGTTTTATTAAATGTTTTCATTTCGTATTCAACTGCGGAAATGTGTTGATAAATCAAGCATAAAAATGAAGCCCGGCATAAAAATGAGTCTCCGTCTGTATTCTGTTTATTTTAATTGTGTAATTGGAGACGCAGCAAATATTTTTGAATGGCTGAGGGTGTTTACTTTCGTTCCACGTTCGCCGTTGCAATTGCGCGACACTCTTCAACGCGTCCAGCCGTTATAAATTCCGACAGCGAGGTTATTTATGGAAACTCGGAATCGTGATATCAGTCATTATATTCGCCAGGATTGAAATTCACCGCGCAATTGGTTCGCGACCGCAACGAAACCGACCTTGCTCGCGCGTCCAGCTCCCTGTTTTTTTGCTCCATCAACTATTTCGACCACGTTCACCTCTCTCTATCCGAATTTAATTCGGACATTCGATCAACATTTGATGAGGCTGCTTTATTTTTTTGAACTTCCTACAGTCTTTCCTCTGCAGAAGGAAATAATATCATTGGTCTCAGAGGTCAAGAGAACAGCATTATTTTAACGTTTCGATCTGTGAATGAGATCCTCATCAATAAATTAAAAGTAATACTGAATTTAACGGACTGTGTAAAAACAAAGATTGATAAATAACAATTAGGAAGACATAACTTATGTCTGTCCTATCACGTAGCATACAACATTTCAAACCAATTTAAATTAAAATACTATTTTCAGATTACATATACCAGACCGAATGAATATTTATATCCATCAAAATTCATCTTTCGTTTGATATTGCGTCGTTAATATTTATCAATGATCCCATCGCATAATTTCCCTCGCAACTCAGATCTAATTTAGGTTACAAAGAGTAACAACTCCTCTGTAGGGGTTAATTTCACTCCACAATAAGTTTCCACCCCCAAAAATCAAATTCAGCTACCAGGTAAATAACCTCGGTGTTCTCATAATGAAAAATGATGAAGGGTTATACCGTGGGGATTTTTTACCCCGTTTTACGGGGTTCGGTAGCGTCGTGCGAGGCGAGGGTGGGTGTTCTTCTTTGTCGCGAAAATGAACGGCTCGGTCGACGCGGAGGGGCTCGTTTCCAGGCCACGGGGGCGATCCTCGAAGTTCTTCATACAAGCAGGCAGCCCACATTATTCCAAGCACACGCTCATGGACACCAGCCTTAAACCGCATTCTGCGCGGCGCCCTAGGGTGCTTTTGTCAGATGACACGCCGGTGAATAATTCACCTGGCGCGCATACAGCGATGACGCCCGTGGACGGGAAATCGTGATACCGCGGCTAACCCATAAAACGGGCCTCCCCACGCTGTTTTCCAGCCAGCCAAAATTTATCTCGGCTTATTGTATGCGCCGGTACGCGTAATCCGGACCCAGACGCCATCATGAAAATTATACGGGCGTCTTGCAACGCTGTCGTGCGTCACGGGGAGTTTTATGTAATCGCCTCTGGTGGACGGGTTTGCGCGGATTCATCCGTGTACGATGTTGATATGGAACGGGCAAACATATTTGGAAACCCTATTAAAAGTTTTGGGTACCGAAAGTTGGCCACTTTTGTGTCACAACGTTCCACGTGGCGCTGTAATTCTACCACCATATTTGTTTTTGATATAAATTATTCAATTTTCAACATTTTTCATAGGTATTTTCTTTGGTCTACAACCTTCGACATGCAACAAAAGTGCAACTCTCATGGACACTGAAAACATATTTTAATTTTACGAAGATAACGATCCTAAACATAAAGCCAGAATAGTTCAAGAATATTGATTTTATAATTGCCCTCGTATGTTACACCCACCACTACAGTCACCGAATTGAAATCCTATTGGTTCAAGGAAAAAGGTCTTCTACATTTTCAATTTTTATTTCTAAAACTAAACGTCGTATGAATGAACCGTAAATATAAAAAAATTCCATCAAAAATTATCCCGCGGTCAAAGGGTTGATAAATTAAGCATAGGAATAAAACTTGTGATATTCTATTTACTTTAATTGTATCATCATGACTGCAAAAAATATCTCTACTCCCAATTTAACCGAACTCAACCCCATCGTATCCCGCATTTTTACGAGAATGTCATCGTCCTTAGCTCTTTCGGAATTCTGAAATATACTGCGACGCGGCTCCAAAAAGACTCTCCCAGTATGAATCGAAAGACGAATGGTATTTTCCCAGGAAAAGGAGCACCATTTCCCTTACCTCAGTCACCGAGCCAACAGGTTCGTTCGCATATGTGTCGCTGCTGGTGGTATTAAATCTCAAATATTTAATATCCTCAGACCTTCGTGTGTATGCATGGCTCGACTCTCGTCAACACGAGAACTGAACTCAGGGAGATACATAGCGATCATGTTGCAAACAGCAGAACGGTATTCGGTTCCTTATATCTGCCTAGGTTGGCTCAGACATCACGAAATGCCTCAGACGCTTCCAAGAACAGGGGCGAGGTCTTAGTCCATAGGTGACGGCGGGTTAGAAGATCGAAGAGGGTTGATTGCACCCAGTGATCGCGAGACTCTGTGATTATGAGCGAAGGCAGGATGCACTCGAGTGGTTCATGAACATTCCTTTGGGTGATGGAACGTGGAGAGGTGTCATACGTCAGGATCAGAGGGTTCGACAAGTACGTGTGATATCCGAAGATGTGCTGGTCCATGGAAGCTTGGAATAAGACCTGAATGTAAAATAAAAATTGGAAGTTGCAAGAAATATGTGATTTCAATAGGTAAAAGTTCCAACTCGTAACCATATTCGACGACGTCGTCGACGACACGAAAGGGAATTTTTAATTGTGAACATTTCAAACTTTGCTACGCGCATAACGAAAATGTAAAGACGCAGCAATGTTCGACGTTACTAGAAAATTAACTATCGGAGTGGAAACTGGAGTTAATTACGGATGAGATTTTTTAAGAAAGTCAAGCGAGAGTAAGCAGAACCTCTCGCGACAATTTTCTCTCAAATGTTCATTCTACAGAAGATAAAATGTTTCTTTAATGTTTCTCATTTAATCATCTTCTCATTTAATCATCTTAATCGACTAACTTTCCATTATGCGTACTTTATTCAAGAGCGATTTGCGACCGTATAGCGAGGGTCGTGGGGAGGCGCACCATCCTAGCATTACCTTACAGAACTTGGTTCTACCTTTGAACTGGTGTAATTGGTTATTAGATGTCGACCGTGGATATTGATCACACCACCGGACCATCGCGACCACACAGAAAGCAATTACTGTGGTGGCAGTTTGCTTCAAGGGGTAGGCTTGGCAGAAATGTCAAAGAATCGATTTTGGTAATATGATGCCTTAAAGCTTTAAGAATAAGAAAAACAATACTTCATAGCCCGGGGAAATCTCAAATAGGTCGTTTCCGAATGCATCGATGACATAGCGCGTTTTTCTCAGAACTAAATAGTTTTCAAATGGGTTCAATTGCGTGTAAAAAATTCTCTTCAATATGATATGCAAAAATTACAAAAAAAAATTAAGAATTATAGCTATTTATGAAGTTTCTAGCTATATTTTTTTCTGCGTTTATTTTCATGCGCAAAAGAAGTTTGACTATGTATGTTCGTGTACCTTTCCAATGATATTCCCCACAGAAAACCAAAGTAGTAAGTGTAATACCAAAAAGATCCCAAAAAAATACAAAGCTCGAAACATTCGGAGGCAATGCCTCCAAGCCATTCAGCGACGTTTCTTTCGACTCGATTATCAGTCGATTATCACGATCAAAGGTGAAAAAACAGCCCGACACCGTGTCCCGAACGTTTCCAAGCGAATTACATTGGAACTGGAATCCGTAGAAATACGGCGTCGATAAAACGAAACTCGAAAGGAAAATACGACGCCCAGAGGAAACCATCGTTCACGCAGAGACAATTTCAGAGGCGATCCTCCCGTCTAGTTCCCAGAGAACGGTCTTGGAACGATACTTCGAATCGGCGAATGCATCGTTTAACACCGCTCAGCCTTGGGGGACCACGGTTGGGCCGCGTTTGTTTCCAGAAAAATGAATTTATATCCTCGCCAGCAACGACACCTACAACCTTCTCCCCCCTCCCCCCCAAACCCCTCAGTTTCATTTGTCTCCGGTGCCGCGGAGGGTGGAGCAGCTTCAAGAGTTGATAAATGCGATGCCCGAAACTCATCCTACCGATTGCGTCTCTTGCGTGCGACGAAACGCAACGCGAGGCGGAACGCTTTGTTTCCGTCCGCGAGCGTTTCGAGAACTTGATGGACGGAAAAAGAACAGGAAACGAAAGAGAAACGGGCAGAAATTCTGTGCTGGGTCGCGATAAACGTTGCATAGATGAAAAAAAGGAAAATAAATGCGTGGGAGGGACGAAGTATTCCCAGTGACTCGACAGAGAGTCCCAATCGCGTTTACGGGAAACTTGTTTTGGATTGTTTGGTTCGGAAACTTTTACTTGAAATTAAAATATTAGAGGTAATCTGCAGTCGTTGGGTGTCTGACGGTATCGCGCTATTAATGTTCCACTCTTTTTGTCTCATTTAACCACTTGCGCTAGAAAGACGTGGCACGCACGTCGAGATGCTTTTGTTCCAATATCACCAGCGACGCGTGTACCATGTCGATAGGAATTTGTGACAGAAATAAAAATGACATGCGCTGCCGTGAGTTTATTGGTAGCGCGAGTGGTTCATTCGTATTTTTAAGGGAAGGACATAGATTTTAATGTAAAAACAGATCTCAAAAATTTCTATAAAAATCGTTTATTTACCCAAGCCAGAACCTTTGGTGGTCCAGAAGAATGTGTTCGTTTTGAAAGTAACCGAATCGTTGTTATTCCGCTGACCGTGCTATGTTATCTCAAAATATCAGAGTTCGATCCTTCGGTGGAGGATCGCCGAAAATGATTTCGAGACGTTACACGAGACACCCAAAGTTCAATTTCTGCGACGGTGAAACTCTCTAGGAAGTTTGAACGAGAGCTTTCCTAGGCTGGAGCTTACGCGGAGCCTTCTTCACGCGAGCTTTCAACTCGTTCCCATGAAACGGCCGTTCTATTACTGTTCCATTTGGGCCGTTGGAAAACTGACGTCTTACTCGGTGGAAAAGTTTCGCGAGCCATTGAAAAACACTTCCGCCCTTCGTCGAAATTTCAGCCCCGGCTCGCGTGGTTCGTTATTAAGAAACAGACAAATAATAAAAAAGGAGGAGGAAAAGAAAAGAGCACCGAAATCCGAGTAACTTCCGGGCTCGAAGTTGCACGGCTCGGTATAAAGAAACGCAAACAAGTGCTGCCTGCAATTTCCCTCGCCGACTGTTCCGACTGAACTCGTGTCTTCCGTGCAATTAGTTTAATTAGACGTTCCACGGCACGAGTTACGAGTGTTTTGGATTTGATTGTCAGCAATTAGAGAACGGATTTTCATCGGGACGCTTTTAGTGGGGAAAGTATTTCTATCAACTGGTTCTATTTTGGGGAAAAGGATTGTTTACGATGTCTCTGATTTTTTACACATTCGCGATCGGCAGATATTTTAGGTTTCTAATACCGAGTACTGACGAAAATAATAAAATTCTGAAGCTGGACATCGCAAACAAGAATGAATTTGAAATATCAATGTTGTAAATATTAGTGTACAAAATAAAAAGATATTCATAATTTGGAATAGAAACCAGGAATGTGTTGATAAACTTCCAGCTTCGTGATATAATTAATACATAGCGCAACTAATTTGCACCATAAGAACTGTTCTTCTATCTCTTCTCATGCCTACAAATTTCCAAAATCGATGTCGCAGTCCTCCCCAGTGCAGCACGCCACGAAGACCCTAGCTACGATTCTTCCACCTGGCCATAGCTCTCAGTGTCCCGTGAATCATAGCAATACAATTGTCCCCAAACGCGCGGTGTAAAGTTCCCCGAGAATTTCTTCGTGGGCGTAAACGATTCCTGTCGCGGTATACGATCGACCAGAACGGAGGTGCTGCATTACGATATTCAATATCCGACATTGTAATGGCGGTCAAAGTTCCGTTTTCGTAGCCCGTATCGCGAGGAAATTTGCATGCATATCGCGATTCAGCAGCAGGGAGAAGTCGCTGCGATCGACCACGGGGAATTGTTCTGCAATGCAGAGAGATACCTTCGTTGGGAATTTCGGTCTTACGGGATCTCGAATTATCGGTCGTCTTTCCAACCTTGTTAGTGTAACCAACGTTGCTCGCCTTGCGTGGTACACTGCTGGGAAACTTAGGCACTGTTTCTCGATCGATTTCCACGAGGGCGGTTTCGACTCGCCGTTCGACCAGAAAGCGAAGTAACATTGGCATCTTAACCGTGAATACGGATTCGGGACCGCCACTTTGTTGATTACTAGGGAAACTTGATCCTCGAGGCATTCGAAGCGGAGGAACTGTTTCTATTCGTCAAGGATTGTGCGAATTTTCTATTTTGTTCTTGCGAATCGGAGGGATCAATTGGATCTTTCCTTGGAAATTAAAATAAAATAAAATAGATTCCTGCAAGTGTCGAAGAATTTTGCAAATTTAAAATTTCTATCTCCATCCACAACAGCTCTCATCCGTATGGATGATCCACATTAGCTAATGACCAGATCAGTAATGCAGAATGTACAATATTCAAACAAACCTCCGGCATCAGGATTATTTAAATATTGCAAAACACAAGGGACAAGACAGCGTCCGTAACATTGAGTTTCTCGTGCACCGTGGAATCTCCTCTTTTCTCGTTGATCTTTTTAGGTAAATGTTCTGCTCCGCGAAGCTGTCCAAGCGTATCGATATCGTTATGGCCGTGTTCCGTACGTTCTGTTGCCGTAGAGCTAACCCACGATGCTCGTAGGTTCCATTCTTTACATGTCATTCAAACGCGAGACGAAGGCTCAATCGGCCGGAAATGAGGGAGTCAAACACAAAAAAGGACTTTTGTACCAAGTCGAACGAGGAAGATACCGATGGAACGGCTGTCTTAGCATCGCAGAGACGACGCAGCATCGTCCTTTGGCTCTTGGAATATCTTTGTACGCCATTTTCGTCGTATCCTTAAGAATTTCGAGTAAACTTTCTCCGAAGCTGTGCGACAACGTTTCCAAGACGTTTCTCAATTTCGAAAGCGTTGATAACAATTATTTATTTTAATATAGGTACAAAGTGTTTTCGAAGTTTTAATAAATTGTATATATGAAAAAAAAAAATTCATACCTACTACTAAAAAAATGTAGTCCTAAACCTATTTACCCTCATAGATCTGTCAACGAATCACCAAAAATATGTAAAATATATTTCTAATTTATATTTGTCGTTTTACAATAATCACAATGAAAGAATCATAAAAGGTAAAAGATTCGGTATTTAAAGAATATACTTTGTCAACTTCCCTTTAATATACGCGGCTAAAAATATAATATTCTTGACTTTTATAATGAATTCAAAGATTCGTTCGTAAATTTTATGAACGCAACATCAGAATGCTCTCTGTCATTTAGTTTGTCCATGGATTTAGAAAATTAAGTGAAGTTTGGGTAAGAGGAGCAAGAAACGGTGACCCATAGCTGACACATTACCTTGGGCGATTAAGACCGATTAGGGTCGACTCGGCTGGCAAAGGGAACCCGTTGAAACATTCCCAGTCGCATTCTTAGATCCGACAAATTAATCTATATGAAGTAATAAGACTGCTCCTGAACCTTGGCCCCGCAACCATTACGTATTTAACCGCAATGCCGCGATGACGCTCGTTGTTCTAATTGCCGGTCTCTCTACTTGCGTAACTACGTAGTTAGAGCTTCTATCGCCTACAGGATGTCCGCGTCGACTTCGCCGTTTAATTAATTGAAACATTACCATTTCGTAATTTCGTTAGCCGTTTTAGAACGTGCCCGAGGACAAAGGTCATCCTTCAATTTAAAATGAGGAATTAAAATGTAATAAGCTAGCAAGAGATACTTAACTCTTTATAGGTCATTGCTACCTCTCTGCCTTGTCCCTAAGCAAGGGTCGGGAATTTTGTATTATTAAGTTTCTACGCTAATCCATAAAAAAAAAAAGTGAAACGAAATGGCTCAGGCAATTCTGCCCTATAAAGGGTTAAATATTATTCAAGATTAATATTTTATCGAGGAGCAAATATAATATAATATATTCAACCATATTAGGAATTAATAGCGACATCCTGATATGACACGTAGTTCCATTAATTAACTTAATCATTCGAACGATATTCTGTCTGTTAGTAACATTATGACGTTATGTGCATTTATGTCCTGATGGAACATACTCAATATTCATTATGTATAATGTTTGTAGATTTTTATCTGCCTTTATTCCAATAACTGATCTGATTCTCCATTGCGGAAACATTCACTACGAAGATTGTTGTCAATATCTCATGCCAAGGTATTAGCGTCGATTCTTCGCAAACGAAAGCGTCCCTCGTATATCGACTCCATCGTGCCTCGGAGATACTGTTTCTATGCCGCGATTGCAAACCGTCCGTAAAGCAAAAAGGTGAAAGGAAAATTACGTACGTGGTGTATTCTATTTTATCCACGTCCGTGTCCTAGTCGCCATGGTCGTTCGTGTTCATTGAACATGCGCCTATTGTTGGGGTTTACTCGTTCCTGGCTTTTCGATTCACCTTTTACCCTTAACTTCCGTGGAACGTTTTACCAAAATTGGGTCGGAAGAAGTCGCGGAGGACATCGAAATTATATACCAAATGGTCGAACCTACCTTCTTGGAGGTAAAAGGCAAGTCGCTGAAATGGAAGGAACATGTATTCGGGCTTGTGACAAATTTCCCCAACCCCATTGTATTCAGCAGAACATGTCCTCCGTCAGATTAAATTGTTGTGTGAAATTGTTGGGTGTAACAGAGAGTATTTGTAGGCACACCTTTATTGCGTGAATTTCATTTTATTTTACAGAAATTATTTCTTGGTTATTCGTACGTCCTTTAAATTGATACCGGAAGTAAACTAAGGAGACAAAGTCTAACTGATAAACAGTTCTCGAATGAAACATTTCCTTGTATTGGAAATGGAGTAAATACTAATTTTATTAATTATAAGATTTTATTTCATGACTAAATGTCACGAGTAAACTATTATATCTTCGTTCTATGAAAAACTGATCGAGACTCTAGTCACTTGCGCTCCGAGCACTTTTACTCTTATCCTTCTCCAAATCGGTAAACCAATTATATCAGAAGACAAGCCCTAGACCCAAAAATTGAACGAATGCCGATGGAACTCGTCTGATACCAGATATCAGGCAGGTAGCACCAACGAACGTACACAGCGAGAAGATTCCTCTCGCGATCGAACCATAGCCATTTTAATGAAAAATGCACCCCCGTCGCATTTATTCGATGCGATCCTCTATTGTCGGGTTCCAGTGATCCTCGCGCTGATCTCTGCTCCGACCCATCGCGGGCCTAAAGGGGTAGCGAAGCGGACGTCGCGCGATCACGTGCTCCTGCACGTGAATGTGCAGGTGCAGGTTGCGTCTAATGCAGTCAAGCGAGGACTGCGGGGAGTTGCCAGAGACAGCGGGATCGCGGGGGGTTGAGTGAAACGGGTTCGTGGGACAAGGGACGGTCGCGTCCTGCAGTTAGGTGGCTTCTCCCTGTCGATGGGTATTGTCGGTGCATTGACTTATCGACCAGGGTAGGAAGCATGGCTCTGTCCTACGATGGATTGCGGTTACGTCTGTTGTTCCGGTAACGAGGGCCATCTCACCCTCTCGTTCGTCACCGCGAGCCTGTCCGTCTTTGTCGTCTGAACGCGTCTGCCGGGGCTCCAATGCACGTCATTACCTGTCAACGACGGAATACCGTCGATGTCTCTGATAAGGAGCCAGCCTAGGCGGAGAAAACTTGACAACCTCCTTGAGACGCGCTCGATCCGGTGATCTCTTACTATGACGACCCACAGCGTTCTCCAATTTGCGGCGTGTCCGTTTCCAGGATGCATTTGGATCCCTGGGATTCCTCTCGTCTAACGTCGATGGGTTCTTGTACGCGAGACGAGACATTTAACTCGGGGCTATACCGTGCACCGGTGTAGCACTCGCGTCTTTAAACGATTTAGAATTTTTAGTTGGGATGAGATGAAATTAATTATACGCTGCGTAGCACAGCGCCAGCCATATTCTTGGACGTTGCGGATTTTTGAGTTGCTATTATGTATAAATTGAAGGTGCCAAAACTGTCAATGTTGATTTTTTTCGTGTGAAAATATGTAGAAGCTAGTAAGGGTTGGTTAAATTACTTCAAGTCCTAAAAAATGCTTCAGTGTCTAAAATGAACGTACGTTTTTCCAATTTCGATGCATGTTTTATCGTACTTTAATCGTATACTATAATCTAGCAACTTCATTCTGTTTTAGAAGCTGAAGGACAGACTTTCACGTCTGGATGACAACGCCAGATAATAATAAGTACTGCGTATTCTTTGATTCTGAAACGTCGTTCGCTTCTTTTCTCGGTCGTATTTATCTCGCGATTTCTTTTTCCCTGTTCAACATCGACATTATCGTCTCATGATCTAATTACTCGCTACTATCCGTCTCTGTCACGTAGCTCTCCTTAGTAGGGGTTCGAATACACGTCATTACCAGCTGTCAGCGATGGTATACGTTCGATATATCTAACGAGGGAGAGACGGAGAGAGAATGACGTATGCAGAGAGGAAACGAGGAGAATGTCAGAAGAGCCGCTCTGACAGGATTCTGTAAATAAGACAGTACCCGAGAGATAATGGATGTCATCAGCGGGTGATGGATGTGGGACCATCCCTGATGACGTATGTATTTCGTTTCGACGCCGTGTTACATGAACCGTGATAATTTCTTGACTGGTTCCCAACGGAATTCCGACTTCGTAGGCATCTGTGTTTTAACTCTAACGCAAAGTTCTTGAGTAAACATTCGTAAATATAGAGTAGAACGTTGATACTTTTGGTAGAGAGAACAAATATGATCTTTTGTTTTTTCTGGAACGTATTGGGTACAAGTTGATGGTAAAGCGACAGATATTCGAATTGCAAAGTAGACAAATACAACAGAGACAAATGTCTAGTCACGCGAGTAATATAAATTTATAAATATTAGAGAAATTCGAAGAAACACATATCGAATAAGAATGCGTACGTATGAGATAACCCGATACTGCTTTCTGTAACGGGACACCTGAATGTTAATTTGATCAACGACTGAAAGATATCTTGGTCCGAAGAAACGGTGTACGAAAATTGCATCGACACCCCTTTCTCCGTAACGTGATCTCAGATAAGACCATGAACTCTTCCACTTTTCCCTCCACGTTCCGTAATCTTTTCGTTGGCCCGTCCGTTCGACGGATGGCAACCGTACACGAATGGAAGACGCCGCGATTCCGTGATCGGAATCGCATCGACAGACGCCCAGATGACGACCGCGAGGAAATCGCGGGGAAAGAAGGAACTCGCGAAGAAAGAAGGACGATATCGACGGCAGAGAAAGTCTCCAGCATTTGTGCGACGACGACAGCGGGAAATGAGAAATAGCAGACGAAGGGATAAAGTCCCTATCTATGGTATCTACGTAGAGGGTGCAGTATTCCCTCGCGACGCTAACTATGGGCATGCTAGACGACGGTCCAAAGAGATCCTATCGCGCATGAAACGTCCGTAATAGTGCCCACTGTAAAACCCCGATCGATTTTCTGGGAGGAAAAATTAAATCAGCATCCAGCCAGACAGATTCTTTTTACGAGTCGAAAGTGTCGGTGAAAAGAATCTCAATCCGGCCCTGTTAGCTCGATGAGCGTCGATGGCTGTGGAAATTGAACCGGAGCAGTTGAGTTCCTTAGGGATTTCGTTTGTTCGTGGGTATTCGTTTATTTTGTCCTTCCACGCTGTGTGTGTGTGTGTGTGTGTGTGTGTGTATGTTTGTATATTTTGTTTCGAAACTCGTTTAGTGTAATACTATTATTGGTTGGTGAACCAAGTCCTGTTATTTTGAAAGGGTGTATATCTCTCCCCTGTTTCACATGTATCTCCGAAATGGCGAATCATAAAATCATAAAATTTCATATGGTACCTTCAATAACCATTAACATTTTGAAATGAATTAACAAGGGTTGAAAAAGACATCGCCACAGAAAGTGTCATCTTATTTCTCTCATGGAATATTAACGAATAATTTGAATTAAAAGAAAATTCGTTTTCAAACTAATACCAGGTTTTGCACGACCGTCGCCATCTATTCCATAACGGCGGTATCGAGTCGCGCTTCTGCTTCGTCTTCCTGAAATATCATCGTCGTGAAAGGGGTCCTCTCGAGCGTGAGAAAAGAGATTGGTCCGTCATCGGTGTTCGACCCCTGTATCGAATGCAAATCGATACGTGCAAGAGAAACCAGGAGGGAACGAAGCTCGTCGAGACGGACAACGGAACGAGACCGTAATGGCGAAAGGAAATGGTCCAAGCAGATGCGATGTTTGCTCAGCGCCTTTAGCTGAATTCACGCCGCTGGCCCCTTTCGCAGTGTTCCAAGCCCGACAATCGGTTGGATCGCCCAGCTGGCCAAAGTGCTTGGAAAATCTATCGTTGATCGTTTTTGGTCCCGAACGCCCGCTCGATTTCACACCAAGGAAATGAGTTTTCTCCTGTCTGATCCGTAAGACGCCCTTCCCCCCCCGCGCCCTTTCGAGCGCACCTCTACGCTTTTACACCCGCGAGTGGGAAAATGATGCGGAACCTCGTGATCCCGATTCGCACTTTTCTCCCGATAGATTTTTCAATTTTCCTTCTAACGTACGAGCTTGGAACAAACGACTCGGTGCACGACGCTAGATCTTTCCCCCGTGAAATATGGTTTTAAAATGGATTTCGGAGAATTAACCCTTTGGAGTCCGCGCGCGTCCGTCGGGTAAGACGAAAGTAAACCTGTTAGATGTTACCGGGAACCTCTCGAATGTTTTGAATAGAAGAAACGTTGTTCTTGTAAAATACAAATTGAAAATGGATATCCGGTAATTGTTATATGGTGTTTCTCAGAGTGTTGAAGCCATTCAACTTTCGAAAGCATTTTATTGCGTTATAGCTAAACTAACAACGAGTGAATATAAATTTTCAATCAAACGATCATTGAATGTACCTTTATTTAATATTACGAAAAAGTAACAATGAAATAAAATTTATTTTAATTCGTACGTTTTCACGTCAAATGTATTTTCAACAGCCAAGATTAATCGTCACTTCTCTTGAAATAATTTTTGAAAGAACACCACCTATTTATAAATTTATCGCTCGAACTGATTCTATATACTGACGTAAAGATTACAGAAACCTATTTCTGTTGCCTCATAAATATTTATTTCCGTAGTCAATGACCGGACTATATACCAGCGTCGATATCCAATACGGCAAAGCTAGGACGATTCCTAAAAAATTGAAATGCAAGGGTTTCTATGCCGATGATTGCCCGACGTACGCAACACTTTGCGTGGCGGACTTTCACAAAAAAAAAGGGAAAAAACGGAAGTCGTTTTTGCACGTCACTTTTTCGCGGAACGTTATTACGAACGTAAAAGCGACGCTAAGGATTTTACGACGCGGAGCGGAAACACCGGCGATGCTTGGAAAAAGGACGAGGGAAAAGAAGGTAAAAAAGAAAGCATTGAATCAGATTGTGGCAACCTGCCAATACACTGATATTCCGGTTATGAAAGGGCCGATTGAAGTACGAAAATGCAATTTTATATATCACGCGCGAATTCTGGTTAATAGGCGTCGTGCGGCCGCCCCATTCAACCTATCGGATTTCTCCGTTACAGAGAATTGAATTTTTCGTTGAACGCTCGACGCGGCCCGCGTATTTATCGGCCTCTCAATGATTTGGAAAAACCAATTACAGCTCCGATTTCGAATGAACGTATGCGTGCGTTGTTCCGCGCGAGAGTTAATGGGAAAAAATACGCAGAATGACCCTTGATGAAGCTCAACCGAAAAGGGGAATACATTCTCGCGCGCCAAAGGGTTGAGAGCGGACCTGGGCAAAGCGTTTTAATCGAATAATAGACGATAAAACCAAACGAATGGCAATTTAATCGCGAAATTTACTCCAAATGTTATTTACTATTATTAACTGGTTTTCTCGGGATAATTTAACGGTTACCATGTCTAATTCCTGTTCGTTCGATATGATATCATGTATCATATTAATAATGATAATACGCATTTATCGTCGTTAGTTATTTTTATCGAATTGTGTAATTGATTGAGTATTTTCCTATTCGTTTCACATGATATCTAATATTGAATTCATATATCAATATATCATGCCTGCATATTAATAGTGATAATAAATATCTATCGCCGTTACTTATTTTGATCCAATTACGTAATTGATACAGTATATTCCTATTCGTTTCACACGATATATAATATTGAATTGATAATAATGTTTAATAAAACGTTAAATTTATCTATTACCATACACAGACACAAATTAATAATTACTAGACCGCAGATTATATAACACAAATCGTAATTCCCATTTAACCAAGTACCAGGTAAAATGTTTATCTTCGCTTGTTAGTCGACATGTTTACCTGGATAAGGATTTCGCCCCGTTTCTGGCAGAAAATAACTAAACAAACGCGGGCGAGCGTAACGCCGAAATGTATGCCCAAGGTAACTATATACTTTGAAATATATTCGGTAGGGAATTACGAATTTGTAATTAAAAATCGTCAGCCCGAGGGAATTTGTATCACAATTATCTCGGTGTGTAAACATTTAAATAGAACACTCGTCGTTCTCGCGCTCTTTTATTTCAACGAAGTAAATATTCGTCTGTGGACGATGGAACGTTGCTCGAGCACTTGTGCCAGCAAGCTTTGGCTGCTAAAAATTATTCACCGTACGTTACGTAAACACCGCGAACTTAAATTAAATCTACCGTTTCCATTCAAAATTATTTCATTACACCTTCTTTAGCGAGACAAGGGTAGACCGGGGTCTAGTTGCTTTCAACATTTTAAATGTAGAACCACTTTCGTGAAATTTCTGAAAAAACTTTGATACTCTTATATGTACGATTAATAGAATTTCTGTTAATTTTCCTCGACACTTTGTCTCCATATTACACGAACAGAATGAAGTAATTCAACCGAGAGCTAGCTAAAAGTGTAAGGCATCATTCGAAACTTTACTTTGAATAAACCTTTGTAGATATAAAAAGGTCGAAGTGTGAACAAGAATGAATAATAATTACAATACGGAACGTTACTGGAATTTCAATGTAGAATATACAACGTACGATAAAATTTGTTACGAGTAAAAAAATTGTTTTGTAATAAAAGAAAATACGAAGTTTCTTACTAATTTTCAGGCTGAAAAGGTAATGGATTTGTATCCAGTGGAGCTTGTGTTTTATTTCAATTTAAAATCGTGCGCTTAAGGGTTAATCGTCATTACTTAAGTGCTAAGATAAATCGAAAACGTTGCGTTTTACATTAAAAACCCCAATCCTATCACAAATTACCTAATCCGCCGTGTTCCGACAGGAGCGGGCCATTAAAATACGTCTTCGAAATTCGTGCAGACCCCCGTAACGAGATCGTTAATCCATTTATCAAGAACGAGCAGGAATCCCCGCGAGAGTCCCTTCGATTTTGCGATTTGCCCTCCTTTTCCACCTAAACCCATTAAACCGTCGTCCTAAGCGCGCCTCGGCCAGAATCACCGTGACGAACTGGACCGGTACAGCGAACGAAATCCGACTACAAATATTATTTAGGAAACCGTACACGTAGAGACTCGCTACGAACGTGTGTATGTGTGTGGGAAGTGTGCTCGAGGCAGCGCTATGAATTTAAATTTCCGCTAATTGTAGCCGGGTTAAGGCAAATCGACTAATTGCCGTTCAATTCCTGCGGAGATCTCCTAGGGACGCGATTCTGCCGCGGCGGTACATTTCCTCGAATAATCCGATAATTATTCTTCGATTGAGCGCTCAACGGGATACGGCGATATCCCGCGATTATTAATTCGATCCCGGAGAACCGCGGTCCATTTATAGAAATATCGAACCGGGATCGACCGCATCGATTTACAATTCGAGCACCGTTCACGCTTTCAGCGGCGTGGAACGTTTATTCAAGTCAATCGGTTGTGATTTAAGGCAGTATTCCCGTTCTAAACGGCGTTTCCGGGTGATATTTTATGATTTCAGATACAAAACAAAAAAAGTGGGTATATCACTTGAGCGAAATTGTGGAGTTCGCCTACGCACGATGTATTTTAATTATTCAATTAACCCATGGACTGCGAAAGCCGTATATACGCCCACGAGAAATAGGCTGAGAGAAATGTTTATATTCGTTAAATCAATTTTTAAAAAATATCAGCTTATAGGGGACGGTGAGACGAAACTTTTTTATGGTTACAATTTATTCATAGGATGTTTAGTTTCGAAAATAAAAATTGAAAAGCTAGAAGTTCGTTGCAGAAATTGATTTCCAGGAAATAGGTCTTCTAAATTTTCATTTTTTATCTACGAAACTAAACGTCGTATGAATAAACTATAAATATAAAAGAGTTTCGCCTTATCATTCCTTATAAGCTGATATTTAGTACTTATTTTGTACTAATTTCTACCTCGAACAATAATTTTGTACCTCGTGCCATTTTCCAAAAAAAAAATCGTGGCGCAGCTAGCTTAATATTAAGCTGCCAACTTAAGATATGTCCAAACACGTTCTCGAAAGTGTGTATAATAGTTCGAGAAAATGCGAAGAATTTAAAAATGAAAAACCTGCTCCACTCTTCCTGGCAGACGATTAAGTGCAAAATGGGAGCTTCAGAATTCTTCACGATTAATCGACCCGCCATTGTCGTTGCTTGGCGAAATCGATGCCCGACATTCGATGGATATTGCAAATGACCCGGAAGGCGCTCTTCTTTCATTCGTTCGTGGGACGGACGGTAAATCAAACGGCAAAATTAAAACGGCCCCGTGAAAGATCAAATTAAAATTGGCCGTTGCCTGCGCGAACGAGATTGCAATCTGGTCGAATCTCTTTGCTCGTGTCATTTTCAGTTTTACGGTTCAACGGATAACTATGTCCCGGCTAACTAGAACTCCCACCCTAAAGTGGATCAAAATCGTTCGTTCTTTTTTCCCTTACTTGTCCGTTCAGCTGCGGATTATCCGTTCATCTGAAAAGAGCTTCCGCACCGCTTTTAAGTGCACTTATATCCAGAAAATGGCCCTCGCAGTATCTAATTGCCAGCAGGAAACGCGATAACGATCCTTTTCCTTATTTTCCGCTTTCGAACGGTTGCAATATTCACGATCGTTTCCACGGGAAATTATTCCTCGACATCGGTTTTCAATGAGCCATCCCTTTCCTGGAGTTGTTCACTGTTAACGACGAGTGGATCAACGGTAAAGGTGGGTACAATTTTATTCGAATAATGGATTGTTCAATAATAATCCAGGAATGTGTTTACTGTAATTTACTCACTCTGAAATATTAGGGGAACCATAATGTAATGTCGTTCCTTTTACATTAGATTCAAACAAATCAATTTATCATATGTTTTTATTTTTAATCAATTATGTAATCGTCCTCGTTATCAACAACCTTTTAATAAATATATATTGATAAATAAACTATCGACATTCGCAGAAACGACATACTTTCTGGTCCCCCTAATACTTCAGTTTTTGCTATAAATTTTAATTTGTACTCAAAGAGCAATGAATTATCATAATCGTTAGCTAAATAAAATTGAATCACGAGATCCATACTAACTTTTATAAATTAAATAGTGAAACATTGGATTTCCACTAATCTTTATTTTCCAAATAGCTCGTTCCAAGTAATATTTTACGAATTACACGTTACAAGTCGTTCATCATGTATTCATTACGCAGAATTAATCTAGTCGTAAATTTGGTGTATCTCAGCTTGGACGTAAACAAGTATATGCAATATGTACTGTTTCGTAATCATCCGTTTTGATATCTACATAATACAATCTGCAATAGGACTCCAACGGTAACTCTGGTTAGAGTATTAACAAAGCGATTCAGTTAAAGTTAAAGTTTACGCTTGCAGCATTATTATTCCAATAATACAGCAGAAGTTGAATGCTTACCATGTTATTGTTTGTATCACGTATTTTGCATTCGTCCAGTTTAAGCTTGTTACTGCAACGAGGTACGTTTTTATTTTAGAATTCGTTACCATAGTTTATGTTAATGCGAGATCCGAACGCTGTTTCCGTACAGAATAATAACGTATAATATTTCGAAATATTTACTCTCGACACTTTTAAGAAATGATATAAAACATAGGATAAACATTCCCATTTTCACCAAACAGTTAAAGTGCGTTACACGTGGTGCTCGTATAACGAATGGAGTGTTTGGCAGAATGAATGTACTAAATAGAAAAATAAAGAGCAGAAATATTTACCTAAACAATATTCACATTTAATTATTTCTCCACTTTGAAACTTTTCTCAGTTAAAACTATATCAAGAGTCACTTTGTAAATTTCTCCCAGCTCTAATACGTTAAAAGCGACGTTTAATTAATTGACAGCGTTCTCGCCTCAAAGTGTGTTAAGAGTAGCTTTCGTTAAAGTCGTATTGATGTTGTAATTAATATTCCTTTCGCTGAGATAATAGCGAACGCAGCAAAGCGCGGAGCCGAAACACAGACTCCGAAACGACGAGCAATAAAGCCCAAGGGATTTCTTTTAACCACATAAAAGGTCGCGTCGTCTTATGACAGTCATTAACTCGGTTTTTCTATAACGCGGCCGATACAGTCGCGTCTTTACGGCTCGCTTGCTTACGGCCCTCTAAAATTATACAGCCGGTCGTTTGGTGTACGTGGCACGTGTGCACGCATTATCGAAGAAGCATTATGCAAACTTTCTACGAAAACAATTACCGAGCGACTTGAACGACGAGGCTCTCGGGAGATCGAATTTTGTGCTCGATCACGGAGCATCTACTTACGCGTTTACGTGACCGAGTTTAATTTTAACTTTTACCTATCGCATTCAAATGGACAGACACGGATAAACATATACAGCCATAGCTAACCTAGAAGCCTTGTTTCGTTTAAAAATTCAAAGACTATGAAAATTCGAAAAGTACGAAAGAAAGGTAGAAATGAATTGATCATTCGAGATCGTTAAAGTGCTATCATTGTCATACCATTTGTCTATTCTCGTCATGCTATTCAACTATTCCCACCACTGGAGCTCTCGTCAAGTAGGATACGACTACGTAGTCTCGACTGGCGTGATTCATAGACGAGATAGTAGCCTTGAACCAATACCAAGCTGACGTAAGATGATTCAGTGTTAGACTGCCATTCATAAATCTGCGAGCTGTTTGTTAATTAGCCATCTGCTGATGCAAAAGTAAAAAGTTGCCCCTCGACTATGAATGCATTTCACTGAACCTATAGATCGAGAAAGTAACTACCTGCGTATGCATAGAGAAGAATAAATAAAATAAATAGAAGCGAAGAGACATTTGATGGTACACATAAATGCAAATGGTGAGCTAACTAGTCTTCTTCAGTCAACAGATTAAACAACCATTTTTAACTATTTTAATGGGAGAATTATTTCTTTTTTATGAAATTTCTCTCACTAATCTCGTGCAATATTCGAGTAACTTTGTTAAGTGTTGACATGCTCTGTAATAAATACCTCGTTAATAACTTACGATGTAAAACCTGTATCTAGGATCGACAGGTCGGTCTGATTATGATCGTTTATGAAAGGTGCCGCGATCGTCTGCTTGACTCGAAGTTGCTAACAATTGACCTAAATAAGAGGATGCACGAAAGAGGCTTCTCTCGAGAGCGAAGACTCGCAACGAAATGAATTCTTGCGATGAATCGCAGGGCTCTTATGCTAAAACGCTGTGACTAGTCTGACCCCAGCATCAGCTTCTATGTCTTCCGAATCCCTTTCCTTGAGCTCAAACTTTAGCTTCTTCGCATATTAAACACGCCATCCATAGCAAATGCAGGTTATTTTCTGTGATTCCATCATTTCGGATTATGCGTACAATTGGATACATACGGAGCTTTCTTTCCCGCGCTTATAAAATAAATAGTTTATCATTAAGAAATGGTGTTATATTAAATTATAGGTAGAAAGAAAGAAAAGGAAGAGACGAGGCAGCGAAATAGCGAGGTATTGAAAAATACAAATCTCGAAGAATACAAATCTCAGGGATACAAGGACGTCCCAAAGCATGTCAATATTAATGCAAAGTAATCATTCGTTATCCACGTTGAGGATGATCGTAATGCTCGAATTCAAGTAGCTTCTGACACCTCGAGGGCAGTCCTCAGTGACGTGCTTTTCCTGCCTTTACGGCAGGACCGATTCGTGTTTGGCGCGTTCCTCTATTCCTGGCTTACTCGTAAACCTTGGCGCGTTTAGACGGCACTGTGAAATTATACAGAGGATACGGGTGCTAAACACGCGATGTAACCGCTCGGATTCCTGAAATTGCGATTGCATAATGCATCTCGCCGTCGAGTGTCGATCATCCAGTGCGAACCCGTACCCGTCCAACGGGTTGTCGATTGTCGGCCACCCGGAGAAACGAGATCTGCCCTAACACGACGTACATACCTCCCACAATCCGCTAGTATTGTCAAACGGACAACGCTATAGGGTAACCTGTGCTGAATGTTTCAGTTATGAAGACATCATCGTACGTGTGTGAACGAGTAGTTTCAAGGATGCAGAGGGATGATGTTGGAGACTGTAATTTGTACGTGGGACGTTGAATTTCTATTCTGTATCGCGTTCCTGTGAGAAGAGCTCTGTAAAGGCGAGGAAAGCTCTGATACCAGAAACCTCTTGTAACAAATACATCAAGAATTCAAAGAAAAGAATGTTCCCCGTTTCTTATAACTGTTTACTGAAATCATATTTAATTTTCTATATTATTCAGAATTATCTCGTGAAGAATCGAACCACTGCAATATTCGTTAAATATCAATTTCATTCTAACTAAAAAATTATCTACATTCAAAAATTCTAAAAAATAAAACCCCACATTAAAGAACGCATTATCCCAAAGTTTATGTCAATAAATTTAGCTTACCCTGAATATTTATACATACATTTTCATGCAAAAACATATGACAGCATTAATAACAATAATACCAGTGGAAAAACGGACCAACTAGCATCAGGACAGTATCACACAATTAAATCCAGATAAACAGAAGACACCTCGAATTTCGAATAAACACTCACGACCTATAATCGCCCGCAAATATTCGTCGCCGTTCGTCTCGAGCCTCCCCTAAACGGAACGTTAATTGCGCTGGAGCGAATTGTTCCGTCCCTAAGAGACATCGGTCGCCATCGCGACATAAATTGGATAATAAATCTCCCAGGATTTTAATGGCGGTTGCAGTCCCCGTCGGAAACTCCATTGATCCTCCAGACCGTGGCTCAGAGATCGCGTCCACTCGATGCGGAGGTCTGCAGTTTCGCGATGCAACGAGAGCTGACAACGCATCGGACGTGGAACCGCTCCTAACTTCCGAAAACCGCGATATTACGAGGCACCCGGATCTTAAACCGACCAGAAACACGTCTTGTTAGCGATATTCAGAAACCACGGCGTCTTGACCCATCAGAGACGTGGTTTTCCTGCACTTTCAGCCACCCTCTCGCCACCTATTCGCGTCCGTGCACGTACATGTATACACCGTGACGTCGGACTTTGTCGTCGTCTCTTCGTCGTCGTTATAACGACGCCAGCCACGAAACTACCTGTCTTGCGTTGTAAACGAGTTTCGCTAATTTCTCGAGGAACTGGCAAGTTCCTTGACCGCGGACGGATACTCATAGACGTTCCTCAAACTAGTTCTGGTCCACTTGCGGCGAAGCAGACGTTGAGAGGAAAAATGCTACTGGGGATGAACTCGTCCCGAACGGACGAGTTCGTTGGGAATTTTGATTGCACGCTTTCGCGCTGTTTGCGACGACGAGTTTGTCGATCGTGGGCAGGAGCATTTTATTCAATGATTTTTTTGAGGGACAGTGGAGGACTCGGAGTGGCTGGACAATGTAGGATTGTGGATCGAGGTCTTCTTTGAAAAGTACTTTCTAGAACAAGGAGGATATTTTAGAGGATTTTGTATTGTTGTGTCGTAGAAGATCGAAAACTATGATATTTTGTATCGGGTTGTTCGAAAAATAATTTGTGTCCACGCTAAAGTGTGACAGACGCATATTTCGGTAACTAATGATGATACGAA
The DNA here is from genome assembly GCF_026283585.1 of Hylaeus volcanicus. Classification (NCBI taxonomy): domain Eukaryota; kingdom Metazoa; phylum Arthropoda; class Insecta; order Hymenoptera; family Colletidae; genus Hylaeus; species Hylaeus volcanicus. The sequence goes on from NC_071977.1 coordinate 4,428,990, forward strand.
AAAATTGTTTACATGTAAATTGCAGGATACAATGGGCTCTATATTGTGGCGTAAACGAAATTTTTGTTATATTAATAATTTAAAAGATACGATGGTGAAGTTTCGTTTTTTTAAATGGAACTATATATTTTGGGGGTGGTGGTGGATCATGCTACAGTGCTTTATAGTGCTCCCCGTGCTCGAGGAATCCCATGATGGTGTCCAGACATCCAAGTGAGAACGTTTTTCAGAATGTCACGTCGCCTTCGAATTTGTATGGTTTCTAGCAGCTCGAAATGACAGTAAAATATCGACGGAGAGAACTCGGCGAAAGTTTCTCGCGCGTCGGATCGAACACGGCTGAAAAAGACAAGCGTAATGGAGTGTTCCGCTTAATCCACCGAAGCCGCGTTGATCGGGGGAGGAACGCGGATCGCGGTGTTCCAGAAACGGTGCCAATGTTCGCGAATAATTGATCCCAATCCTCGACAATTGAGGGAGAGGGGTTGGGCCCCGGGCGAGGCGACGCGAAGACACACCGACGTAGTCAGCGAAGTCTCCCAGCTAACTGGAACAGATATTCTATTACCGTCGATTCCGGGGCTTCCCCCGACACATTTGAAACCCAATCCAATTTCATATCGAGCGCACCGACCGAGTGCCGAGCGCGTTCGAACGCCTCCAGAGTTCGCCGACCCTCCTTCCACGGATCGCTTTGTTCCTTGCACGGTTTCCAACAAATCCATTTTTTAATCGTAAACATACTTTCTTTCCCGTGCTCGTAAAATAAATAATTTATCATTAAGAATTTTAGTTCTATCTGATCAATTCACCTCTGTTACATGAATTTTATTTTATTTCGTGAAGAGACATTATTTAATAGTACTGAAACTAAAAAATGAGACGAACTTTACTCTGATGTTGTTTATAGCATCTTTAAACCCTCAAACACATATTCATCATGAGCTTATGATCATCTTCGAAATCAAACACTGGGAATTGGATTTCTGGACCGTCGAGACCTCTTAGACTCCTTTTTATATAAATGTATGATTTATGATAGAACAAGGGAGAAAGGAATCGACGACGAACCGGATGCGCGACTGATTTACGATTTCTCACGTGCTCGTGGCTAGCATTGTGCACGAATCGAGCAAACAATTTCTATGATAATTAGGAAGAGCGCGCGACTAATTGGACAGTTCTGCGGTTTAATTAAGAAAGGTAAAACGGTTAATTAGTAATACAGGATTAAGGAAGCCAAAGTTATGACTTTAACTTTCCAAACTTTCGTATCCATGAATTTAATACTTTTCAGCTCGAGGACAAAGGGAACACGAAATACTCACGAGTCAGACGAGGTAATTAGAGCTAGAGGAGACGTCACAGTAGCAATTTATTTAAAAAAATACAGAATCAGTCTTTCGACTCAAGTTCGGCGACTTGTAGTTTCATTCGAACCATCGACATCCTTTGGAACATAAAATAAAATACGTGGAAAACAAAATTGTTCAAATGACTCAATTATACAAGTCGTACCAAAAAGTGATTATAAAATTCTCTGATCCTGGAGAACGAATTTTCCAAGTCAACCAAGCCGAGTACCCCACTTCCAAGCGCGAAATTCGACCAAACGACGTTATCATACTCGGACTAATTTCCCCCATTGATCAGCAGAGTCCAGACAAAGCAACCCTTACCCTAAATCCCTCGAACACTGTCGGGTTTCTTTCGTCTCGACTAATCGTCCTCGCAGGTATCGAGCGCGTGCCACTATCAGCCTCCTTTCTACGATCAAACCGATGCGGCTCGAGTAAAAACAATCTCCAGAGTTTTCTCGTCGTTGTCGCCGAGCAAAACGTGGACCAAGCCCAAGTCGACGGAGCAATTCATTCGATTGTCAGGAAAGTTTAAAACGACTTGTCACGAGCCGACCGACGTCGTTCGTCTTAACTGCTTCGCTGTTTCGAGGACTTCAGGGTCCTCCGAGGTGGGGAGGAAGGAGGCCCACGCCAGCACGATTGCTCGACGACGACATAATAACGACAATTATTGTTGCAACTTCGCGCGTCGACGAGCAAGTTCTCGCGCGAACGACGCGCGTCCAACGTTGTCGCGACTCTTACAACCCACTTCGCGTTAATCTCTCGACGTTAGCAAACGAGGGAAACTCTCGCGAGAAGGGAGAGCTATCCTCGCGTATTTCGCGTCCAAGTTCCTCGGCGGATCCAGAATTTCTTTTTACGCGCGCCCAAACCGCGACTGCGAAATTCGTTTCGCGAGATGCAATTTGGAAGTTTAAGAATCGCCGGCGATTAACGAAACTCGTTCGAAGCCGCGATTAAAATTAGAACTTGCAATTTCAGCGGGACAATATCTGCTTCGTCTTCTCGTGGTTCACCCTCGAGGAAGGAGAACTCCTGGTGGACCCCCTAAAGTGGTATTGAATTATTGTGGTTCGAATGTAATCATTTTAAAACCGGATGGAGAGGAAATTCGTTTCGATGAGATTCGCAGCGAAATTGGAATATATAATTTGAGATTGAAAAATGGAAACGAAATTCCTTCTTCTATTTTATGACACGACTAAAATTTGTAGTAATTTCCAAATGTTTGTACAAGATCATATAATAACATACTTCTACGAGTTAGGTGCTTTTAGGCAACATCAAAAAAATTCTCTTTATAAAAGAAATTATTTTTCTTTTTACTAAAGAATTATTGAATGCAGCTTATAGAAGATAAACATGAAGTTTGAACGAATAATAAATTCATACCTAATGGACAAAATAAATTTGGAAAACTATGATTTATCATTAATCGCGGGAGAAATTTGTGAATGTTCCTAAAAACTTGCAATACGACATTTGAATACGTTTGAATACGACGCATAATGAACAAGCATTGCTTGAAAAAGAAACAATAATTAGATGTTCAATGGATTAAAATATGTCTGGTGATATCGCGAAGTCGCTTCTCACTCGCCACAACTTCCAATCCCGATGTGGTTTACCTCGTTAACGAGCAAAAGCTCTAGAAGGCCCGTTTTCCTTTTTTCGTGGATACCGACCAGAAATTCTCGCACAAATTTCTGTTGAATATCAGCCATTAGAGAATTAGCTCGGCCGCGCATTATACTTTCGTATTATCCGTTTATACGGTGTACCGGGCTGGCGGAGTCCTGCCGCGAATGGTCCCTGTTTAAATAATTATATCGCGTTCGCGCGTGCGCGCACGGCTGGCCGATAATTGGAACACGTAAAATGGAACGAGGGAAAAATTGTCCGGCACGGTGGTACATTTTGCTTATTGTCTCGGAGGGAAGAGAGTTTTCCTTTAATTTCCCGCGGATGCTTTCTTTTCCCAGCCGCTTCGCGGGGAATATCCGGTATTCTCGGCGAGCCCTCCTCTTATCTCCGCCATTTTTCCCATCGTCCGCGTAATTAATAATTCAATTTCATTACCTCTAATACTGAGCTATCCGGTAAGTAAAGTCCCGAGCGGCGATAAATCGATTACGGCTATTTGATATTTGAACGACTGCAACTTTCAACGCAACTGCAATTAATAAAAAGCGACGAAGGGAAGAATGAACTTGAGTTATTGTCGTTTTAAGACGCGGCTTTCAAGTTCCCTTCGTCGCCAGTTTAATGACTTTCCTTGATTGAAAATAGTTGGACCGACTGACGATGGAACACGTTGGAAAAATCGTCGGAGCTGACGGTGAATTCGAACGGCGAACTTGGAAAGGCTTGGTTTCCCTCAAATATCTGTATCCGTTGTTTAAACCAATTTTGAAAATTGTTTTAGACGTGTCATGAAGAGAATTGAATCTTGCTCATGAGAGTTGCTCAACTTCCTCTTATTATTTCAAACGTTCTAAGAGTTGGTGACTTGGAAAAAACTCTGGTACAAATAAATGACATTTATTACTCTATGTAACAAGGCCCAAATATTGTGAAAAGAGCAAATCACATCCGTAATCTTTTACAAGTAAACTTTAAATAATCGGAAATTAAAAATAATCGGAAAAATAAAGTCATTGCAATTAATAAATAAACGTATTAACACACGTCTTCCTGTGTCGAAACTTTTCCCTAAATATAACAGCCGTAGAAGAAGTAAATATTTCATCTGAAGACTCTTCATTTCGTAGAATCTAAATTCGTGAATTTACGACTACGACAACACAAAACGAGCGTCGAAGAATAATCGAAATTCTGATCGACTGTGCCAGAGTATGAATTCTTGGGCATAGGTTACGCTGACATTATCCATGGCAATCAGTGAGGCCTCGCATCATGGTTTCGCAAGCATTTACGAGCGGCACGAGCCACAGTAAAATTGATTTCGCAAATGCTTGCGGAATATGTTCCTCCATACACAGAAGCGCAGTATCTCAATAGCAAAGGTTACACGGTTAAGAACACAAAGAAATATGAACGATGATATTAGAACTGCGTCGAAAAGATTCCAAAATACGTAAGAAAGTAATAATAATGGATCGTAACCTACGAAGTTTTTAATTAGCGAAGTGAAACGCGTAACTGAAGGCACCTTTGTAACTCGACAACTTCCTCCTTCGTCTCTCTAGTTGTTTTATTTCTTCGTTTCCATCGTGTAATTTTTATTTGAGTATACAATTCTTTGTAGAACTTATCTTGAAGAGGTTTGCGTAATGAGAGTTGCAATATAATGAAATTTAAATTAAAAAATAGCTTTTGACTTGTTGCTTTTATTACCAGAGGGGGGAGAAACCAACCTGTTATTTATAAAAAGTTTTATAAGAAATCAAACAACGGGTACAAATTTGTAATTTAGATGATAATATCGTTACTTTCAAAATACCGAAGGAAAAATGGACTAAAAAGGAACAAAAAGCAACGGTGTTGGCTCGTGATAAAATTAAATCAAATTGATTACTAATAGGGGTAAAAACAAAAAGAAACCTAGTAGTAAACGATTTACCGATATTATTTAGCAAGATTAAGATTACATTCTAATTTTACCAAGGTATGCTTGGTAGTATATGCTAAAGAACTCGAGCAAAAAATCAAAAAGGTCAAGAAAGTTTCGTTGAGGACTGCAGATTTCTGTAATGGTTGGCGCACGCTATAAACACGTACGTCTCCCATTAAATGCAGCGACTACATTCCGTGACAATTCAATCGACTCACCAACCGTGGCCAAACCAGCAGGTTCTAAACCCAGAACCCACCTCTCCGTGTTGATCAAGCAATCCCGCGTTAATAGGTCTCAGGTACAAGTGAAAACACTTACAGGATACAAACCACGATTTCCAGGGTACCGACAATCGTGGTCTACGCTGAATGGCAGGACGGTATCTAACGTTTGAATGGAGTACCAGGGAAATTGAATTCTCCTCGCGAAAATTGACGAAACGCGATTTTTTCGATGATATTCGGAAAACTGCCCGGGACCAACGATTCTGATCGACGAATTTTTTTTATTCTTTCTCATTTCTTTTCAATTTCGAGAAACGACCCTCAAGTACCGTTGACCGCGACGAGAACAGGTTCATTCGACAAAATTAGGAGTGTGGGACTGGTTTGCCAATGCCGAAACATCGGACAGTGACTTTGCAGCGCTCAACAGATCCGCGCTTAATGGAGGCTTTTAGTGTGCGCGTAAACATTTACAGGAAATGCAACCCGATTTCCTGAGCGTCGCTAAACACCGCGGTCATAAATCAGAACCCGTTGTTGTGTTTACGGACGCGTGCACCATGCGAGGAACGTTCGTGTTTTCGTTAAATAATTGCTCGCCCAGAAAACGCCATCATCCATTACGCGAAAATCATTACCTGCGACGATCGAGTATCTGGACGACGTTGTTTATTATTGTTTTCGTTCGCCTTACCTGCAACAAAGAGAAAAATTTGATTGTTGGTAGTTTCGTAAATGTGACATGCGTCGAATAATAATACTACTCCTCGAGTTGACTCAGACGAAAGCCATAAGAACGTATTGGTATCGATCAACGAGTAACGTTTATCTTAATTTCATTCTTGTTTCAATATGCTTATGTGTATATAATTCAGAACTCTATATTAATTATATATAGATATATGAGCCGTTCATTGCACAAATCGATTAACTCCTAAAAAAAAGTTGAGAAATGCATTGAAATAATGTACATTGTTTTTTTTTTTAAATTCTACTTATAATATAAATTCAAATAAATATTGTAGAATGCATAAATACTCTCGGAGTATATGATTTCATTTTTTAACACGTGACGCGTGACCCGTTACAAAGTCAAGGTCCTTACTGATTCGCGAAGGAAAACGCGGTTGAAGAGTCAGTCGAACGCGAACGACATAAAATAAATAGTTTTCCACGCGGGTGAATCCGCGAGGTGCAGCTAGTATTTAATAAAAAAAAAGCTACAGAAATTGTATAGCGACGGTATAACGACTATGTCAGTACCGTGGGAGTATATCGTAAAACGAGAGAGATTACCTCATTTTATAACACTTAAAGGTATGTCTCACATATTAATTTGAGTCATGAACGTGTGGGACGACCTAATATTTACCGGTGCCCGAAACGTTATGGTTTGTCTCGTGCCGCATACAGAAGTCAACACCGTGAAGGGATTTTCCAACCATTCGCGAATCCTCTTCGGGGGTTGTTGCAAACTAACGTATAGCATAATACAATAAATTCGTGGTTAAATATTTATGATTTCTCTCTCACCTGCCCCTGTTCGAGGCTGCATAAATATTTACGAGCCAGGAGCCGTGGGTGGGTAGACTGTTTTGAGGAAAAACAGGGCAGCGTGCGGGGTATCGAGCGTAATTCCATCGGGGCTTTCCTTCCCAGCAGATAAGAAGCGGGGAAAATCGGCGAATGGCTGGGCGCAAAGGGGTTGGGCTCCCGCGAACAGCCGTTTAATCTGCGATCTACGGATTGGCTTCGCCGGCAATAGTTTCACACTTTACGGGGCTTTGGTATGCAAATGCGGCCGAAGAAACATGTGCAATATCTCGAAGGCTGGCCACCTGCCAGGTCTTATCCGTTGGTAGTGGCTCTGCCGTGGCTCCGAGCCACCCGGACACGACCTACACTCGCCGACTTGTTACAGGGACCCGTTACCCACTGCAACGCGGATCGGATTTCGAGTTATGCTGAACACGCGAAAACGCTTTTCCTTCTAGACGTTTCGTCTTGCCACACCGGAGGATGGATTTTCTTCTCGTGAAAATCTTGCAGCGGATTTACCTCGGCAGAGATTCTCCCTATCGTTTCAATCTCGAATTCCGAGCGTTCGAATGGGATCGACAGATATTTGTAACGAATGCGTACCTACACAATCTAGGAGCATAACTGCAGCAATAATTTTGCATGCTTCGAAGTTTTTAAGAGGTAATGAAGATAGTTCAGTTATACGAGCTGGAAGGGTGCGAAGGTATTTCATATTAACCTTTTGAATTCGATGACTTTATTGGTAGAACAAGGTTTTAGTATTTGGTGAACTTTTTGCGGAGCCATCACTCCTCTGCAAAAACTTAAATCACCCTAATTTTTTTTTGTATGGATTGCAATCTTTTTTTTAATTTTGAACAAAATCCTCAACATCGAATACAGAATTACTCGATTCAACGTTGAATGACTCGCGTATATTATTTCGAATGTACGAATACAGCCATTTGATACTCTCCTTTAAAGTGTCTGATTCTGGCTGACTCAATCTACCGTTGCCCAACGAAGCTTCTCCGCGATCACTATATTTTTCTCTAACTTATTCTACATTTTAACTCCAACAAGCTCCCCGGTCATCCAATATAAAATGAATCGATCTAACAATGAATAACTCGTACGCGAACGTAAATCGTGATTACGGAATTCGCCTTCGCTACAAGCGATTGTCCTCGAACGACTCGACGAATAAGAAAAGCATTGAGCGATCGGAGACACGCGAACACGTAATAAATTAACTGGAACCACAGTCATACGTGGCGCGGCTCGTGTTAACACGTGAAAATAATTCGCATGCCGGTTGCGACCATGTGGTAGCTATACAGTACTGTGCAAAAGTCTCAGGCCTACACGTAAAGCTTGTAGGTATTACACTTAAGTACATTTATGTTAGTAAATTTATATATACTAGTACGCTGCAAAGAATCGTAAAGCGTTTCTAATGGATAAAATAAATTTTGTATAATACTAACGTTATGAAAATAAACAATATTATGAAATTTAAGTACATGTATGTCTAAACGTTACCGGTCGGTAAAGTGTTAATATATAAAATAAAATGAAATATATAAGCTGAATGAAAATATGTATTTTTCCTTCAGTGGTAAATGATGTAACGTACCGCAAGTGGCCCAAGACTTTTGCACGGTACTGTATGTCCCGTCGTATTTCACAGACGCCGTATTGCCATCTCGGCAATAACAGTATCACAGATACTCGCGGCGATAACACATGTTAACGTTCGTATCCCGCGAGCGGGGAATGAAGGGGCCCCCCCGTTAACGGAATTATATCGAGCCCTGCGCGCATAGGATCTTCGAGGTCGGTTGGTTGTTGAGTTATTAGCTGTTTCCCCTCAGAATTAGCAGTAAATTAGCATACCATTAACGCTACCTGCACGCACCCGGGTTACTCGATAATCCTCTAATCCCCGAGTTTATCTTCGCGTGATCCTATTATCGCCAAGTGAAACGCCGTATGAAACGGCTCTACGTGTTGCTCTTCGGATACGAAGAAACACCGAAGTAACGTGTACGAGGTACGTCCGTTCGGCATGAGCCAGGATTTTGCTAGGTAGGAAAGTTACCGTGTGCTCCAACGGGCGATCCATCATGCGCTTTGCTAGGCATGATCGGAGGTGGGAGCGTCCGAAGCTCCGCGCGAGCCACGGCTGATGAATATCATTTAGTTTCACTGACAACGACGGCGCCTAATTGTCAGGGGATTGCACCAGGTTGGAGCCATGGAATTACACATCGCACTATGATCTACGCATGATCGATGACTAAGAAAGATGTTAACGATACTATAGTCAATATTAAAAAAATATTAATACAAAAAGTAAGCCATTCTAGACGTTGATGTACACTTTTCATAACGATTTATACAGTGAATAGAAATATTGTTCGAGTTAGGAATAAGTAACATGTTACTTGAACTTTAGTTAGCTTTATGGAACGGTATTTATCTTGATACTAATGTTTGGTAATGAGAACGAGGTAGCATTTATCGTGCTCAATTGCGGCCAAAATTAATGATATGCATTATCTGCGATGCTATAAAAAGGTATTTGTAAAAATTGAAACACGAATGAGATTGTTTCTTACGCTTCACCCATAAAGTATACCGAGTTCGAGTGTAAGGGGATAAGCATGGTTCTTTGTAATCTCGTATTGAGTACGTGTACGTCAAAATTGTTTGTTAAAGAAAAAAAAAAGACAAAGCATTGATTCGAGCTGTTCGTGCAACAGCAATGATTTGTACAAATGTCAAGCCGTGTTTACACAGAACTGTCACGCTACAAGAAGTTTACGGTTATTGTTCAGACACGAGGATGCTTCGTACAGTCCACAAAAACCGGCGTGCTCGAAGAACAATAGTGAAATCGTCCGATTCTCGTAAGAAAGCCTATTAACGCGTTCGCCTTTACAGCGCAGCGATTATCGATTTCCGTTTGCACAAGAGAACTGCGAAACGCTGAGAAAGGAACGGAAGCATTCGAAGCTTCGAAGTTCCATAAAATATTACTCGACTACAATAAATACCTTGGAGGTACCTTCCAGAGTTAATGCTCCGTTAAGGTGATCCACTCTGCGTTTCTAAGTTATAGTCGTACTAGTTTGATTTGAGATTAAGAATTGCGTTGTAAATAACTTTTGTAAAAACATTTTTTTTTTTTTTTTGATAGCTTTAGAAATTACGATTTCATTTTTCGTTAACTTCACGGATTATTTTAATCGATCTCGAATATTCATTTCAACAATTTTCTTTTCATACGTCTTTTTTCTAGATCAAGTGAATGTAACTCCATTAATAATGAATAAAACGAAATCATTTTTTATTATGATAACCAACCAGACAGACTTTGTCACATTAATATTTTACTTGCTACATTAATATTGAATGTTGCTCATAACTTCGAAATAAATTGAGCAGAGCTACTATAAATTTAATTCAATATTCTGCGTACATGTATAAATAAGTAAACCAAATTTCAAAACTGTGCATCAACAACTCTGGCTACGAAAAAGTCAAGAATCCGTCGAAGAGTCTCGAGTTATTTATTTCCTGCAGAACGCAAACGACTAATTTCATTCGTGTGGTTTCGGTGTCATTTCGCGACCAACATCCGTGGACGAGTTGTGCGAGGAAGTCCAGAGAAAATGGATGTTCTCTGACGTTTACCTCTACGTAGTTAGCCATCGGCGGAGCGCAAAGGTCGTGGGAGTCCGACGATGCATGCAAGACATGGATACGCGTCGCGACGTTAAGCGAATGCGCTAATTTCGAGACGAAGGGCCGGCTCCTCGCGTGTTCAAAGTTTCAAGGTCTCCACGGGGAGATGTTGGCGAGCGTCGTCGATGTAAATTTCGAGACCCTCCGGGCGTGAACTCGTCGCGACGCTGGACGGTTCTCCAGCAACGAGATGTGTAACCGAGTAGACGGATAATAACCGGTACGCCTCCCTCGTCCGGTTTGTTTCCGTATTTACAATTTCATCCCGTCACGTTCGGGGATTTACGGAGGTACGTCGTCCTTCACCTTAATTAATTCCAAAACGAGCGGGCGATATTATTAGACAAGTTCGCGAGAACCGTCGGAGCTGGAAGACAAGCGCTTTCCTTCTCCGTCCTCTACGAAGGATTTTACGAAAAGTTCAACAACCCCTGAGCCTGGGAGTTCGTCTAGGAACATAAAGCATACTTCGAAGTCTTTAGTAGAAGGTGTTGTACTTCACTTTACTGAATTAGTGGATGATTACGAAGAATTTAGGAAATTGTATAGATTATGTCGTTCTTTGAGGAGGATAAAAGAAGTTTATTGCAAAAGACTACGTGTTGAGATGAGTGTAGGGCCACTTCAGGAGATAGTAATTATTTTGGTTACGAGCTAGATAATTGTCAATCTATTATAGTTCATTAGCTCATTAGGAGGTATATTGATAAATGATAGTAATAAATGGTAATATTTGGTTCTTTATACTATGGAATGTAATCATGTTAAAGTCAAATATGTGGAAGTACATTTTCAACAGTGCCAAGGTCTTTCTTTCAGTATTTTACTTTTAATACGACAGCGCCAGGGTGCTCGATCTACAGGGTGGCAATCAAACTGACGTTAAAAAATGTCGAACTCCAACTTGCTCGTGGATCAACATCAACGTAGAACATAGACGAGACGATTCGACGAAATTTCCAGGAGGAAGACAAGCAAGTCCCTCCGTGTGCTCGTGTTCTACGAACATTTTCCAAAAAGTTTGACGTCCTCGTAGAGTTCACCCCAGACATGGAACGGAGGCGACGCGTTAATTTCATCCGAAAAGGAAATAGACTGACATCGCGATGCAACCCTGGGGACGTTCACGAGGACGAAATGGACGCGTAACCCCGATCCATCCGCAACGAAGTCTTTGCCGGCAGCAACATTTAACCTGCCATTCCTCCAACATCGTCCCCCTCGTCGCCACCTTCTGGCTCTTAACTCGTTTCCGGAAACGGAGTTCAGTCCTGGATCACGTTCGCCGCCATCTCTCTGGGTCGCCGTAATTAGGATTCAGCCCAGTTCGACTCGGCTACGGCGAATTTATCCCACTTCCGGTGTTCCAGGTCTCTTTCTCTCTCTCTCTCTCTCTCTCCCTCTTCGTTTCGACTGGAAGAAACTTCTGTGCCTCCTGGCTCACGCCCGTCTACCTTCCTCGGTCTCCGTCTGCCACACTCTGGTACCTCTTACAAGCTCTCAGACTCGTCGCCTCTCCCTTGCTCGTTCTAGGTTCTCCTTCGTCCCTGTCGTTTTCTCTTCTCGGTTAGCTCGCGAGACTTCTTCTGAGAACGAATCGGTGGGTACCATCTGGTGGACCGAGAAGAGTCGAAACGTGTCTATTCGAGGCGCACGTACCGCCAGGATTCACTGCATCTGCTCTTTATCTCGCGAATAATCCGTGATTGGAGATTCGGTCGGGCGGTAGCGATTAACTCGTGGCCACGTGCGTGCAGCCACGACTTGGAGAGTTTCGAGGTTCAGGGGATCCTTCGGAGTGCGACGATGTAATGATCGTTAGAGATTCCTCGATTGGGTTTCTGATACGAAGTATTATACCGCGTGATAACAAATATGTGGGACATTTTTTCAGAATCAAGGTCTTTATACCGGTATAAATCGAAAAGTCTGTTTATCATATTGCGATTTGATCGTATTGTCATCTGGAAGGGCAAATCGCTATGAAAGAAGATAGCAATTTGACTGAAGTTTCTAGAGAATGAAAAATCGAGTCAAAAGTAGGTTTCTTTAGACATCGTTAGCACTGAAGACACTAAAGCGTATTTTATACTTGATAACCTCAGACTTTCTATTTCTATTCAGCTGTTGAGCGCATCGTGCACGAACATTCCAAGAACAATTGTCTACTCCACGTATATTTTGAAGTCACGTTCCTGTAATAAATTTGAGCGAAACAACGAGAGTGGTTACTGCCACTTGGACAACGTCTGCGGTATATCGACGTTTCTAGTTACGAAGTCAAATTTCCTACAAAGTCCCTAGGGCGACAGAGCTGGTCGTTTATCCAAGAACCAGATCCCCAGCATCAGTATCTCGAGTCTCCCCCGTCGTATCTCCGAAACGGTCGTTAGTCGGGAACGAATAGATTTTGAGCACGATGCCATAGTTTTCGAGGAAAGTTCTCCGATCGTTGCAACCTATCAGGATGCGGTGAGACGTCGTTCACGGGTAGTATTTGCTTATCGAACATCTCGCTTGCGGCGCTTTAATCAGAAGCCACGTAATTCTCTTTCCCCTCTTCGGCGGAAAGAACAAACTTTTTCCCTCTTTCCGTGAAAGGTGCACGTTTCCAGCATTCAGGAAAAGAATCTCTGATTCCCGGGTTGTTATCGCAAACTAGACGAAGACGCGAGCATCGTGTTAAGCGACGAATGATTAAAAGCTAGGAGAAACTTCGAGAAAGAGTTATTAATGGAGAGCGGTAATTATTCACCAAAGCGACGGGAATTAACGTCAAACTGTTGGAATCGGTTGCTCGGACAAGAGGACGATAAAACTTTACGACTGCAAGGTAGTTTGAAAATCAAGCGAATGTCAGAAGTAATTGCTGCTGTTTTGCATACGTAGAGGGCTGTACGAGTCTACAAGGGTATGAAATATGGGATTCTTTTAAAGCGTGCACGAGGTGTGGGGTGCAATACGATATTGTTTATTCGTAATGCACATTTGAGAGAACGTTTAGGTGTGAATCAAACATGTGGAAATATTAAAAAATGATTATTCTGTTCCTTTTATTAGTAACTGTTCATATTTATTTTTAACTCAAACGTCTCCGATCATTGTCTGTCTAATTTGCAAATATGTTGATATAATGTTATTATTAAATGGACTATACGTGAACTACATATTCTGTAAACGAAATGTATGAATAAAATACATCCGTAGATTTCGAGCATCTCCTCTAAAAAATATTCCAAGCCCCAAACGCATTAACGAATCACGCCTAAGGCGCATCCTCGCGAGAGATATGCAGTGTCGTGCGAAGGAAAATTTATAATGAACATTACATCCAATAATGAACGTTCGAACGTAATCGAGAGATATCGATAGGTGTAGGCAGCCCGTAATTCAGCCGTAATCGATGGATTTCGGCGGCGCAATCTGCATCGAACATCCAGATTTCTCGGCAAAGGGGTGCGGGGCCTCCGCGCAAAATATATTATCTTTTATGGGCTGCTCCTAAGCGGCTCTCTAATGCCTTTTATCCGATAAGGAGCCCGAGGAGTGACGGTGGAGCAGGTTCGAGGAACAGAAAGAGAACGGTGAAAACTGTCGTAAATCGTCGAATGCAGAGTCCACTTGAATTCGGAGGTGAATTTTCTGGCTTCGTTCCGTGGCCGACGACAGTGAAAAAGCGTTAAACGTTTTCAGGATTTGCGACGGTGGCCACACAAGCGGTTATCACGGGCGTTGATAAGATCGTCGAGGGGCTACCGATACAACCAGCATTCAAAATGGCTCCGCGATGCAAATGAAAACAAAGGGCTGAATCGGTTCTAACGAGAGACGCGTGCATCCCCTGAAGCGTTCTCAACGAACGCGTTTGGTCGTTTCAATTGTGGAAACGCTGCGTGTTATCCGCGATTGCGGTTATCTACTACGAGATCTTAATGGAGAATTTAATGGAATTTGTTGGAATAGATAGTTCTCTCTTGGGAGGAACAACGTTAGATAATAGGGGGCATTTAAGATTGAGAAGTGCTGCTAGCTTCGTTTTTTAAACGATGGAGGTCTTATTTGGTTTCAGAACGACCAATAAACGTAGCAGTTATTATGTAGTGTGGAGAATTACTTTATTAATAATTGCAAAATTAATATTACTAAAATTCTGAAGACTTCTGTCATTTGTAATTAAAGAAGAATACATTTGCGATATTGGAATTCCAATTTCCAAAGATTCTAAATGAAACTTTAGAGTCGTAATTGAGGCACATGTGCAAAGTACACATGGTTCGGAATAATACTATGAATTACTCTAGAACGTTTGCGTTTCCTCGAATGTGAGAATTCGATGTTTGTTCTATTCCGTTTGTTGACCTGATATATAATCTCTGTGGATTCTATATTAAACAGATGTCTTAATTAACTGAATGAATGCCACTAGATAAATGATTTGAAGCTTTCAATTAGTCACTAGAATTTCAGGATTTGGACTTAATACATTTTCAAGATCTATTAATTAAATCATTTGACTTTGTATATTGAAGAGCAATGAACAAATATGTAAGAGTAACAAGTGTATTTTAAAACATTTTAATACTACCGTATTGAATTTCAAACAATAATTCTCTGCCAAGCTTCGGTTGAAGGTAACCGACAATTTTTAGAACAATAGACAAGATACTACTTTATTTTGTAAGAGCTATTAAACCACAGTCGAATATATTACCTTTGCCGTCATTTCTCTAGGGAACCGGTAACTTTTCAAAATACAGTCGAATCGACGGGTATGTTTGTTTTGACTCAAAGCACGGAAGTTTATTTTCTGCTCTCGCTGCTTTTCAGATCTGCATAGTGTGGCGAGCACGCACTGGCCAAGCGGATCCTGAAATCCGTGCGTCTTCATTGAAATAACAAAACGAATGGAGCCCATTCCCCAAGTAAACGCAAATTTTCCGCTGGCGTTACGCTAATTTTTTATGTAAACTTCTACTATTCTCTCGAAAACCGTGATTTCCGGTTACGATAATAATAATTCCTTCATTGTAAATTTGAAATGAATTTCACTAATACGTAAAAGCACAGATGCAATGACAGTGAAGAAGAATTAATTTTTCTAAGAAAAAGACCAACAAATGGAGTTGTATCAAATGATTTTAATTCAATCAATTACATTATTATTGACTATCACGATATCATTGATATTACCGATACATTCGAGTTTTCGGCAGCTTTTAATTGGATTTATTATCGAAGAAAATGTCATAATCTGAAATATGTACTAATATTGGGTGCAACCAAGTAAACATGAGCGTCATTCACATAGGAGTGACGTGGCCCCATGTGGACTTGAACATGTCACTCGATCCGAAGTGACGTGCCAATTAACGTGTCAATGGAGGAAGGCAAGTTGTATTAAAAAATAGATGCTCACTAGTTGGTTAACACTCGAATATAATATAAAATAAATAATTAAAGAACGTTTTAATGTACAATATTAAAACCTCAGTTTTGAGCCATCTTTAGTCCTACAAATACTTGTATGGAATTAACAAAAAACACTTTATTATATAAAGTAATGTGTATATATATATATATATAGATCTACGAATTTTCAGGCAATTCGCGTTACAGTAAACCAAACTAAACAATAAATGCTCAAAATTCTGCTTCCATTAAAACGTCAACGAAGCAACACTACCTCGAACGTACCACAACTTTCGTCACAGAATTTCCAGTAAATAATCTCCCTCATGAATTCACAAAGTAGCTGACTAACAGCAAAAATTATCGCATTTTCATTCGACGGATTAAACGGGCCTGTGCTTCACGCAAAATACGATATTTATTTAGAGAATAATCGAAAAATAAAGCTCACCGGGTGCGCACGCCCGCTCGCTGTCGCGATACGTAATTTCCATCCATGATTAATACTTTTTCGTATTTCCGCACCGCGTATTGAAAGTCTGAAACTGTTGGCCGCGATACCTAATGGCTATTGGTAAATTCGATTTTTTATCTGCACTCCGTGTTTAATTTATCAAGACTCGAAAAACCGTGATTTCCTGTTACGATAAAAATGATTCCCTCATTGTATATTGTCGAAGATAATGTGCAATATATATTATTATAATTATTTATTTTATTGCTTCAAACCATAAATAGTTTACATATACAATATATAATAGCGATACCGACAATCCTTTCGTTTTTTTCCGCACGAAATATATCTCTGACGAGGTGTATTTTTCTACTATCGTGGTACGAACTCCAACGTACTATAATATGCTTTTTTCATTCGATCTTGTGTTTCATGTATTCATTACACCTACGCCGTGGAAGTGATATTCGAATTCAGTTTTGCGCGCCGCTGAAATAACGAGTTTCGTATATTTTCAATTAACGAAGTTTACAAACCCGTTACAATGCGTGGCTGTGAGCATATTTTCCTGGTTTCGTTGAAATTTTAACTGCGTTCCGTTGAATGCTCGACTGCCTCGTTCCCCATGTGTCGCATGGCGTTCAAAAGTGAAAAACCATCGGTAAATTGAACGTTCTTTTGTTAATTTATTGGGCATCGTATTCAGATAAATGTATTTCTATATTGTACGGGTGCATATTCAACTTTTAAGCTTTACAAGCTTGCAATTTTCTCCACCAAAGTAACGTTATCTACATATTCAAATAAATCCCACTTAATCGTCAATAGATATCTATTGTGAACGAATATTTTGGTTTGCGAACAATCTGTTCATGATTACTGTCTTTACAATGAACGAAAGTTTATCTCTCAGTTTATATATCATTATTAGTGGTCACTAATTCTCTATGTAAATCATTTCAAAGAAACCATTTATTACAGAAACAACATATGTCCTGACTTTTCTCAGGTATCCAAAATAATGATTACCGAAAGGAAACAGTATTTCCTGTTTTCTTCTCTTAAGAACTAATAAACTTCATATACGTCTTCATGGAAGAATAGATTCAACTGTACCTCACACAAGGTATACCAAAGTCAATCTCTCGATATACTCGACGTACCGATCCACCACCAAGACTCGAATTAGTCCCCCGCAATGGATGTCATTGAGCGGTCAGTTGATTTCGTTCAAACCGCGGCCGGTAGTAATGCCCTGGAAACACTTTACACCGGTACGTACAGTATAATAAAGCGATTTTCGACGGTTGGAACGAGGCGATCGTCACCTCGTTCGGTTAATTGGCACGGTAACACGCGTCGCGGCAACATCGCAGCGCATTAGCAATAACAGTATCATTGCTGTCACTACGAGCCTCGCTACCAGCGCCGCTAATTACTCAAACGAAATGAGCCTTCATCGAGCGCAATCTCCATATTTTAAATCTCCATTCTTCCGTACGATCGCGCCATCTCCCCCCTCTCCACCGCCGGCGTACTAATTGCAATTACAACGGGCGAGAATTACAATTCGGCTCGATTATCGGCGACCATAACGCGCGGCTGTTCGCCTGCGAATTTCCCCGGTGCATTAACCCGCCTTGCAATTAAACCGCGATATCCAGGTTTACGGAAAACGCGCGACACCCGCCACGGTAAACAGAGATTACGTTGATTAATTTAATAGCGAAACGCCAGTTCCCAGCGTCGTTTCGACAAAGTCTGTCAGCGTCGCTAATTGCCAAGATTCTGACTGTCTAACGACACGTGGTGCGACGAAGAATGAAGACACAGGCCGCCTGGCGTGAGCGCGCATACTATATGCTACGGGAAGACGCTGCGCGGGAGCTGCACATGTTGCAAGTTACAGTTCACTAAGTCGCGCAAAAGGCCCTGCTACGTTCCGATGTCGTCTCGATACCTTGAGATTAACGTATCTGTAACGATCTATCCGTGCATACATCGCGTATATATTCTTTTATTTAACTCGACTGTTACGCTAACTTTTGTGAAAATTCGCTAAGATTTTGCTTGAAAATAATTGGAAACTGTATAATGTAAGATTTGTCACAGTTTTTGTTGCTGCAACCTTACCAGAATTTATCGGAATAAGTATTTTTAACTCCAAGAGAAAGGTCCTGTCACCCTTAATGGATGAAACGACAATAAAGCAAACTTCAAAGGAACGAAGTCATCCAACGAGAGGCCCTCCAAGGCTACTAACAAGCGAACACGTAGCTAGAAGTTGCATTCAGGAGTACGCGTACGCAACTAGGCGGAACTGATGAAGCAGCTGATAATAACCCCAGGATGTACGAGGCTGGTTCCCCGCGCGTTACGCATGTACGATCACTATGACAATCGTTGCGCGACACGCTGCTCTATGAACCCACTGCGACAGTCCACTCTCGACTACCACACGTTCCCGATGCGACCTTTCTCCCTGAGAATGTAGGGTTCAAGGGAGTGCGCGATAACTTGGTTGCGAGCCGTGACACAAGGATGAGGGATCGACCTTCCATCGGCCTCACCCTTTTTCCACCTTTTCCTTTTACAGCCACTGTTATCTGCCGGGGGTGGTATCGACGAGGGGGATGAGTCGAGGGTAAGACAGAGAGTGGCTTTTTCATCGAGGGTTGGCGAGAGCTTTCACTGTGTCCGAGCGAAATGTAGCCTTTATTGGCTTTAATCGATGTTTGTATTCCTACAGCCACCAGCTTCTTACCGCGATTCGTTACCAGATAGTAGATCGCGTTTCTTAACTTTCACTTCGTGAGTCGGCACCACTCCGCGGTGGAACAAGCTCGTTTGATCGACAACAAAGTACCCTCGAAAGTTTCAGCCCCCGATTCTATCCTGCGAACCCTTAGAGATACGAGAAAGTCTTCTAAATAAATTGCTCGCATTTCGAATGGCGTGGGGAGCTTATACTTGAATTAGAATGCACTTGGGTTTGGAAGCTACCAACGAAAAATTGTTAAACAAAACTTCCAAGGATTCGAGGTTTTTTCGAGTCTATTGTTTTATATATTTATTTGGTCTAATTGTAGATTGAGAGGTTCAATTGTTATATTCTATGCAGTTAAATTGAAAAACTGTATTTCAATTGCAACTGGCCTCTTGGCACATTTTATTTTCTTGCTTTTCATGTCTTGCGGTAAATAAATGTTTACGCTGCATGTGTAATGCTACAGATGTCCAATGAAGATGTTAAAAATGACCTGTGATCCTAACATGTTTTTAAAAAACAATGCAATGAACTGTTTATATTATCAGTTCAAAATTGGCAACAAATACATATATCGATGCTAAACACGTGCTAGACACTTAGGTAATATTATATCACTTTAACTAGAAATTATAAATACTCACTTCCCACAGAAATTTACAAATTTACAAATACTCTAGGTTTTATTAATGCATTCCTTGAATTCAATTTGCGTTATCACGAAACAAATACGCGCCCATATAGTCGCTTGGCAAACCAGTATAGTTGCACATAAAATGGATGGGGAGCGGTTCACGGATGTTCCTCGGTAAGAACGGAATTCGTCGTTGATCGCCCTGCGAAACAGACGAGTCATTAATTTTATTAGTCGGAGAATCGTTATTCGGTTGACCGGCTCGCCCAGCAATTGCAATTAATCGTTCGTCGCGTTGACGCCAGAGACGAATTGCTCTCTCGTCGCGAGACCGATCGAGGAAATTAATCAACGATTTGCATGCTCGCAAACATCGATGAATCACCTTGCTATTTTTACCTCGAGCACTTGGAATGACTTTCTTTTGTAACAGGCGTAAAATGACTTCCGGTGATTCCTACGTGCCGTGTTGGCCGAAAACAAGGCGTATAAACAAGTATTTAAAATTGCAAAAATATTACTTTTCAGTCCAACTAATATATCTCAGATTCAATCAACAGCCAAATTAAAACTTAGTTTTAAAAAGAATCTACCTGATTAAATAACTGTTAAAACTGTATCAGGTAGTGAAGATTTTATTTATGTTTCATAAAACGTGGAATTGATACTATAGCGTAGTAATTTATGAATATGAACATACTTTGCTTATTCGAGCCAATTTTCAGTTGTATAAGCTTCCATAATTCCACACTTATTTTATACAGGATATTTATCAATGTATGTATTATATACATACTTCTGTAATAAGTATATTTCCTAAAGGAGATCCGAAAAAATTACGAATCATCTCTATCTTGACTGTGAATTTGCTGATATTTAATTTTGAGAAATTTCATAGGACGGTGTTTCGAGCGGTGGCAGCGAGCCGATGTTGTGCATTCGTCCGCCTCAAGGAACTATCCAATTCAGATTAGGCGAGAGGAATCATCAAGGGCGAATAACATTCAGAATAGACAGTGAACGATATTCTGTCAACGTTTCGCGGTTACGCCCCATATAAAATCTGTTTACACAGCTGAAAAACACTCTCCCCTTGGTCGACGGAAGCGACGCGCGGAAACTAAGCGCTCGCTGGCCCGAGGCGCCATCGTCTCTAGAATTTTATTAACTGGAAGAGCGAGAATTTGCATCAGATGCTCGAATCCAGACTTTTTGTTGCTCCAGATATATTCACCCTCCTCGAATCCGATATAACCCCCGAATTTATCAAGCGCACGCACCGAGCTAAAATTCCCGATTTATGGCTAATTGTTGGCGTTTTTATTGGCCATCGGAGGAGAAATTAGCGGCGGAATGTTGGCCCTCTGTTTGGGTTTACGTCAGTCTTTAACATTTCGAGGGTCAGCGTCGTTCGTTAATCGATTACGTACCGCATAATTAAGACGATATAAACTATATTGTTCATATAGATTCATGGCTAATAGAATAGGAAAATTTAGCAGTTCCTCGGTAAGAATCCTAAGTTCGCGAGACGACGCGAGTCGTGATTTCACACGTAGAAGATTTAAGGCTTAAGAAGTTATTACCAAGCATAAGGGAAAGACGAACTGCAGAATATTCGGGCGAAATTAACAGCGTGGCGGTACGTTAAAAAATGTACAAGGAGGGTGAGCAAGTAACCGCGGAATCCAAGAGGGGGGGCTTTACACCGACCATAAGACGGCGCTGTATTTTATTAGCCGAAGAAGATGAAATTTGCATGAGATCCCTGAACTTTCAGTCCCTGCTGCTTCCAGTTTCACGATTCCACCTTTGTGGACTTGCATAACGCTCGTGAAGTTACTGCTAAGTTACGACCTGAACTTTCGGCCCGGCCGACAGATTTATCGCGTACACACACATATAAGTGTCGGATCTTAAAGACGGATGCATGACTGAACGGTTTAAGTGAATAACCCAAGGACCATAACCCGACACACTTAACACCCAGGATTCAAGGTGACGCTATGCGCTGTACTTCTTGATACCACTAGGTCAGGTTAATAACGGCATTTGCCGTACCTCGGCTTTGTACCAAAGGTATAATTAGTTTCACTAATACACGTTCATTTTCACTTTTTCTGCACGCTACACGTTATAATATAGCACTAGCGTTGTATCAGTAACGAATCACTTGACGTAGACTTTCATATAATTTTAAATTTCATTGTCAAATTTCAATGTGTTTCAATATAAAAAAAAGTTTCTTATTTTTGGGACATCCTAACGTATCAAAATTTTCTTATTTAATACAGTCTTACGTCCATGTTTCCTTTTCCTTTTCTACCGCCACTTCTTTTAATTTTATTATGACGTATATTTCATTATACGATTTCTCTTACACTGCACCTTAATCCCAACCAATTCTCATACACGGATGTTCACATCTTTCACAAGAAAATCAAACAACAAACAAATACTTCCTCCCTGGTGATCGAAAAGCAATTTATAATATGAACCATATAAAAAGAAATTATTTCATGAAAGTAACGTTTCTTTATGATACTGACAGTGAAGAATTGACTCGGCTGACATCGTTTTGTTGATAGAATAAAATCCTAAGTTCGTTGAAACCGTCCAGTGCATTTCTACCCTATGCTCGTCCACGAAGGGAAAAAGATGACGAAATGAAAAATGCATTCAGTGTTAAGCGATAAAAGAACAGCGCCAGTAATCCTGCGGCTGACTCGTAAAAATCTATTTACGCGGTCGCGTCGAAAAGAGCCGCTTGACGCTTGGAAAAAAAAGAAGCCGAATGTCCGTTTTATTGCACGAGAATGTGGAGATACTCGCGATCGTTCCCGTATAGAGACGACTCGTCGTTATTCCACATCTTCGTTTTAACGTCAACTCTATCGAACAATTTTCCGGAATTTCTTGCTACGAGAAAGCTTCCCGCGCATAATTTATACGCGATTCGGGGAATAAATTATGCGTCACACCTCCTAGTTATCCCGTTTAAAATACGGGAAAGGGAGGGTGGGGGGATGGTGGGGGAGGAGGCGCGAAGATTAATTTGTCTCGCGCGCTTACCTACCAGGGATTTATATGGAACGGATTCGTCGAAATGCGTAATGTTTGTTGGCGAATTATTATTTTAATCCAAACGTAACCAGAGCAACGCGAGTTCCGCTCAATATAAATATTTTGAAATTCTTCAAAACAGTATAAGCGTTTCGTTAGAAATGTTTGTTTTCCTGGCTCGAGGAAATTCGCCCAGATCGATGCTTTCTTTACGTTGAAATAATGCCAAAGAATTTTTCTCCAAACAAATTTTGGAAATGACGTTCAAAGCTTTGCAGTCCAAAACACGGGCATTCATTTATTTTAAACGCTTCGAGTCACCTTCGCTATCTGTGAATATTAATGCTACGTTTAATTTTTGTTAAATTAATAAAGTTAAATGGTATTGTTTGTGCAGAACTACGAAGAGAGAAGAATGTTCATTTATATGGAATCGGGGACTTCAAACAAAATTTATATAGAACGCGATTTAATATAAATATTTCACTGTTGAGATAGGATTTAATATTATGCTACGTTAGCATATACACGCAAGAGTAAAAAATAATTGCAGTAAAAGAGACAGAAATTCTAAATACAACAATGTAATGTTTCAAACGTTGGAATGCAATTATGACATTTACAGATCTTCAACAGGACTCAAATTCAAGGGATTATTTTTAACTTGATTTATATAATTGAAGAAGATCTTAAAAATGGTCGATAGCTTTTGTACCAAATTATTGTCGAATTAGTGAACAAATAAACTAGTCTGACCGACTTTGAAATGTTACATTTTGAACGTCTTATTGATACTGGGAAATTAATTTTTGTACCGTTTTATTGTTACACGATGATACGACGAAGGGTTAAACGAATCGAAGAAAAATGATGTATGGCTCGCGTTCGGTGATATATGAAATTCGAACCCCTTTTGTCTGGTTTCTCAATTATCGCCCCTGAAAGCTGCGTGGACATTCATGAGGCAATATATCCAGCCCCGAAATTTCATTGACGCCAATAAATTTATCGCGTACGTACACACGCGACGGATAATTTCGAATGCATCGCTGAACATATTAGTGAAATCCTGACCGAAGGGGTGAGCGTTGGCGCGTGATTCTTTTGCATTTCCCGTCGAGTGGGTTTAAGTGCCCCCGAGGGCTGCTTCAATCCGAATGGGAGTGTGTACGGAACAACACTCGTCGAAACCACCGGGGACTTCCGCTCTAGGAGGACTGTTTAAACTTACACCTCGTTGTCAACGCTCGATTCTACGACCCACCGAAAAGATATCATTTATTCAAAGTCGAGACATTTTAAGACATAATTAAGACATTTTTATGAAATTCAGAAGTTACAGCTAACCTTCAGAGATTATGCAAAATGAGTAACGAAGGCAAAATCAGACGATTGTCAACATTTAGATATGGTAATGAGGCATAGAAAGAGCTCAGGGTTGAATGAAGACATTTTTAATGGTGTGTGGGTGCCACAGCCAACTGGAAGACCTTTAGAGATTATGCAAAATGAGTAATCATGACAAAAATGAAAGAAATGTCAGTATTTAAGTAGGCTAACAAGACATAGGAAGAGCTCAAGGTTGAATTAAGGAACTTTCGTAGGCTATGGGAACTAATTGGAAAGTCTTAAGAAATTAAACAAGGTGAGTGTCTACCTAAAACAAAAATGAAATAATTAGAAAATTAATCGAATTTTTCGGTCTCTTGTGTATAATAAAGAATATTATTGAAAGAAATGAGGTAAATATAATTTTATTGAAACTGAGTTAATGAGTACTTTTCATTCTCACTACTTTCTTCTAATTAATCTGGATTGCTGCAACGCAAACGCGACGTTTTATTTCACAGGAGCGTTTCCGTCTTGAAGCCACCTCATCTTGACATCTCCAAGTTCAATGGATTGACGAAATTGAAATCGAAATCGAAATCGAATCGTCCTCGAGATCGTTTTTCCAGCAATTTCGATACTCGATACTAATAGCATATCGGGGTCGTTTCTTCTTTACGATCCGAAACGAAGGGGTTCGGCCACTTAAAATCGAGCTTCCAGTCAGCAATCGCGTCGTAAAGCAACTCGGGTTGGGGAAACGGAGGAGTGTAATTTCAGATCCTCATTGCCTAATAAAAGCCTGCTGGGAAGCTCGCGCGTGCACCACCTGTTTAATCTCAGGCAGCCAGAAGCCTGGTATTCCAGAAACGCGAACAAAACAATAACGACGTTAGTTATCGCGAATTAACGACTATTTTCTACCAAGTATTTTTAAGCAACCACCTTCGTTATCTAAATCGCCTCGGGCAACTGGAAAATATTGATGTCTCCATCACGCAACGAAAGTGCACTGAAACTCAGTAAGTGCAACATTGCACACCATTTTTTGTATAAAAGTATAGTAT
Organism: Hylaeus volcanicus; assembly: GCF_026283585.1. NCBI lineage: Eukaryota > Metazoa > Arthropoda > Insecta > Hymenoptera > Colletidae > Hylaeus > Hylaeus volcanicus. The sequence goes on from NC_071977.1 coordinate 4,454,149, forward strand.
CTCTATCTCTGTGTTTATTGTACATATGCTTTGGAAATATAACGATTTATTTGAATTTTCCAGGGTATCGTATAAATTATTTTATTTTCGATGTATCGACCTATTCTTTCAAGTTCTGTTTAGATATTATAAATCTAAATTTTTAGAATTGTAATCGATGTATATTTTAATATTTTTATGAATCTGTAAGCGAAATGGATCGCGATCGTAATCCGTTTTTTAACAGAATCCACGAATCGAAAGACCTCGTTCAACACCGACGACGTCATTCGACGAAGTCTTCGTTCGATGAATTCGTTTTTTTAAGATCGTAAATTCATAGGGAAAAGCACGCAACGATGAAACAAAAACGGTGTTTGCATTACGTTACGTGCAAAGACGCAGTATAACGCGCGACCATAACTCTTACTCCTGCGCTTACTTATTACACCTTCCCGTCGACAAATTACTGTCGTGGTATATGTTGGTGTGAAAAGGCAGTGGTGCTATGAAAAATTCCTTTTCTGCTGGAAATAAAATTTGTCCAAGAATTTCATATCGTCGTCGTAGCTAAAAATAAATATGGGACTAGCTAAAAGATTTTTATGACTGGCAATTGGCTAGACTTCTTTCCCGAAAAATAATTCTTCAGATGCCATGTCAGATGAAAAAGTTGCAATAGCGATCATTTTATCCAACGGAGAATACAGAATTATAACAGAATTCACCTGCTCAAATCTCTTAAATACACCGCCCAAAACAATTAGACATTATGCTTCTGAATAATTGAGAACAATTAATCAAATGTTGAAGATAAACGATTAATGTGCATTTAATGGAGCATTATTTAAAGTATTATTTTACCGGGCGTTTAATTTATGCAGCACGCAGAACTTTCAAGCTATTGAATATCCCATTGAATAACAAAGTCACTTCAACAGGTGATTCTCTGTTTCGAGCACTGCAACAATGCAAAATATATCGCTTCTATTATCAATTGCGAGTTAATGTAGTTCAAAGTAACGGAAACTCGTATAACTCATTCCTAGCTCATTAAACCCACGTTGGCGACCTCCATACGCACTATGAATTCCCGTTTCCTCGTCTGGATAATTACGAGAATAAATAACTCTTTTGCACAACAATGCGATAAGATGAGATACTAAAATACAAAAGTATCGCGATGCGCGTTACTTGTTACCGAGATTCTTATTCTGAATTTGTACGCGAAGATCAAGACTTCCGTCGATGAAAAATTAACTCTTCGGTCCATAAATGTTTATTCTTCGTTCAAAAATATACTGCAGGCGTAGAATAAATTGAATTTGTTGAAAAGAATACCGAAGAAAATGTTCTTCAAATGTGAATATTTTATACTTTTCTAATATACCAGCTACTATACCAGAATCATATTTCTGGTCAGTTCACCAAAAAAAAAATGGTCTCACACGCTCTTTTTAAATTATGAGGTACTCATTAGTTTGAAGAACACCAGTCTCGGGTCTAGAAATTGTGAAAATCAAAAAATATTGCTCAGGATTTCGGCTTAACGAACTCGTTGTTTAACGATATCGGCTGAAGAATGATACATTGAATTACGAAGGCAAGGTATGATAAGTTGTAATGCACCTTCGAGTGAGACAAATGATGAGTAACTGCCGGTATTCTCCCATAATCTAACGCCACAACGATACGAAGCGTTTCGCTGTAGAAGCGCTGGAATCCGGAGGAATCTCTATTACACGGGCATAAATCCTGAAATGTTTAGTGTGTAATTGTGGCATAGTTCTACACCTATCTATCTTAGGCGAAGATACCTAGCATTTGTACGCTTCTCAAACTGGCTAAACTAGCGACAACCCTCCTCAATGACCAAGGTACACCTTGTATAGAGATACCGACATTATCTAGAATAATTTGCATACTCAGAAAGCAATTCTCAGACGGAAGAGTCTTCGTCCCTTTACTCAGAAACACATACAAATTGCACGGAATGATTCCTATCTCAAGAACCAATTTCTCTTTCAAATTATAGCAAATCCATTGACAAATAGTATGCAACAAATAAAGAGAAGAATCGCTCTTTAGCTGTTGATCCGTCGAGTTCTAAGAGATTGATAAGACAAAATAAAAATGAGAACCGCGTTTAAAGAAAAAACGAATAAAATTAAATTTTTGATACCGTCCTATTTTATCGGGGGAACGAATACGAATTATATAAGAGAAATGTTTAACACAAAATAATAATTCAAAATTAATACATACACCTGGATAAACGTACATTTAATTTAATATTAAATCATTACCGCGAAGCTCATAGCTGCAACTTGCAATTATACTGCAGAAATTTAATAACGAATGTACGTTTAAAAACGTTTGAGTACATTTAATTTAATACCAAATGTAATAAAATGAAAAATGTATTATTTGGATATTCTATATGAACAAAAGCAGCAAAGGTTGAATAATTTATTTTGGAGGCCCCTTTAATCACCTGAAAAACTGATATTTTGTAAAAAGTGTGTAAAGTGCTTCAAGCTTTCATAGGAAACAGTAGGCTGTTTCTCATTTGAAACCTACTAATGCCGTGGCAGCTCTGCGGAAATTCTCACGACCACCTGAACCCATGGATCCAGGTGCTTCAGTTCCGATTCAATAATGCGCTGCCACGGCACTTAAATGCCTAACGTTATTCTCTATCTCGTATTCTAAAACGCCTATGTTGCCGCCGGAGTGGTTACCATTTGCCAAAGAAAATAGTCTCGTGACGTACAATTTTGCTGGGAAGTGAATATTCAAATAACCAAACAAGTTGTCGAGTATTGTTCAGAATTTTAAAATTAATGATTTATTCATCGATTTACTCTTCTGTTAAGATTCCGAAGATAAACCCAAGAGATAGAAACGTAAATAAAGGCTTGTTTAAGATTGCAAATCTTCTTTTTTATTATACCAGATATTTTTACTAATGTTCAAATATTTAGAGAAAAATTTGTGAAAATTTCACAGAAAGTGGTCTACGGTGTTTAATAACGCTATATATACCTCCGAGCCCGTAATTAATGGAACCATTAAAGGGGGCTGATATAAATTATTCAAAGACGCGTGTTCGACGTGTCGGAGTTTAATTAAAGTTGCCATTTGAATGCAATTTTCTGCATCACATGTTGCCAGAATGTGTACAGCGATGCTGGCTTTTGTACGCTACGGCCTATTATGCTAACTGCTTCTTAACGAGTCATATGCGTGGCATAAAGTACAATAGTTTGATGGAGCATGCTCTCATTCTACTTTGATTAATGTACTCCTATCAAGCTCATAGCTGCAACTTGCAATTATACCGCAGAAATTGGAATCAGTGGACGGGGGAAAAGCGATGGGGTGGATCGGTTTAACATTATGTTGTAACTAGCGCAGGGAGACGTTCTCTAACGAGGGGAGGCTATGATCGTGGCGATTATTTATTAGACTCTTGTGAGAAATGGCTTTCGACATTACAATTTTAAAGTCGTCGGTCGTAAAATTCTAATATCGTTAATAAATTATCTTTGGAAAAAGAAATTATTTGCAAGCTAAATATTCATGAATTAAACTACCGTTTAAAAGTATCTAACGATGATAATAACTATCTATTAGACGGTAAAAATTTCGACCTTCAATTTGAATTTTGTTAGAATCAAATCGGACGATTCTGAGTCGAGTTACGTTTAAATGCAATTAATAATAACAAAATAAAACAATTGTTTAAGAGTACCTAACAATGATAATATCGACTTGTTATATGGTAGAAATTCCGCTCTTTAATTCGAATTTTAGTAGAATCAAATCGGACGATTCTGAATTAACACTTCAAAGTTTCCCATTTAATAGGCACTTTAATAGTGATATACATATGGAGATTCACGCACCAGTGACCTACATTCTACAACGTCCTTGCAAGGCCGTTGCAATTCCAAGAAGGAATAATAAACATAGTAGTAGTAATTCCTGGAAGGAAGACACCCCTGAGTTTTTAAAAATAGTAGTAAACAATCAGTAGTTTGCAATCATCAAAAATTCACACGCATTAGTCTCCAGAGTGTTTCGACGGATAGTATTTATGGCAACGCTAGTTCCGTCAATATTTTAGGACAAGATACGTGATCCGAAACTAGTTACGGTTGGTCCATTGTGTTACAAATGGTGGCAGGATGGCAACGGGGGAGGGACGACAATGTACCAGTGCGCGAAACCGGAAGCCGAATGCCGTCGCAAACGAGGTCAGTTTCGCCCTTAGCCCGACGGTGCGTGCGGCGCGCGTGTCATATAAATAAAGTCGTTTTACATTTTTATGGTAGCGGGGATATATCGCGCAGCGTTTATTTAACCGGCGAGGGCCCTCGGCCAACTTTGGATCGTTCTAACCAGCGAGATAAATATTTAAGCGCACTTCTGCCGATTTATTTCAACGGGAAGGGCGGATTCAACGACCCACCCCTACAGAAAGTCCTTCTTACAACAAAAACCTTCATGCTTGACGATGACGTTTCCAACAGCTCACGAGGCACGGAAAGAGCTCAAGGCTAAATTCAGGCCTTTCTGAGTTTTAGAAGTTATATCTAATTGATGCCTTTGACCTTTTAATTCCTAAGACCTGTGGAGATTGAACAAAATAAGTAACTAATTGAAAATCAAATTCCTCTACGCGCTTAATAATTAAATTTCGTCATTCCTGATCTCCATCATATTTTATCCTTTGTAATCACCCTCTAAGAAAATGCCAAACTGTATACAAACACTCTGTGTAGTCTCGCAGTATCCATAGAGTCTGAGGTGAAAACAAATGTTAACTCGGTCCTCGTATAAATAACGACACTCAGTGGTTCTACCGTGACACGAATAAAGTTGACAAACTCGGTTAATGGATGAACGTTTTTCACGGAATCGTAAGTTTCAGGTGAAGCGGGATGTCACGTCAGCCGCAGAGAAATAAAACCACGTTGCGTCGACGGGACACCATTAATTGCGAGGGCTATGTTCGTTACGCGTTCTATGCTATGTAAATAGCATTCGGTCCCGTTTTACGGTCCCCTTAGCGTTGTAAAAATGGCGAGTTTCCAGGAGGGCGTGTAATGGATGTCTACTGGTAATTAACACGTTAACTGTCAAGACAGTTTCACATAACTTTCCCCGTCAACCCCTCTGGACATTTTCGCAATTCATACTTTTATCGCGATAGCATTATCTTGATCAACATGGTTCAAGTTACCATAGACGTCACTCTTTGCATTTTATTACATTTTTAGTGAATTCTTTTTAGTGACATTCAAGATGAAGATTTTCTGTAGAAATTTATTTTAATTTTTTTCTATTCGAATATCAAAACTTGGCGCCGCTATAATCGCTACAAGCCCTCAATACCCCATTTTGATATTCCCAGGATCTTATTTCATTAAAAAGAATAATATATCCAGACCTAAGATCTGTTCGACTCGAGAAGACCGCTCATAAAAATTCGTCATAAATTCACTTTCTCCACCGTTTTCGGTACATTGAACAAAAGATCTCGGGAACGACAGTGCGCGGTGTAATTTTCCCAGTACCCCGGCCCCGAAACTAAGATGACGCGTGGCGTATAAATAACTTTCAGTTTACATTTCTCCAGTGTAGCTCGGAGAGAATCGATCTGCTCTTATTTAGTGGGGCCTGGAGAAATGTACCGCGCGGGTAGAACCGACGAACGGGGGTTGGGAGAAGAATGCGGAAAGAAGGGTGCCACGAAGACAACGCGGAGAACAAATACGCGTCCACGTGCGTTGTACATCAGCGAAATAACGTATAAACTTGCGGAAAGCACGGAAGTATTATTTACAGATAAAACCTTGGGGCAGAAACGGGACGCTGGGCGTGCATCCACGGTTTCTTTATGTCGGCACAATGACTCCCGGAATTCTTTTCATGGGGGAGCCATTACTATCGTCGACGGCGAGTGTATCCGAGGAACCAAGCTCGCACGACTTCACCGGAAGAATCCTGTAAACGATCCGGAACGGGTCGACGCTTTTATACTGACGAGATGTAATTTCATTCGGTGGACGACCGAGACTTGTCCAGGAAATTAGGTGCCGAACGACGCGATCGCCCCGTGTGGGATTAACGGAGCTCTAACTGTAACGCGAGGGGTGGTGACCGACGTTTGAATGTCTCTGCGGAGATTCGAACGAGATCTAGGACGTTATTCGATACCAGAAGATATCGGAGGTTTTGGTCCATCTTAACATTTTAGTTAGTGTTCAAGCATTGGTCGATTTTAAAAATTTGCCTATTCCTCTATGTCTATTGAAGAAATTTGTCTAAATTAAATCGTAGGTTTGATATTTCCAAATCAATGTTTTATTATAACTATGTACATGAATGAACTTTACACGTGTATATGTTTATAATGAAAAATTCAATTAAATTAAATTTGGAAACGTGACATCTATTATTTAACTTAGACAAACTTCTTCAATGAACATGGAAGGTACGAATACTTATGAGACTGACTGTATGTGTACACATATATTTAATAATTTTTGTCGAGAATGGTATACAAGACAGTATTTATCTACATGTAATTGTAAACAACGAGTTGTATAAATATATCACTTGTTATTATTTTTTTTTGAACTGTATGATTTATTTTGCGATCATTAAAATGGAGCTTTAAAAGTTTCTCTTACTTTATTTTCATTCATGTGTGATCTCTGCTCGAAGTACAATTGTTTCAGAGCTCATTTCGCTGCAAATTAGAATTTATCTTTGCTTCGTTGCAGTTGGTGGCCCATTTTTTATACTGTCCTGGAAAATCCTCTCCCCTACGACCGTGTTCAGTGATTCAGTAATCGCTGACATAAGGTAAGTTTCTTTTTCTCTTAGTCTTCTTGCGCCTCTTCTTCATCATTTCTTCCCCGCAATTTCTTTTTCTGTCGGTAATTTCCCTCGGGAATTACGGACATTAATCTGCACCAGGTCTATCTAGACATCATTGAGTATATTACTGCAATCTTTTGCATCGTAATCCTTGTAAAGTAACTTCACCTCGATAAGTAACCCCAACATCTTCATCAGCAAGTGCTGACGGAAAGATCTCTTGATTTTCTCTATTACTCCCTGGCTACGTTAGGCTATTTCAAGAGCCATAAGATCACCCCATGGTACTATTTCTACAGACTAAAAATAATCTTTGTCTTAAGTGGGATTATATTCGTTCAGGTTATTGAAAATAATTGAAAGGTTCTAACTATGCTCGTTTTGTTTTTAAGACAGCGGAATAATTTTTATCGACGTCATCAAAGTGAATTCAAATTCGATAATCGTGACAAAAAATTGTTTCTATAATTTGTATTCTTTCGAAAGTCTTGGGCCCTGTAGAAATGGATCTTAATAGTGAAACTAGTTGAAGGTGAATTTGATTCGACGCTATTACAGAATGAGGATACTTGTATAAAAAATACAGAACCCAATATTAAAAACTTCTATTCTTTAGAATAGAAACAACAGAAAATATTAAAATGTATTTTCATACAATACTCCATGCAATAATTTCGGCCGAACTTTACTTTGGGGCACCAAAAATTATTTTCTTTTTTATACCATTTAGTAATTTTTGATGCCCAGAAAATACGTCATCGAGCTCGAATGATTAATTCATCGTGCAAGGAAATATTTAACGAGTTTCCAGTTATCGTCGATAGAGTTGTTCCTTGGGGCTGCCTGTCAATCGATGCAATTCGATAAATTTGTAAATCAAAATCGAGGACTAATGGAGACGAGGATGGCCGAGCGTGGAAGAAAAGACTGCATCGGTCGATGCAAACTGGTGAAATTGGCGAATACCTCTGCGGCTCGCCGCTGGCCAGTTTTGAATATTTCGTATGCCCGATGGAATGCAACTCCAGGTACACGCAGCCCTGAAAGTTCGACTCACGTGAGTTTCCTCCGACGTGGTTACATTTAGTTCGTTAACGAACTACGTTCACCCCACGAGGGACGCTATCTTTTATTCAGAATGCTTTCGGAAGCTGGCGATTCGATGGGACCTTAAAAATATTAACGTTGTTAACCTTCTCGTGGAACGAGCAGTCGTTGGTAGGCGGTTTGTTACTTTTTGGCAAATACGCAAATAAAGGTTTGCAGCGAATCAGAGACATGTACAAATTTTGATTTGGTGTTTCATTGCTCTGACAGTGAATGTTAGGGTTAAGAATGTCGAATGTACATCTCGAATTGTTGAATGCTTTTATTCGTTATTTCTGATTTTAATCAAATATTTACTCGTCTCTACGTGGAGTGTTTATTCTTTAAATCGCTGAAAGACTCCTTACAACTTATAAAATTCAAATTGAAATTATACAAAATAATAAGACACATTGTTTATTATATAATTTCTTGTCTCCCCACAGGTCGATTTCAATTTTCACTTTGCTATTAAATAAACAAGCTTTAACTGCGAAAAGGATTTGCATATTCGCGCAAAGAAAGATGAAGTTGCTAATTCTCTACATACTCCATACTCGAGTTTGCAATTCATTTCCAACGAACCATGCAATTAAATTCCTCCTTGTATTCACAAGAGAACATCGCGAACTGTCACAGGCAGATTTTGATGAAACTTTGCACAAATGTTCATAGCTTCAGCCTAAGAACAATGCAGATTTCGTGGTTGCTACATTTCGACTCGAAGAAAGTAGCCACCCTTCGTGTCAGACCCATCCACTCCATTCATGCCTAAAGTCTGTCCTGCTCAATAAAATGGCTAGCCTAAATAAAATGCTCGATAAAATGTCTATTCTACCAATATAGTAAAATCAATAGTTTCTTGGAGTCTTATAATACGGACTTACACAAAAGAGTTCATGAATCATAAACTGTCTCTATCACAAAAATTGTAATTCAATTTTTAAAAAAAATATACATCAACAGTCTACCAGTCATCGATGATAAACCTCGAATCAGTTTAAAGAAAAGGCAAAAAAAAAATTGAATACGTCCCGCTGGGAAGTGAAAACACTCGCGAAGTATAGGAGTCTGAAATCGATAAGGATCGCGGAGTACTCCCCCGAATTCAGAACCGTGAAACGCGGCACGAAGTGGGAATCTTCGCGTAATCGGCTCGCGCAGCATGAAATTTGCATCGTGGTGGATGCGTGTTAGCGCCGGAAGAAGCAGATTCTCGCACGTTAACGCGGCTAATCCGTTGAATCGTGCGTGGTAAAGCGGACACTTGTCAAAGTGGAGAGACTTTGCGCTCGTACGCCTGCTAAATTAATTTTCACTCTCGTCCCGACTCATTTCACATTCCAACAGAGGAGCCGACCGCCCGGGCGCTGCTAACGCGTGTCAACCGGCCCGCGGCGTTTAAAATGAAATTCCCCGCCAAATTGCTACGGATTTCATAAAACAATTGAAAGACGCGCCTGCACGTAGCTACCAGTCACCTTCATTTTTTCTCCCCTAAGGTCGCGTCAGACTGTCTTGGATAAAAATATTCCAAATACCTGGACTGGCATCGGCACACTCATTTGTCGCCATTTAACCCGTTCATACCCTCAGAGATAGTGGACGTTACTTCCTCCTTTTTTCTTAAACACTTGTGTTGAATATATATAATTAACTTTAACCTTAAAATATATAATATACAGTATATAGTACATAATATATAGAAACTATATTTCTGATACAAAATTGGAATAAAAAAAAAACAACCTGATACTCTCCCAATTGATTCAACGAACCTCGTTAAATGGTTCTATTATACATTTCTTAAGAAACATACAAAAAAACTTTAAGCCAAAATATCTCGAAATCTAAGGGCCATTCTGAAAAAAGCGAAAATGGTTTTACAGTACTACATGCGTACTACAACCTCCACAGGGTGTCGTTCCAAAAACGACTTGCACATTCGTGCATTCTGCTTGAAATTTCATTCGAAATTTTCCACACATTTTCCACGTATTGTCCACGTATTTTCCCGGTCACGTTTGAAGTACACCACGTTTGTCGGGGGCAGCCAGCTCAATGAATGTTTAATGCGTCGCATAACTCAATCAGAACTTTCCGACAGAACACAACAGGATCGTTTAATTGGAGACTGTTCGGTATCCCACAGGGATTAGCAAAGAAATTATACGAGCCGAGTGACACGTAATCCAGCTCCATTAATTCACCCATTAAAAATGAATATAACCTCGAAACGCGGGCAGGACCCGGGTAAGAAGACCGCGTTACATACATGGATCACTCTAATCTCCGCATTATGCGTGGAAAGGTTCCAAGCCGCGTATCGACCATTCCTCCTTCTCTCAGACCTCGGTGAAAATTATATGCGAGATGGTACTGTACGTTGAAACCAGATAAGATTTCAACGGCGGTCGCTCTCGTCAGAAAAGAAGAAACGAAGGGCCGAGAGTGGTAATGTGACGGGCAGACAAAGAGCGAGGGGGATGAAAAAGGATAAGTAAGATAACACCGACGATTCCGCAAACGAATCCGACGTAATCCAACGACGAACGACGACGACAGAGCAGCCAGATGGAAGATGCATGCGAAATTGCGAGGGAAAGTTAGCAGTAGTTGATATTTCCAGACGAAAAGAATGAAAGTGAGACTCGGGAAACCCAATTAGTCGTACTCATCATAGAAGAGCTCCATTGTACTCTTGTCCTGTTATTCGGGTATGTAACGAGTAATTCCATACCATAGTCAAAGAATTTTAATTTTAAAAAAGAAAAAGCTCATCTTACGATGCGATGTAGGATCCGGAACCTGTAAGTCGGGCCTGCCCTGTTCACGTGCTCGTGTTTATACTTGGTGTTATTAGTAATTTCCAGTAATCAACATGCTTTCTCTTGATTTGTAAACCACTTTGGTAAATTCATTGACAGGGATAAATGGCGTAGGCAGTATTAATACAACTGTGCGTCGAGTAACTCGATTAAATTGATTTCTAAATTTGTCTCGATGGTAACCGGAGCAACGTACCCAGAAGGGCTATAATAATATTGCACATCATTATTAATTCGGATGTTAATTATAGGTACATGTTCGTCATTTTGAATCTGTCATATCGATTGTGTCATCGATCAAGACGGTGACAAATATATCTTCTGCAATTCAATGAGAGCTCATTCATGGCATTGTAACTGCTATTCGCAGCATTGCAGCTATTATCCATGGCAATATTTAATAGCGAAACCCTGAAATTGAATATTCTCGACCCAGTTCAGAAGGTCGGACTCCAATCGTATCAAAGGTATCGCAATTTATCTGGCAAATTCTTCAAAATTTCGCTCGATTTCGTCCATATTAACCTCCAGATCCATAAAAATGTCTAACAGACTAACCAAAGATTTCACGACTGTTCAGTGGGAAGTTCTCGTGAAGCAAACGTCTATCTTTGCAAGAAGCGTTTCGATGACGCTTCCCAGCGTTATATCAGGAATGAAACACCTAGGACGAGATATCGCGGTGGTAGCAGGGGCCTCGGGATTCAAATTTTACGAGATTTTGAGTGCTCTCTATTAAAGGACGTTTTCGAGCGACCTCGTGGCGCTCCTCCGTTTCTCCCTTCCTTTCGGTAATTGAGACTGAAGTTCCAACTCCGCAGGAACAGAGCAGCAGATTCATCGTCCTCTAGTAATGCATTACGTCGCGTCGTCGAGACGCCCGCGGGCATGGGAAACTTCACGAAATTACGAGTATTGTCGAGAAACGGCCTAGTCCAGTTACCGATAAATTTTAATCCCGTTATCTGGGATGTCTGAGTAATTGGCTAGTTACAGAACAGATTGGAGATAAGTGATGCTTCTCGTCACGGCGGAGGAATTTGTCGCAAAGCCACTGGCATATTTAGCATATGGCCTGCCTTCTCAAGTAGGAATAAAATCAATACTTTTGTTTAATAAAATTAGTATTTCATTCTTTCATTACACCCCATTTCCACTAGGAATAGAAAATCAACATCTAGTGAAAGCCATCATTCTCTTATTTTTAATAAAAATTCCATCAGGAAATCCTTATACTTGTATCCCCTGAAAGAGGAGCTTTACTTAAGATCTTAGACTATATTTTGAATAGAAAACTGATCCCTTCGTCGTTATTATACTTGTAGGAAAAAGCATGGAAGTTATGAAATACAGAGATGCTCTTACTGCATTGCACCTTTCACAGAACGAAGAGCTTGGAGTGTTTTTGCTCTTGGATGAACTGAAGTTTGTTGAAGATTTAGTGACTCTGCACCTGGTGGCTGACTGATAAGTGTAATAATTGCAAAATCATCGTTTGCCACAGGGAAAGGCTGGCAAGTTCATTTATCGATTTATTATCCTTAACAGCGCGAAGTGCGGTGATGAGATTGTACGATAATTCCAGGATGATAACAATTTTCATCCACTTAACTTCGACGCCTTATAAAAAGAATTATGTTGTGAGCCGAACTTCCTTTTCCAAATTGGTCAAAATATTTTTTGAAAATACCAATTTTTCGTTCGTTGCAAAATATAGAATAAGTATTATTCTACCTCCTCATCATGAGAAGCATACCGAGTCTAACTAACGAAAGATCATGCATATCGTTGGTAAGACGTAACTCTTCATTCAAAAGTCTAGTGTAGCTCGTTAGTCATTCGGTGAAGTCAAAAGTAATCAAGCTTTGGATAGTTTTAAAAGCAATTAGTCTTACCAGTCACTTTAGTCAATCTCAGAGGAACTTGGGCTCGAAACAGTTAAGTGAGAAATCAGGTTGCGTCTGTTAATCAGTTCACAGTTAGTTTAGAGAGCAATTAGGCTCAACTCGCACGGTTATATAAGTTAATCATCCGTATCATGCGGTTACTGCTTATCGTTGTTAACCTCTTCAAGCTTTGTGTACACTGTACCGTGTACTTTAATATACAGGGTGGACCAGTAACTTTATCCACTTTGAATGTCTCCATTATTTTCAAGATTTAAGATAATTATTAAGATTCTATAATCTCAACCTTTATCATTCATTTTTCTTTTTATACAGATTGTACTAGCTAACCAATAGCAAACGCTGTCGGTATCCTTTAAATGGCTAATAAAGCAACCAAAAACGACGTAATAAATGTTATTTTTAGACTCCGAATAACTTGAAATACGCGAGAAATAGTCTATAGACTACGAGAAACAAAATTCAGGCTTGAGGATGTTAACACGAAAGTACTGAAATTATTTGGGTGGTTCTTTGAATAACGTAGTCACCATATTGCGCAATATCCATGGCTGCGATCAAGAACAGTGTGCATGCTGAACCGGAAATAAATTGCCAGAGATACGAGGCATCCTCTGTAGCCGGAACAACTAGACGTCTGATGAATTTTTTCCGGTGTACTGGCGAGGGTTAGGAGGGGTGGGGCGGGGCGGGGCGGGGCGGGGGGGGGGGGGGAGCGGAGCAAAGGGAATCCAGAGAATTAATAAAGCGTAAAAACGAGAGGTTCTCGAAGCTGGTCGATTCTGTTAACGGTAATCCGTGCCACGTCAATTATCGACAGCCGCGATTATAAATTGCAGCCGTCGGTTTCCCTGCAACGACAGACTGTAATTCGCTACGCGTAAAACACGGCTCGACCGTATCATCAATTTAATCCTTCCTGACGCGGACGAGGAAAAAATGAGAGGAATTAATGATTTATTAACGACGGCTCCTTTTTATTGGGGAGGGTGCGCTCGGGCTTGCTGAAAATATCGTTTCGTACACGGAACATCCTCGTCGCGCGAAATAGAAAGCCTGAGCTACCCTTGAAACACTTTAGATAACTTATTTATTAATACAAGAATTTATCAATTTCCATTGGCGAATAAATAAATTTCATAGTTGGTAGAAAAGAGCGATCGAGACACGAATATCGAGTTGAGAGTGGCGACTGAAAATAAGAAATCAATGTTTCAAAGTGCTCCAGAGATTATTTACATTAAAGTATATGAAATGTTCATGCGCATTTTTGAGAATACATTTGATATAATTGCTGTGTCATATGATACCATAATTTGAACGGTGCCGCGGTGGTGTAAATATTACATCGTTCCCATAGCCGCTTTTCTCGTATATTGCATACATTGCATATAATATAATTTCTTGTATAAATAAACTTTGTTTTTAATATAAATAATTTAAATTATGCAACGACGAGAAAAAGGTCCTCTGAATTGTTGCTACAGATATCCCAAAGGTAAACGTTCGAGACGAGAATTCTTCTGCAAGCTTCTCGATTATTTCCACTCGCGATCGTCCCCGAAGAACGCATTAAGCATGAACCGTAAGAAGTCTGAAGGAGTTCCCGGCAAAGTCGGAGCATCACATTGGATTAAAATTTAGTGAGCGGGATAAAAAGCTCGGGATAGTCCTCGGAGAAGTTCAGAACGGGACACTAATCGAGCAGCTCGATCGGTCGTCGATACCCTCGTTAGCGGTTCGTTTCTTTTTTTGCGCCCGACGAACGGTCATTTGAGTGAATTAAGCGAGTCCGCGATGGTCAGTGAAGATACGAGAGAAACGAACCGCACTAATTTCTTACCGCGGGCCCGGCTTGTCCGACTTACTGCGATTCTCACGCTCGACACGATCCGATGGAACCGTACCGTCCCTCCTTCGCCCTCCTCGAATGATGCAATTATTAGCGGATTTCTCGGTACAGTGACTCCGATAATGCCAATGAATACGCGCCCGCGTCGACGCGTTTTTGCTTGTTCAATCTATTTTTTCGTTCAACCTAACGAACTTCGTACGCGTTGGATAATATTTTTAGTAATCCTGCCACGACACCGTTGACCCGTCGAAATTTGATGAAGAATGCCCAATATCAAAATTTGATGAAGAATCCCTAGAAAAGCGAGGGAAATAAAATTGGTTGAAAATGGTATTTTAATTGGTATGTGACAGCTGGATTTCAAATAACCGTTGACACTTCAAGTACTTATATCCTTAACAAAGAGTGACGATCAGAACTGGGTAAAATGTTATGATAGCGGATAATCTAATTTACTTATCATCCTGAGTTTTAAACCATTATTTAAAGATAGTATTCTATTTGGAATTGTATTTTATTCGAAGTATTTATATTTTTGACCTATTTGCATGAAATGAAATCACTTTAAGTGTCGAAATTGTGCCTTTTCTTACTAAAAGTATTATATTATTTAAATTGAACAGCGTCTGGTCCTTAAAATAATACTTGTAATTAAATGTTAACGAGCAAGTTTTACCCAACTCTGCTGACGACCAGCTTCGCGTATTCTAAGACACTGAAACAAATTGCTAAGTAATTGGTGCCCGACTATAAATAAATAAACAAATATTCAGCTCTTAGGCTCTTGCGCTCAACGCTTCGGGAGATCAAAGATTGAATCGTTGATAGATCAATCACGAGATGAAGGCACATAACGGCGAATCGTTTTTCTCCAATTATGTACCATTAGACGATACTATTATCGAGGATGGCGTTTCACCTGTCCAGAAGCCAGAAGTAATCACTTGCAGCTGCACCTTCGATGATTGGCTGAAAGACGAATGCAGGACACAAATAGGCCATGGAACGAGATTAGAAACCTTGGATACAAACGCCAGAAGCGAGAATTGCAGATTTAAAGAAAGACCGTTAAAGGTGGCGTCGATGGTGGTCGAGAGGCATAACGAGGGCTCAACTTAATCCTACTTTCTCCTCGTTATACAACAGTCGTTTAATCCATCCAATCGACGCAGTTGTTGTTCGACACGATCTCTTTGATCAATGTCACAATCGACCTGTTTCGCTGCACTTTGCTGGCTTAATTTGTCAGCGTCTAGTCAGCGGTCGATGCGTTTCAATAAAATACCGCGATCTGGTAATTTCCAAAACTGGCCAGAGCAAGCATATATTCATCATTCGTGTTTGTTTCGTTCAGGCAAATATTTATGAACGTGAATTACATCATTCGAAAATTCGATATTCGTTTTAAAGGACATTATTTTCGTTTTCATTTTATCGATCGAAGAGATTTTGATATTCTAAATCGTTGTATGAAATAATATGTACCTTTTGATGCTTCCTACTTGATCGTGATCGAATTCAGATATTACAATAGTAATGTAAAATATGAACAGGGTTCGAAGGAACAAAGGAGAGGTTGTCTCTTTTTACTAAGTTTTCCAAACTCTAAACCAACTACTGCTATAATAAATTACTAAAGCAAAAGAAGAATACCTAATCGAAAACACGCAGGAATGAATAATAAATTATGGTATTGTCTGACCATGTTCTAAATACACTAACATCTCTACCATAATCTATTTCAGGCGTCGAGGAATGGAACATCTCACGTTGGAATTTACTTTGAAGTTATATTTATCTGTACAGGAACTTCGTTTTATTTCATAAACACTTTTACAAATCCTCGTATAATCCTCTACTGCGCACCTTGACAAAGTGAAATGAAGTCCAGCATTCGTGTAGTTGGTGGATTATTTCACATGAAATGCTCCAAAGCTCATCAAAGAACGTGTAACACTATATGTATATGTCCCTGTGTATCAAGAACTATCCTGGGACTCATCGAAGTCAGCCTAAGGCGAGCAAGGGATTAAGAACAGACTGTTTTGGTCAGGTCCCGGCAAGTGCGACGTGCAAATCAGGAAGCTTAGTTTCTGATGCTGTAGGATGATAGTGATTTCGGCTACCGAGACCTGTAAGGTCTCCCGAGGATACCTCGCACCGTAACGTTTACATTATAACATAGCTACTAGCTAAACTATTAATTATTACATATTACGGGAATATATTATATCTTACGTCATGCCATTACGAACGCCGCCATGGGGGTGCTATACTAAAGTTAATTCAATTACTACCTGCAACTCTGTTATTCGGAATGCAAACGGATTGTACCAGGTTTGAAAGTTGAAATGGTATAAGTAGAGAAAGAAGCGAAGAGATTGGATTATGTGGTATGACTCTACTAACCCCTTGCACTCTGCGCCATCTCGTCGCAAAATGTGCGAACAGAACTTTGTGAAAATTTTCACGATTACAAGTCTGGCATTTAATGTCTAAAATATATCTACCCTTCGTTCCAAACTATACATGAATGTTTTCAAAAATCATTTGGCACTTACCGTCACTGAGTTCAGCGTTAAAAGCAAGACAAATCGATACGTTTCAAACCAATGATTGAGAAGTTCTGCAACAACGCAGCAGTCTTCTCCAACGATTCTAGATGAGGGGAAAAAGAACTGGATAAAATAAAGCGCTCGCAGCACCGTCGAAAAAAAGACCATCGCCGTCGGCTACGAACATTCACCTGCTGCTCCACGGAATTCCATTTTCGTCAGATTCTCCTAAAGGACGGGAGATACGCTCCCGCAAGTTTCCGCGTCTTGCCTTTGGCCGCCCGTGGCGAATCCCTTTTCTTTCCCGCAGAAAAATCTCGAACCGAGCTCCCTCCGTCGCGGCCCCAAAGACTGCAGAAACTTTAATCACGGATCATAGGATTCAACCGCGATTCCCATTCGTCACGAAAACCAAGAGCCCCGGACTCTACCTTCGCGCAGTTTCGCGGAAGCATAAAGGATGCGCCCCGTAAATCTTCGCGGACCTCATTTCGTCGGCGCAACACAATAGTTCGACGCCGCGCCGTCGGCAACCGGGGCCGAAGGGGAAAAGGGGTTGCCGGTCTTCTGGAACGACGCTCAGAACGCGGTCATTTTGATCGTAATGCGATTTACGATTAAAACCATCCTCGCCGTTTCTACTCCCATCCTGGCGTTCGCTAGCACGGTGGTTCCGTGCCATAGGTCAACGATCGCCGCCATTTTTTCATTGCTCTTACCTGGAAGAAAAGAAACACAGAGTTAGAGGATGGCAAGATGCGTTAAAGAATATTGTGAGGCGTTAAAGGGGGAAAATAGGTTAAGGCTGAAGGAACCCGAAAAGAAGAGTTGTAAGCTCGATATGAAGGATATTCCGTATTTTCCTGTCCAAACGCGTTTTTCTAAACTTGTTTTTTGAGTTTGTGTATATTCTAACTCAAAAATCGTTTAACCAATCATTTTAAAAATTCGTAGTTTCTTTATATAATTAGGCTCTATATGAATCTAAATTTGGAGTAATATCATTGTTTAGAGTATTTTTTTATTACAAAAGTAAATTTGAAACTCTATCGGTTTCAGATGAAAACTTTGACCTTCGGAATGTACACTCCAAAGCCACTGTAATTCATAATACATTCGTTCGAAAAATCTAAATTTTACGTTTGTATCGAAGAAATGCCTCGCAAAAATCGTGTGCAACTTTCCTTCGAAAGCTTACTCGAAATTTCTACCTGCGTCTAAATTCTAACTATAATACATCGATCCATACGTAAATCGAGCACGCGTAAACCGCGAATCGCCTGTATTCTATGAAGACTGGATTCAGAATCGAACGTCCCTAACGCAATCGAGAATTCCGAGTCTTCGATCCAGCCTGGAGCTGGGAGAGCCGATTAAGCGTAACGCTGCGTCGCGCTCTAATTACGGACGACAGCAATTAGCAGCAGGGCTCGCGATAAATCCGAAAATTGGATTCCCACGGAAAAGTATTGGAGTGGCTAACGAGCGAGTGGCTCAATCAGTCGGTGGTGGTTTACTTTGCATCCGATAACCATCGATAATAAGCCGATGTCGACGGACGGGACGACGAAATGGCGATTGTTTATGAATGCGGCCCTAATGAAGTGGAGACCGGAGAAGCCACTCGCGCTGGAAGGAGGCGGGGGTTGTGCCGTTCGAAAGGGATGCGACACGGAGTCCCGACGCCGTATAACTTCCTGGGTGATTAACTGCTGAATCGCCAGGAACGCGCGAGCGTGGTTCCGAGTTAATTGCGGCACTCGCGGAGGACTCGCCGCGCGTGTAATTACGCGAGCGCTTTCCTCGCGCGTAATCGCCTCGACGCACGGTGGAAAACTTGGGAAGAGTAGGCCACCTTGTGACCAAACTCTGTGGAACTTGGCCGATGGTTGATCACCCCTTTCGATACTACTACTTGCGATTATAACTACCTACAACTATCGGTAATTAGATAGAATTAGTCTGCATTTGGATAATGGTTAACGAGAGGAAGAGATGTACGAGCTGTATGTATCATGATTGTTACACCTGCGACTATCACCACTATCACCATACTCCCAATCGCACAGTGGTCTAGAGAGCGATATTTCGTGGTCAAAATTTGAAACACTTCTAAATCGATACTTTTCAACGAAAATGGACTCTCCTATCATATAATTCGATTATGTATAGTAATATATTTCAAAAAGGCAGAATTATTATACACACAAAAAAAAAAGAAAGAAATTCCGTAGTCAAAGTAAGAGTACATTTGCCTGCATATGTAATTGATAACTAAACATAATTATATTTCGAATCGATTCAGGAGGGCTCAAGTATCTAACGAATCGGTTCTAGTCATTGCTATTTAAAATGGATTCTTTTTATGAGAAACGAGCATTCCTGGATTGCGTGGAACTTCGAATCCTCCGTAACGTTCGCGTCGCTGAGAGGTATTCAGGGCGACGCCGACGCGTCGCGGTGACGACCCTTCAAGAAGTATGCCTGACATTTTCACCGTGAACCTTGGAATTATTTAATGGAACCGTCAATTTTGATTCCGTGGTCTCCGCGATGCGGTTTGATCGAATTTTCGAGGCTCCTTGCTCGAACGGCAGACGCTCAGAGCATGTATATCGTTGTGGGATGCCTCGCTATAATCGATCGATCCAAACACGAAAGTATAATAATTCCTCCTTTCAAAGAAGTTGCTCTAATCCAGAAAAAAACGATTCCTTTTTTCAATTTCTAATAGTTTTGGAACGCCAAAATGAAGATCTAAAAACGCTTTCAAAAGAAATTGTAATAAAAATAAATGAAATAAAAAGTATATGCAGAAGAGCACAAGTGTATTTATAATAAAAATATATATCAATTCAAAGGCAAGGCTAAATTTTCTATAGGCACATAAAAGTGAATTTTTATTCCTTCAAAGATAAAATAAAAAATCAGTGAAGTTGGAGTCTATAACATACATTTAAATATATATATTTATGTGACTATTGCTACAATTTTAGTTCACGTTGACTGTCACCGAATGAAAAAATACGTCAAAGAGGTTCTCGATGTCTAATTGGGTGCATCGGCGACCTTATCGATGTGATCGAAATTAAATAGTAAAGATCGGAAAGAGAGAACAAACCGCGAATCTGCATTAGAACGCAATTAAAGATTCAACGCAGATTGTCAGCACAGCTGTACCCCAAGTTTCCCCTCGAGCGTAATTTGCATAAAAAGGAACAAGTACTTCGTCGAAGTACGTACAGTTTCATCGACGTGTACTTCGAACGGAGACGTTCGCCAATTGTTACTCGACAATATCGTAATAGTGGAAGTCGCGAAGGAAGGAAAATCTTTTTCCCCGCAAACAGTTCCAGTCAGAAGCAATTGCGAGATCCTCGCAAGAGTTCTCCAACTAGAACGTCGCGATCGTATCAGGAAATTGTCAAACGACTAAGGAGTGCAAATGGGTTTCAGGCATCTCCTTCGTCGACCATGCGATCTACTTTCGTGTTGCGAGGCGATAACTCCACGCGAATCGCTGGAATAAATCTTACTCTTACGCTACACCCGGACGCTATCGCTTACAATTAGCCACCATAAACCATAAAATTCTACACCGACACGTTCGCTTTGGACGCTGGATAAAAATGTTAAAAGCGTGGCGCACGATTCGAATCGTCCTATAAAACCCGCGGGGACGTTCGCTTTCTGCGCAGCGAATTGTGCGAAGTAGAAATAGGTTTACTGCCGAGGACGGCTGTAGGGTGTTCTGCGCGATATAAACAAATGATTCATAAGGAGTTTTGGAATGTAATCAGACAAATAGAGTAAGTAAATTCAGTGTATTGAAATGATCCCTTTCTAATGTTCTTTGTAGCATGAATTATATTTTGGAGGCTTTTATTTGGACTATATTGTTACAGCATTTAACGAAGAACTATGTAGAAATGTAGCGTAATGTATTTATTTCCTTTAAAGATTTTAATTGGTGTACTTTTCTGGGTACTCGTGTAGAATAAAGCCTAATATACTAAATAACTCATTATTTACAGCTCCGTATTAAAAATAAACCTTTCAGGTCCTTGATACTCTAAGGAAGCTTAGAATAATAATAACAATCGAAGTACGAGCATTTTTAGCTTGTTCTACTTTTACATGTATCAAGAATAGTACATAACGACTTAGTCTATATCATTTAATAATATCTAGCAACACTTGACAAGATACAACAATGAAGACGGAGAATCTCAAAATTAAATGCGAAATTACTTTAGTTGAACAATAGAGACATTGTTGGCTACAATATGCGGCTTTCCAAATGCACCGCCTCGAGTGAGAAATGCGCAGAATAATGAATACGATCTGAAGGAATGTTAACGTTTCCCGTCGTGGAATGTAGAAACGCATCTCGTGAAAGCAGAATTAACCGCGCAGTTGTCGATTTTGAGTTTGAAGATTACAGAGTTTGATTCGAATGTGGTTTGCTAAATTTCTGTCTTCGGAGAGAAATGTGCGGAGCATCGAGAATTTACATCGGGAGTGTCGATGCTAACCGTTGGGAAATGCTTGTAGAAATTCGCATATACGGGACCGATATTACTCGTTAGGTCATTGTTGAAAACATGTTCGTATTCTACAATGAGGAAAGGGAAACAGTAAGAGTAATATTGTACTTAGTGGAATATTTAGTACTAATTTGTACCACGAACAGTAATTTAGTACCTCCTGCCATTTTCAGAAAAATCGTGCCACTGCTTAGCTTAATATATTACGCTAGCAGGGCCAAACGTCAAAATTATACCTATAATAACCGCTCGGCCTTGGAGATTTTAATAAATTCTGGATTTATAATACTTCTGGAGGACCTGGAGTGGCCTTACCCCTTAAATATTGTATAATTAAGAATTTCAGAAGCCCATATAATTTATTTACGCTAACTTTCCACTGGAATTTTCGACGTGATTTCCAGTTAAACGTTACCCCTTCCGCGTGAATTTGCAGTCAAGGGCAAAAAGGAGACGTCGATTGCGGTGGAAAGGAATTGCAATTCGCGAGGGTAGCGGACATCTCAGGTATTTCCGGCTCCCTGGAAGGCAGAGACGAGTCGGCGGTCGCTTGGCGTCGTCGTCAGACCGCTATCAGTGGGTTCGCGTGATCGAGTCGAAGCGGAGAAAACCGTTTCGTGAGGGCTAATGGATTAAGGCGGAAAACGCAGTTAAGCCGAAACCAATCCCTTATCTCTCATCTCGTAAGTATATCGAGGCCGAGGGTTCCTTTGTGAAATATCTTCCTGTGTTTGTTACCGGGGCTCCTTCGCAGAACACGCGCCGATGAACGCCTCAGTGCCCTATCATCGATAAAATCCGTTTCTCGCAAGGAGAAACACAAACAATGTAATAGATTCCAAAGCTCGCAATCTTTAAAAAGAAATCAAGTTATTACGAATATTATTGTTCGTATACGAATTTGCTTTAAACCCCTCGACCGCGACTTGATGAGAGAAACCACGTTTTTATTTACTCTTTCATTTCAACGGGAAATATTCACAGCGACGTGTCATGCGCTGCACGAGAAACGAGGCAAAGAACAATGCTTATCGTTACGTCCTTGCTGAAATTACTTCCGAACCCACAGTTTATTCCGTCGTGCGCAGATATCAATCCTCCCATTTCTCAACGAGCAAAAATATGGAGAATTTATCGACGAGATGGTTAACGAACTAGAATGAAAAATTATGGATTTGCAGTCGGCCAGAGTCGTAAAAGTCTTTTCTTCGATCGTTTCACCGGGAGTCACTGAACTTGCCTCTCATGTTCCAGTAATAATTGTGCGAAGCCACGTGGGTCGATGGCAGTCGCAATATCTTAATATCCCCTAACGACACGAGTAATTATTTATCGTCGTTTTTTGACATACATGCGATTTCTGTGACAGTGGCCTACTAGTTGGAAATGAATTACTCGAAAGCGAATGTGAGAAGAGAAGTAAGAACTAATTTGCTAAAATAAATTCATGGAGAATATTTAACGACTAAAAATATTACATGTATCCCTTCTCTGCCCAATCGTCTTAAAAGGTATAAAAATCGTGGAGCACCTTTACGACGAACATTTGTCCCGTTTACAGAAAGCGAGAGACCGTTTCCCGTATCGCAGAGCTCAACGAGAGCATCAGAAATTCAAACTTTACATCGCATTAACATATATAGGCAAGCGCGTTACATTTGAGAGGAGCGTATAAAAACGGACATAAGCATAATACGTATCGGTAGTTGGATCAACGATAGTCTAGGGGTAGCGAAAGATTTCAGCCCTTGTACCAGGTGTCCAGATTCAACGTCCCACTTCGTAACGATCCATTCTCATCGCGTCGCTCTTTTAACATCAGATCCGCCCAAAAGGGTAAGCAGGAGCGGAATTTAAAAAAGAAAAGCTAACGTGTATCGGCTCCAACGATGCGTGCCAACTGGTAACGTTCGTGTACACACTTATTCCCAACCCATTTCATCGTACTAGAACTTTCCAATTAGAGTAGGTGAAGAAAGTATTCGTACACCGACCGGAAAATTAACTTATTCATCGTCATTTTCTACCCTCTTATTGTATAATTAATGCAGAATCTTATTGCAATGGAATGGAAGAAATGCATTCAAAATTAATAAAGATACAAAATTATGGGAAAATTATTTTAATTAAATGTAGGATGTTTTGTTACATATGTTTCATATAGTTAGAGTTTCGATTACAAAATATGTTTTGAAATATTAATGTCGTAAATATGTCACGTATAAAGTAAAAAGATTTGCATAATTTTGTCATAACCAGGAATAAAATTTGAAGTGACGTAAATTCATGTCAGCGGTCGCGAGTGTGTTTTTCTTTCTGCACGTGATAATATACATACATAGCAGTGATAGTGGCAACGAGTTTCCCCGATCCTGAGATTGAGTCACATCGGTGGCACGAATACGTCGTGAAAATTCAATAGACAACGACGTCCCCTTGCATATGTCCGTGCGACAGGAGGAACAGAGAGGGTGATCCTAATACGAGGGTGAGAAAGAAAGGGTGAGGATGAGGCGGGCAGAGTGCAGAAGGGAGAGAAAAATCCGTCAGAGATGTAATAACGGCGCCATGGGGCGCTTATCCTGGGGATCTTTGTAACCTCGCGCTAGACTTGCCCTTTGTGCGCCCCTGCCCCTTATCGTGATCGACGACCTCTTGCCCGCCGCGCTCGAAACCAACCCCCAAAAAGCCATTTCTACATACTCCTGTGGGACCGTCGAAAAGGCGCACCCGAATGGTCATGCGTAATAGCTTTTACCCTGTCTTTGAAACTGGCCCTCGAGACTCTTCCGTCGTAATTGCGTCGAAAATAGAATTCCACGTCGTCCATTGCGTCTCCTGCTTTATTATTAACACGTTGTGAAACGATCTATCCGTTGACTGGGGCAAAATTCTTATCCAGATATTAATATTCAGAGTACAGTATAGATAATGGACGATCTCTTCTTCGTTATTTGTCAAATAAAAATTAGAATTTAAATTGCGGAATGAAACTACGTTGAGAGATTGAATATCAGGATTGGTCTGATGATTGAGCATCGCTAATAAATAGAAAGTATTCTTAAACGGTTCATCGGTTTGTCATTTTCTAACTAAAGTTGTTGGAGGTTTATCGTACATCAATTTAAAGCTTGATAAATATTTGAAATTATACTATTTTTATTCTTGCGATTTTTATTCACGTTTTTATTCTATCTCAGAGTCAGAGTAGGAGTCTCAAAGTCCCAATTTAAATGTTTAAAACTCTCTCTCGGAGTAAAGTCGTCCTTGCGAATTCCACTTCCACAATTCGTTTCATTTTGATCGATAACTAACAATTTAAACGAGACTATAGTTGAAAGTTCCGTTACGATTTATCCTTAAAAAATTCAAACTGTGATCCACGCGAACCGAAAATGTTCGTCTGGGAGATCGATGAAATATCTCCCAAAAGAGGAGTCCATCAATTTCTTCGATTCCACGGAATGTTCTCCCCGATGAAACGGATTCTGACGCACGAAAAAAAAAAAATAGCGAAGATAAAAAGAGAAAAAAGAAAGCATACAAATTTCTAGTTATCGCCTTGTTAACAGAAGCTCTCGACCGACTTTGATTAAAATCCGAAGCTGAGAAATGCTCATCCCCGTCCTGGCGGAGGTCGCGTGTATCGCACGCATACTTTGTGCGCCCCGGTGCATGTGGCTTATCGTACGCGAAATTACGGTGCATTTAAAGTCCCGCATTCGCGACAAATGTGAATATGGGCTCTCGTGACAGGGTCGCTCCGCGATATTTCCGCATTAACGATGCACGTCATATATCCGGTTTTCGCTCAGTCTGCTCGTCCCTTTCTCCGTATCTGTCTTACTCACTCTTTCCTACCGTGACGCGTGGAACTTCGCAAAAATGTGCTCTTCAATCAGAGAAATACGTCCGCCGTGATGCCCGCCGCGTTCACGCTCGATGCTACCGACTATAATCGCGAACTTTTTTCTCGCGGTTCGTTCGATTCATAAAATGAAATAGGAATCGAGATTTCATCAAGATGCAAGCGTTCAGAAACAAAGATGCAAGCGTTCAGAAGAATTGGGGTGACCCAGTAATTGGTCGGTTAAGTGGTTACACCACTTTGCCCACCGGAATTTTCAGGATTTTTCAAGAACTTTTATTGAAGCGATAACAAGATTCAACTAGAATATCATTTTGTATTTTTTTTATTTTTTACAAAACTGGAGGTTTGGCAAACCAGGTTCAAGTTGGAACAGTGAAAGAAAATTAATTAGTTTCCTTAGTCCGAGAGCTGGTGAAAGTAATTTACATAAATATTGTAGTCGATGTTTAACTACCAATAAAACCAACAGGATAATGTTCTGAGCGCGACAAGACCTCCATAATCACACAAAAACCGCAGACACCCGCTACGAGTCCGGCTGGAAGTTGAACAAAGTAATAATTTCATGCAAAACGCCAGTACAACTTCCATCGTGGTACGTTGCGCGGTAATCAATCACGAGCTAACGTGCCCTTAGTTCGAATTACACCGACAAAAAGAAAATAAATAATGCTCGGCATGCGTCAGTCTGGATATTCGTTTATATTCCTGCGAGAAGATGCATAGCCTTTACGGTGCACGCCGGAGTGTTTTGACGTTCACTCGGCTGCAACAAGCGGCGCGGAAGACAGCTGGAGCACATAAAATGAAAATGAGGCGTGCTCGAGAATACGGCGCGCACGACCGTGTGCCCGCTATGTTCTCGATGCCCGTCGGTAGACACCGATACGGACGATCACTGGACCCTTGGGATCTAATATTGACAACAGCGGTTTGGTAGAACGCGGTATCGATGATCCTAGTCTCGTCAGACCTGATACACGAGACGCGGAAAATTGGCGTTCTACTCTGCAGATTTGGGACATTTTTATAACGTGAATGCTATTTAAGGTATCGATTTGAAATTTGTTTACTCGTGTTAATACACGACTTGCACAGTTGCAGACATTTTTTGTTCGAACGTACTTGCAGATTTTGTAACCATTTGCACTCGGATGTCTCTCCTGAGGGGACATCGTAAGTCCAGGAAAAAGATTAATTCCGAAAGTTAGACGTCAAAGGAAATGAATGTAAATGAAACTCATGAATTTGACATAGTTACAAAAATAAATACCACATTTCGCAATTTGCAAGTTAGTCATCAGGTGGTCATTCTCTCTGTTGACTTCGATAAGAAAAGTACAAACTATCGATAAACTCTGCTTTTAATATTTCTAAAACTCGTTACGTTTCACCCTTCTACATCGAGCGTATAGACTGTATCTGGCCTCTGGATCTAGACTGAACGCAAGTCCGCAATTTGCATTGGCTCCGATGATCTCAAAGTCATCTACACTGTACCTCGTCGTTCCGATGTCCTCTGTATTTGGTTCTACGGGTCTAGTCACGCTTCTATTGAGAACCAAATACAGAATCTACTCCCTATCTGGCTTACCATATCTACCCAGTTTCACCGGTCTGGTAACATTTGTACCATGTTGCACGAGCCCGGCATCGCCTCTAGCGAATCTTGCCGGGTCAAGTGCGTCGTTGCCAGATACAAAACTATCATGGTCGTCAATTTGCGCGAATTCCTTTCACATCGCTTCCATTAAAATTGACTCCCTTCGGCGGTTCCAAATGCGATTCGCGAGAAAATATTGCAACAGCGTTGGGCAGTCCATAACGAGGCACTCGAGCTGAGAGTGTCACCCCTTCGCAAGGATTCATTCTCACCGCAAGGCCATTCAACTATACCTTTTGCGCACACCCTCGAGCCACTATTATATTTTTAGACTTCTTTTCTCGCGCGTTTGTATATTATTTTAACTCTTGATCGATATACAGGGTGTCCCGTAACCGGTGGTACAAGCCTGTAGGGGTTGATTCTATGTGAAAAATTCGATCGAAAATGGACAATAAAATTGTTTCATATGACGCTATGCACATCTCAAATCAGACCGAAAGTCAGACCTCGTCTTCCTACTAAACAGGCAAGAGCAAATATAAAATAATCAAGTAGAATACTACATCATCCTAGAATACTCTTCCATTTCGGTGCACAAATAATTAAATAAATTAGACAGCAAACTGTCACCGTCTCCGACGTTCTTTCAGTTCCATCGTGTCGTCACGCTCAACAGATTCTCCTACCCCAAAAAGGTTCCCTTGGGTTTCGACAGGGGCCATCTTCTTGCAGACGGCTGCCGCACACGCGTGTACCTACATCGAGCACCGTGTCGGATCGGTCTATGAACGCGACCAATGTTCAGCCAGCCGCGATCCGTGTCCGATTCGCGGAACGAACGAATAAAGTTGTCCCTGTTGCGTGAATCACGGTTGTAAATACAATCCGCGGGACTCTGATTCGAGCGGAGTGTCCTGGATTAAAAAAAAAAAAAAAAAAAAAAAAACATGGTACGAGAGAGAACGACACGTCACAGACACGACTAAGGGACAGGGATGAAGCTCCGCATAGGCGAGCATGTAACTGGATTGAAATCGCGAAAGATCAAAGAACTGGCTGGGTTGGCTCGCATACGAAATGGTGAATGACGGCGCTGCATCGGGGCTGATAGGCCCAATCAGGACACGGACAGATAACCGGATTCCCTGGTGGATGTGGAGGCGTATGCGTGTACATATCTCATTGGACGATCCATCGGATACGCGTAACGCATATTGTGCTCTGATTTAGGTACGCCATATGTACGGTTCCACGGACAGCTGGTTATTTGTCTTTTCTGCGAGAGCCGTCGCACATTGTCAGCCCGATACAAAGAGTATTAATTGCTTCTCGTTGGTTATGCATTCGGTCTGTAGCCGAATTTGTTTCAATTAGTTTGATTTACCATCGTTACCGCGATACCAGCCGACGGTGTTACAATAATTGAACGTTCCTGTGTTGGATCCGTCGCGTTACAGCGTAGTCTCGCGCGGCGGCTAACGATTCTTCTGTGGAAGTTGGGTGTAGCCACGAGACGGGCGCAGATATGGATGTGTTCGAGTATTCGACTCGGGTTTTGAGGGATCTGAGAATCCTCTGTTCTGGATCGGAGTAGAGACGAAGCGTACGGATGAAAAATATCTCCTGTTTCGTATGTACCTCTGTCTTGAGTCTACAGTAGGTTATAAAGCAAGGGTGGATGAATTTTTCAGAGATGTCAAGAACATTAAGAAGTTGGAGATACGGTGCACAAGTATTAGATATTATAATAGGAATATTTCTTAGCATTAATCGAATACGATTTTAACATACAAATATGCTGTCTCACTTTTATACGGTATATATTTTTATCCTAAAAAGTATCGCGATTGCAAGCAGTGGTCACTTTAACATAAAAGCAAACGTACACATATGCGTCAATATCAGACAGAAGTTTCTTGGTCACCTATTAGTCTTAAATACACGTATTCTTTATTTGAAATAAGCGTCACCGATTATCCAATTCGTAACAACGATCTAGTAGAATAGCGAACACGAAAACGCAGAACAAAAGTGCGAAACATTCGCGCCCAATGACCACCAAACGGTGACACATGGCGCCAGCGAAAACTGAGCATCGAACGAGTCAAGTAGCAGATTAAGCGCGGGTGTGCAAAAGCGATAAGACCCGAAACGCGAAACGGAGAGATTTTTCTACCCTCTGTTGCACCCCCACACGGTTTGTAATTGGCGTGACGATACGTACACGTGCTTCATCGTTTCGGTACACAAAATCACCGGGCTTCTCGTTCCGTTCGGCAGCGGGTTTTCGCGGCCCGCGCTCTGTTTCATCCAGTTAAAAGGTTCGGTGTTTGGTTATTCGACGCGTCGCTCCGTTGACGTTCTGCACGCCCGCTTTGAGCCGTCGTGCATCGAAATTAGTTTGTTTACGAAAGAGCCGGGTATTCGTCAGGTTCGTTTTGCGCGACCAGCGATCACCGTCGACATGACCATCTGGGAATGCACACTCGTCTGTCGAGTTGCAGCGATTCTAAGATTAGGTTCAGAGGTTGTACCTTAACCCTATACTAATCTTATATTGTATTCCGGAGACTGAAAAGATTTAATAACAAAAATAGTGACAATCACTGTCTTGAAAGTTGCAGGAAGATGATTTCTATCAGTGCCTAGAATGTGCTCTTCTAAGCATTTAAATATGAACCTAGATGTCACCTAAATAACTTTTATGAACGAAGACTGGTCATGCTACAATGTAGTTCCTTACAAGAAAGAGGTTTCAACGTACATGCGTTTATTAACGAAGCTGATGAAATTTATTAGCTAGCTCTAGGCATTTCAGGCATCTACAGAGTTTGGCCACGATATTGCTTGTCTTGTGATTTCGTGTTTCGTCGGACATCTTGCGGAACAACCATTCGCTGCGCTGAATTCGCAGATCCGCGGGGTACAATTTAAATTACAACCTCTCGTGAAAGTCGAACGACTTGCCGACTGGCCAGTTCTGGCATTCAGGGTGGAAATATATCTTTAACTGGTGCAAGTCTTTACATTTTCGACCAGAGGGTTAGATTTTTGGATTTCCTCAGCTGAATGCGAGAAAGGTTAGAAGTTATACTACTTCAAGATCATAGCTGATCATATCATAGCTTCGGAGACTGCGTTGTTGTATATTGTTTGAAAGTATCTTATCTAAAGTTAGATTTTATTTGAAGGTAGGTATCTAAGGACTAAATTCTTGAGATTGCACAGAAGCTCCGCATGCCAGACCTTGTCAAAGGCTTGACCGATGTCGAGGAACGCTGCTGGGAACATCAATACTTTCCGTTGGTTAGTATATTGTTGCGTCGAGGAGTTGTTCAATTAGAGTATTCGTTTTATTTAGTTCATTAAAGGATAGCCATAGGTTAAAAAAACTAACAACAACAACAACAACAACAACAAATTTATTAAACGAATAACTTTAACACAAAGATTTCAGAACTTCCGAACTGTACAAGATTTATCTCTATTCTAACTATTGAAATAATTTCCGGTTCTTGAACGGCAACTGAAACATCGGATCGAAGAAGCAGCTTCAAGTCGTCGCGACAATATAATCCTGTGATGTCTAGGCATACTTAGAAATAATCTCCCTGCAACTCCAAAGAGAGTGATAGTCAGAAATAAATGAAATGACGCAAGAAAAGGTATATACCATAGTGATATACCATTAACTTCTCTACCTAAAACTTCATCGAAATAAATTAAAAATATATGACGCAAGGAAAGGTATCGCGATCAAAGAACGTCTTAGATTATGCAAAGATTCGAGATTTTCAGCAGCCAAGGATTAGAGCGACTTCGGTTGGAATTCGCCAGTCGATATCGCGACGCTCGCGTCTCCGATATTCGATTCACGGCCGTATTCCAGCTGGGTAGTTACCCTCTCCCCGGTTTAATGCGTGTGGAACGGGAAAAAAAGCTCGCACAGGGAATACCTAGGCGGCCCGAAACGTCGACTCTTGCGAACCTGGCCGTGCCGCGACGAATTTGGCCATGTTCCATAACCGATACGGGAGCCGAGGCGCTATCCGAAAGCGAACCTGATTCGTATGGAGAACGCTGAGAGATCGTTATCCAATCCCGTGCGTGCGCCGCTCGTCCCCGTGGGTAATAAAACACTCGTATACGAGACAAGGACATTTTCCACGAGTCCCCCGAACAACGGAGGATGCGCGCCTTTTGATTTTTCCACCCCTCGTGCGCTGCTTATCGAGGATCTACCATTCGAAATAGGCTATTTATGGTCAAAAAGGGTGGGCAGATTTTCAGACCCTCTTCGGCCCTGCTTATCCCCGGCGATTCTCCTCCACCTCTGCTCGCTCAGTTCCCGTTTGCTGCGCCCTTCGCCACGGAAGATCGTCGTTTCGTGCGATAAATCACCGCACTTCCGTGAGAAGTTCGCTCCCAGAACCTCCGTCTGAAACGCGTCCGGCATTCGCTTGGACTGTTACGATGATAGAACGCGATGGCGTGTACCAGATTGAACCAGTTTCCTGGCCCGATGCCTTCCCTCTTAACCGTACGTGGACCCGGATCAACTTCAACACGATCTACAATATTTTATAACCAACATTCTACGTAAGGCTACTTTCACAATCATCGAGATGACGTACTACCCTAAAAATATTAAGAATCACGCATGCGAGATGTATGGATCTTTATCGCGTAAACGAAATAAGAACGAACATTCCATTTGCTTAAAACGCGAACAACCACGTCCTGAAAAATGGCTTTGATAATCGACCGCGACGAAAAAGACGAATTTCGATTTCATTCTTTTTACTCGTAGAGAAAAGATGAGAAAGTTGCTCGTGACATTTAACCCATTTGCATCACACGGAGAAGTGGAAAATTCGTTCTTATTGTCAATATTTTATTTCAATTTTATTTCCAAGTAAATTGCGCGCATATACGCGCTAACGATGCAAATGGGTTAAACATGAAATCAAAACATTTTATTAATAAAATTAATACTTCATAAATTCCATAGCGATCAAAACAAACGGCGAGCAACGACAATGTTTCCATTCGCTTCGGTCGAGATTCCCATGTTCGTCCATCGAGAACCAGAGATGTAATAAAATCGGGCGCATCAAATCGGAATGACGCGTCCTGAGTGGCCATTTTCAAAGAACCAGGGCGCCAATCAAGCATCCTGGGCCGCCGGCACCGCGGCATGAAAGTGTTTTCGCAGGGCAACTATGAGAAACTCGTTGAGTCAGAAGAACCTAATCCGACTGGCAGAAGGGGTTGGAGGAATGGCCGCAGCGAAATCCCGGACTCCATCGAGGGCCACTCAAACGTCGGAACGGTTCTTATTTGCGATTCTTTCGAGGGGCGAGAGAGCCGACACCCAGCGAGGATCCTCTCGCACCCCTTGCAGCCGTCTGCGAAAGAGAGCCTCCCTTGGCTACGATTCATCCCCTAACCGAGCTAATAAGCAACCCCAAAGAGACGTCGACCGGCAACTGTGACATGTATATACCGACGCGGGACGCCCGAGGGCAATTTGCATTCATATTCAGGATGGTAATTAGGGAGAGGGCATAATAATCCTGATACTTGGACGGTGCAACGTGCCCGAATGGATTCAGTATAATCGGGTTCTGACTTTAATAATAATACTGTGGCCCGCAGACGGGGAAAAGAAGGGGGCCAACCGTGGGCCGAGGAGGGCCACCCTTCGTCGCGTGCTTTAACCCTTCGAGCGATTTATTATTTGGAACTTACGAAACCGCACTCGAATCGCTCTCGCCTCCGGGACGTATCGATTCGTTTGCATCCTGATCAATTACGTTTTGCGTTCTGTCGAACTCGTTCGCAGCCAGCCAATTTGCATTCATTCTTGAAATTTTACGAGAGATCCATCGACTACGACGCGATTGAAACGTTGACGAAGGAGCGGAACCGTAATCGGGTTACGATTCAGCCATCTGCGACGCTTCTTGTGAAGGAGAGAGTACGAGAGGGGGTTGTGATGTAACGTATCAATCCCTTCCGGGTAAATATTTTTCCTCGAAGCAAATATTTACGTTATAACACGGAACTTTCTCTGCGTTATCCGTTGCATGATTTGAGGGTCGAAACACAATTTTTCGAGTCCCTGTGCTATCGATGTCGCCTCTTCAGAATTCGTGCAGAAATGGGATTAGTGCATGTTGTTCTTTATGTAATTTATAATTTTATTTATTCGTTATTATCAGGATCTTTATCACGTTAACAAAGTAAGAACAAACATTCCGTTTGCTTAAAACGCGAACAACTACGTCTAGAAAAATGGCCTTGATCATCGCCCACGAGAATAAACAAACGTAGAAACGGACCTAGAATAGAGAAAGACGAATTTCGATTTCATTGCGTTACATCGTCCCCCGGAATGTTTGCGCACGGATCGCAGTAACGAACGTGGAATTTCTATCACGGAATTGTTTACGGTGTCACGTGAAACAGCGTACAAACACGAGCCTTAAAAGCCAACGAGAAGTGTGAATCGAAAACGAGGAAAAAGCGTTTATAACTTTCGATTCGCAACGCGCGCGGTATTGAGGTGCGGAAACTGAACACTGTCCGACGCGTTCTAGTCTGAATCCCAGCCCCGAAAAAAGCCACGCCGACAAAAGTTCGAGTTTCGGAGCAACGAACAGAGAATGTAAAAGCACCGGGCGGACCGTATGGTTCGCGGCGCGGCTGAACGCCATTGAGCTCCGCTTACTACGTAAATATACGTGCATCGTTTTGTAAACGCGACCAAACAAGAGCACTAAAAAACAGGCAAAAAGTACGGTACCGCGATTTCCGAGCGTTCGCGCTTATGCTATTCTCGGGCTCGATACGGATCAAATTCAATTCTAACAAGCGACGAGTTAACCAATGGGAAATTCGATCGTCAAATCGCATAAATTTAGAAACATGAAGCGAATTTGAACATTTTTGTTTCTTAAATATTAGGTTACTGCACAGGAAATGTTTTCTCTCTGATTTCAATGTTGGTTATAGGTATAACATGTACCTTTACGTTAGTTTCAAGGGAGTGACGGGAAAAAATACACTATCACGTCTTCTTTCCATTCCCAATCATGCTCTCAGGTCCGTCCCATCGGAAACCAAGTGCAATAATAGAATGAAGCGCAGGCTTCACATCGGATCGGCGCGTCCCAAAAGCAACGAACCATTTTCAGAGAACTAGGGCGGCAATCAAGCAATTCCGTAGGGTTCGCGGAGCGGTTGAACGCCATCGAGTTTTGCTGTCCACGTAAATATAGGTGCATCGTTTTGCAAACACCTTGGCACAAGGATACACAAAAATAGAGGCAAAAAATACAGCCGCGCTAGTTTCGTTCGTTGCGTTCATACATCTCGGAGCTTGATACGGATTAAATTTGATCGTATGTAATGACTGTCGGCCAGGCTAATGAGCCAACGAAAACTCGAATCGAACAGAATGCGCCGCAGTGAAGTTAGCCACGCACACCGAACGTGAAAATTGCGATTTTTCTGTGTGGTTGTCGCTGCGTTTCTCGCAAAAATTCGAGACTCCATTCTCGAATCTCCGCGGTAAACGAGCGTTTCGACCGAGTTTCCAAATATTTCACGAAAAATCGTCGTTGGAAGAACCAAAAAAGCACAGAAAAAGAAACAAAAAGGGGAAAGCACTTACACACATAAATTTGTTTCGTTTTGCATATTTCAGGAACGCTTCACGGGATTTCGGTGTGTTTCGTACAAACAAAAGTTGTTGTAACGAGCTCGCTTTTTTTAGCTAAAGCCGAATCGGACCTGGACGAAAACGGAGCGGGCATTTGAATGAAATGCAACGTGGTTCGATGATTCGTCGAATCATTGCGCGGGAAAATCGTCGGACGTGGCGGAAAACAGCCCCCATCCGCACCGAGGGAATTCTCGAACCATGGAGCGCAACAAGCCAGGCGATTACTGGCGACTGAATAAATTGTGTCACCTTTAAAACAACAAAAATTTAAATTGTATCTAACAGTTCGAACTGCTGTAAATTGTCAATATTTTTTCAATCAATATTTCCCATATATCGATTCATTTAAATATATATGCAAAATTCTAAGACGCTAGCGTTAATAGTGTTCGAGTAAAGAATTCTCAAACGCCGTTTTTAGCGATGAGAGGATGCCCTTAATAACGATTCGTGATCCAGCGATGAAAAATGTCGCCACGGCGAGGAAACAGGTCCACGCCCCGTAGCATGAGGACGTCAGAAACGATTTAGGGTGAAGCCACGGGTCGAAGTCAAATAGAAACCCCGTCGCGTTGAAATACGACGTAGAAACATCCCCCAGGCACGGTAATGGAAGAAACGAAACATGTATCCTCGTATAGGGTGCGCGAAAGCGTTGGACAATTTGGTGCGTGTACTTGCCAGAAGCAAATATCCCATAAATTACAGAAGCAAGTATTCCGCTCTAGCAGAATGTCGTCTCTCAATTCGGAACGAACATGCTTTGAAATATTGCGGATGTTACGAGAAGCAAGTGAAAATGTATAATTTCGTATGACGATCGCAGCCAGTTATATTATGGGAATCTCGATATCGGTTCTCTTAAGATGAAGTTTCTCAAATAGTTCTCAAGTTCGACAATTTAACAAATTCGTAAAATCGATAATGTACATACATTTTAACACAGTTTCCTATATTTGAATCACGAGGCTTGCAAATCAATAAATTTGTACTCCACTTTTATTACATTTCGAGAATAAAAGCTGCTCTCCTGTATCAATGTTAACGAATGAAATGCATTGTTTCTCGAATAAAAGGAATATTTGGATGGAGAAAAAAAACACAAAAGGTATTGAACGGAATCATGTTTCAGTAACGTCTAATTGGGGTAACGGAATAGTTTTTCATAAAATACGGATTCGCAACAAATCAATTGAGAGAGGAAATAAATGTATCGTGTACTATTCGGAACAGAATAATGTAATTTTTTATCAACACGTGAGTTTTCACACGCACATTAATTTTCAATAAATTGATTTCACTCGTGAAACAGATGAAGGAATTGATTTGACACGTGAAACTCGTGAAGGAACTTCCGTAAATGAAGATTTACGTATATAAATAAAGAGAAATACAAAAAAAGAAAAAAATATTTCTTGAAACCACAACAGCCATGAAAGAGGAATAAAATATACGATTCTGTACCACGATCCAATTATATTTCCTTCGAGAAAAATATCAATCACAGAAGGTGCCAGGAATATCGAGCAATCGAGGCCTACCCTGTGCAAACACACTGACAAAGTCACTTCGCGTCCCTGCGACTGGCTGGCAAAATCAGGAAGGGGGAACACGCGCGAATTTAGGGGACGGAACCTTCGCGACATTATGTATCACTTAAATACCCTCCCGCCGACAAATAGCCTGACTCATGGGATTTTATTAGGCCACCGTGAACACATTCTATCGCAAAATAATGGCGCCTACCAAGCTTGACGTCCGACCCATACAGGGTACGACAACGTCGCGCGCTCGGTGCACGTGCAAGCATGCCACACGTGCAAGCACACTACAGATGCAAGCGTACTACACATCCAAGCATCGTACATACATAATGTATGCACATCCTGCGAGGCAGCGTTCGCCCACCTCTGTATTTGCCCGCATCGAGATCGGAAGAGAGAGACTAAGAGGATGCAGCTCAGGGAATGGCCGTTAAAAAAAGAACGGCGGGGTTAAGAGGCAAATGAATTAGTTAAGACGTCGTTTTTGTTTTCTTTTTTCGACGACATCAGGAGCGGTCTTGATTTACTACCCCGGCGAGCGAGCACTCGAGCGCAATCGGGACTGGGAAAGAACACCGGAAATGGCTGCTTTTGTGCCCGGCTCGCGGATAAAAATTATGGGTCGCTGGCAGAAATTGGAGGACGTTTGTCGTTTCCCTTCTTGATTTAAGCGTTACCACGATCCTCGTCCCGCCGAGGGAGCTTCGCCGTGAACCAGTTTCACTCATTCTCTCTGCCGAGAACAGACTGTAATTTCAATAGCAGGTATCTCTACGACACTGCTCCTCTTATCCGTTATATTTTATTTCCCGTATTTTTTATTTCCATTGTCTTGTTCTCCATTTAGCTGGACCTGGCAAGACTGGTAAAATTGGTGGACAAATCAAAGACTTTAGAGTGGTTAGTTCTCGGTTTGTACTTGTTTGTATCGTCAAAGATTATTTTGTAGCGTGTAGGAAATAAAAGATGAAAAGACAGGCAGAATTTGTACGAACATAATATTGTCTTGTATAATAAAACATTAAATCATTTCCAGTGGTACGAATCAGTATTTCTATTAATTACCGTCTTTGTTTTCGTTCAATAAAATTCTGCTGTACTCTCAATTTCTAAAAATATAAAAATCATCAAAAACTCCCGAGCAAAATACAATACAACAAAAGTTCGAATAACCTTTCTCCACCGTTATTGTCCGACAAATGTCTCCCCAACGTTATGCTCAACTTCGCACAACAGTTTCGGCACGCCGTGTGTATGTATCAAACGTATCAACAACGACTTGGTGTGTTTTATGGTGCGGATTCATCGACGGAAATCGACTGTTTTGACGCACCGTGAAAAATACTTCTCGCGAATATTCAGATACGCGAGTGTACACGATGGCGTAGTCGATGCTCTCAGTTCCTTTTCGTGCGTTTCGAATGTGAAAAGCGAGGCAGGCAGCTTGGCCTGGAATGCGTTGCGACGCTGGCAGCATGCTCAAATCCTCTTTCATTCGGTCACGATCCTATCTTTCTCGCGCAGTAAAGCCCGGAGAAGAGCCGGGAAAAGTGGAGGAACGTCATTCAAGATTTTTCCTGCTGCTTTTCACGGTATCCCGGCCAGCCCTTGACGTCACCCGTGGAACGAGATCGCACGAGGAGGCCGTTACTGGCTAACCAAGGGCCGACCTTCTTAACGTTTTCTGCGATGATCATAAATTTCTATTAACGAGTCTCTGCCTCGCCCTGTCCCCGCGTTGCTAAGACAACGGTGGCTTCCGCGGTGTAAATTCACAACTTTCTGCTCGTGAACAAAGCGTTTCTCGAGCGCTGGTAAATAAGTAGCGCGATACCCGCAACATATGCGCGCGCCTGGGATAAATTGCCGAGATCGCAATTCGCTATTATTTTCCTTCCGGGAAAAATCGGAGCGACTGAAGGATCGTCGTACGTTCAGAAATTTATGGAATCAATTTATCTATCATAGCCACTTCTACGATTGTTCTGCTGCGTTGCGCAGGTGTGCTTCGAAATAAATATTTCTATAATTATAGAATGAAATAAAGTATTTTTAATAATTAATTTATTTCAAAAAGAAGGCAAAAATACGTGTCTTACATTGACAAGTGTGCTTTGCATTGCTTTATTTAAAGTGTGTTATTAATATTTCGATGTATACACTAGGAAGTTTGGTAATTCTAGCATTAATACATAAAATACATAAAATACATAAAATACATAAAATTTCAAATAAAACTTCTTGATAGTTTCATCGAGACACTCATCCTTCCATCTGCAGTAACCTAATAAAATCAACCTAAACAAGCTTACATTCATTTTCCAAACGTTTCTTCGATACTGGGTCTCGGTTTGCCAGCACGAATTCGTTTGAATATGCATAACATCCTGAACAAACCGGAGCGGATGAGCCTGTGAACCAGAAGTCGAATAATGCGTTACCCAAACCATGCTAACAACGAGCAAGTAACGGTGCAAGTATTAAATCACCTAACCGGGAAAAAAGAAGAGCAACGGTTGACTCAGGTGTAATAACTCCAGCGACTATGAAACGCAATCTGATTTTAATAGAAACCGAATCCAGGTAATCGCAGCGACCTTTGGGGGATTACAAAGTGAATAGTGGACTAGTCGGGTCAAAATTGAGGGTCACTACTGGTAAGTTATTCCCACGTTATCATCGACCACAATTAAAAACCCAATAAAAAAAACCCACAATTTATTTCTATTAAATGTCACTGAATACACATATGAAATTTATCATTAGAATTCCATAATAAAAATGTTCGTTCTACGTGAATTATGTAATAATAAGTAGTAAGTGTCCACGTATTTACAGGGCTATAGATATTCTCGAAGAGGGAGCGTTGTACGATAAAAATCCTTCTCGATGCACGCTAGACGATGAACCATCGCCCGACATTAGTCACCGGCGGATCTAAACACGCCTCGCGAAGACAGCCGCGACGCAGGTGAGCTATCTCTCGCTGACACGGGGGAAGATTATTCAAAACCTACGGGCCAATTTTTTCTCACCCTCGTCAGACCCCTTTAAACCAACGTTGGCCCTTGATTAACTCGCAGTTCGCGATATGAATATTTATAGCCTCGTCGCTGGCAGGACGAAAGCCCGGCCTGGTCATATTTTCGCGCTGGGGCGACAAGGTAAGTAAGTAAAGCGCTCTGGCCCAACCGGTCAATTTCCGCGAGTCTGTTGAGACGAGTCGCAAAAAGCTCGGCCCCATCTTGGCTCCTATCCATGGACCGAGTCGAACAAACAAGTGGAACGGAACTTTCCCGCGCAAGATTGACCGTAGTCTTTGCGCGGCTCACGCCCGAGTAACGAGCAGACGACGAGAAGAAATCACGAGGAAGACTCCCATAGATGAAAGCGTCTCCTGATTTCACGAAAAGTATCAAGTTGCAATTTTTCATCCCCTATCCAAGGTTTATCTCTTTTAGGCGAAAACACCAGGGGTGACACCGTTCAGTATTTTTTTCTGTAGAGAAATTACTGCTTTCTCTTTGCTATCCAAGATTTATCTATTTCGTTGTTTTTCTTGGGAAATTACTGCTTGTTCTTTGCCACTTATTGGATCGCCCTGATAAATTCTTGGACTGGATTAGGGATTTATCACCCTTTGCGGTTAGAGAGTGTTCCTACTTTGAAGATTTAAAAGATCCTACATGAATTTTTTATGTAGAATTTATAGATTTATAGATGAAATCGTAAGAATCACTCTCTTTAAGTAGACTATGTATCCTGTATTTTTTAAACAAATTCAAACCCAGCAAATCGACGACTTAAACCTCGCCCAATTTTCGGTGGACCATATCACATTTCAATTTGGACAAAATCCCTCGCACGGGTCGCAAGAAATGATCGATTTCGGGCGGAATGACCCTCGGGGCTCTGCTTATCATAACGCAGCAAGCAAATATTTTTAAAATAAAGTATCGGGCAGCGTTCTTTCTCCGTTTCGCGGAGAACCTTCGATCCGTTCAACGATATTGTTCTTTCCCATCTTTTCTTCGTTTTTGCAAGTACGGAAATCGATGTTTATTTTTCGTGTTTCACAGCTGGCTTTCGATATCGCGCCAATTCTTTTGCCCTTCCCCTACCCGCCCGTCCACGGTGTGTTTTTACAGGTCGACGTTCCGCGGTGTTCTCGATATTGAGAATCCTTCGATGATACATATTCCGAGAGATACGGTGGGCCACGCCTTGGCGCGCCGGTCCACAGGCTCGCGAAATTGCGTTTTCCGCGAAGTTCTTATTCATATTTGCCGTGGGCAAACCATCAAGTAAATTAGACCGTCCCCGTGGATTAAGTCACTCCAAAAACCACACGTATTACAAAATGTCTCGATTAAACATTTACCCTGAAACGCTCGGTCCAGCCGTCCCCAAGGTACCGAAATGAAGTTACAGCTTTACCCTACGCCGACGACCCACGCCCGTCTCGGATGCTTTAATGAGAATTCGTGCACACTTATGTACATTTTAACGGCACGCGTGGGGCCAGCCGTAGTTCTTTTCACCTATCCTCGTCGACGTGGCGAGAAATGTCGAAAGGAACGCTCCTTCAAGGGTCATTCGCCTTTGGTCATTGCATCTGGATGAAACTAACGAAGGGACTTTCGATTTTCAAAACGGGAGGTTTCTTAATTAAACGGTAAGCTTGGTGTGTTTACGAAGCGGGACTCGAATTCATAATTAAATAAGAGAATGAGTGATAAAGTCAAGAGAGTTATCTTCAGAATGAACATAATTGTTTGGTGTGTAAATAAGAGAGAAAAAGTATCTGAAGATATTTGACGGAAATAATGAACGTAAGAAGTGGTGATTTGCTGTTTTTTATCTGGTTACTCTTCCTAAAAAATCTGTATCCTGACTTTACTCTTTGTGTGTGGAAATTGATTCTAAGCCTCCTGCTAAATCCAGTCACATAAATATTTGTACC
Source organism: Hylaeus volcanicus (assembly GCF_026283585.1). Lineage (NCBI taxonomy): Eukaryota > Metazoa > Arthropoda > Insecta > Hymenoptera > Colletidae > Hylaeus > Hylaeus volcanicus. The sequence goes on from NC_071977.1 coordinate 4,495,510, forward strand.
CTCTGTGCTTATTGAAGGAATTTGTCTAAATTCAGTGATAGGTTTGATATTCCAAATAAATATTTTATTTTGGTAATGTATTACTGGACATATGAATATAGTGCAAACGATCAAGAATACTCTTCAGTGAATAAAAAACAGCGAAAAATTCGGTGTTCCAAAAGAAGATACTCGAATAGACGTTAGATAAACGCGATTAATAGGGCAAAAAATATTTTACGCCCTTCGGCATGTAGATTTTACAACGAGCACTCGAAAACAATAAATCCAGGATTCCCCGCGTATCGCGTCGCGACCCATTTTCAAAGCGTTCGACTCTTGTTGCCAATTTCTCGTTCCCGTCTGGATCACTGGGTTTCTCGTTCGAATTTCGTATTCATACTTTCACAAATCGCGCCCGTTTCCATTAACATAGTTTCCATTCCAGCGATCGTCCATTCCTATTTCGGAGTCTGATGATGGACGCACTTTTAATTTCGCACGATCCAAATCTATTCATGAAATTTCTATTTCCATCATACCGATATGAATACTAATGGTACGGAGAGTATTGAAATAAACTTTAAATATATTTCCAAATCGCGTTATGTTAATAAATAAATATATACATTTATTATACAAGTTTTTTCTAGGATATACGGGCCAAGACATATGATATGCAAACAAAATTCAATAACTTTATTTACGTCAAAAATTTATAAATTTCGACGATTACAAAGGTCATACAAAAATATTTGTACATTCTTTCTGAGTATTATTATTAATAATAATAATAATAATAAAAAAAAACATTGGAATCGTTCTTTGGTTCGTAGACTTCGAAAAAAATTCCTAAGGTGTGCTTAATTTTTCGTTCGTCACACCAGAAAGACCTCTTGAACGATCATTTTTACTAAAGTTAATAACATTATAAGCCTACCACGTTGTAGGAGGTCCACTGTAATCGATTTAAGCACGACGTGCCTAACGAAAATTTAAAAACGAGACGATACCGTGGCACCGTTGCCGGTTTTTCCGGGCGATAGTGGTGAAATCGAGAAAAGCGACAGGAAAGAGCGCGAAAAAGAAACAGCTAGAGCGGGATTACATTTTCCATTAGCGGTCGAGCCGAGCTTTCTTCGGACTTGTCGCGTTGGCTCTCGTGCTGATTATCAACCTGTTCGGAACAGGAGCTTTTTCCGCGAGCTTTACCTCATTTTCCATTCCTCTATACGGCGAATCGTGCGCGCGGACGCAATAATAAAGCAACGAGCCAGCGACATCGCGGAAAACGTATACTGTGTTCCTTCCCTATTTTTTCCTGGCGGGCGATTCGTTGAAAATTAGCTGTCCGCTCGTGCTTTTCAAACGTGAACCAAAACCACGGTCACGCGTCAACTAAAATTGCATTAAAAAACAAACGTCGCGGTCCACGTCAAATATTTTAACGAGAAACTTCCGCAGTTTCGACGAAAAAGTAACGGAAAGATTACGCGCTAGGACAGAGACGGCTTTTTTTCGCGAAACGTAGCTTTCGTTGAAACGCTCGAATATGGCGGAAACGTTTAAGCGCCTTGTGTAATCGTAATGCAATTACTTAACGTTGTTCATGCATCGCGAGTTAAATCGTGTTTGCATTTGTATTAGTTTATGCAGTTACCAGGTCTGAAAAGAAGTTTCTTAGGGGTAATTTTTCACAACAACACATGTCCTTTATTTCTTCCATTCCTCCCTTCCTCTTTATTGGAGATTTAATTTTGAAGCTATTAAGAAAGCAAGATAACATTTAAAAAAAGAACAGTAAGAAATGTGGAAAAAATTTCATTCGACTGCAAAGTATATTGCTCCAAAACAAAAATTCAGCGAAATCTATATATTTATATTAAGTATATATGCAATTAATATTTGTTGAAATTTATTTAGACATTTCCATTCTATATTTAATTGCGGAAAGGTGTCAACCCAGGACGGAGTTCACTCGAAACCTCAAAAACCCTCGAAACTAACGAATTTCCAAGTTCTCGAAACTCAAAACTATGTACACGAAAACGACATTAAATTAACACGAATTTGGGTGCAAGCATTGACATTCATATCGGAGGGGTGGAACGATGGCCTTAAATAGATTAAGTTGTACATGGAATATCAATTAAATAACACTTTTTAACTACTCCTGATAATGTACAACTTGTGACATTTCTTTTCACTTTAATTCTTTCATATCTCTTTGAAAATCACGAGAGACGAAAGAAATTCTAAGTGCCGACCAAAGCAGACTTCAACACTTTTTCTCCTTTTTACTTCGTCCTCCACTTTTTCGCAGTGCAAATCGTTGAAAATTAGCTGGACACTTACACTTTGCAACCGTTGCACGAAACTACGGTTACGCGGCGACTAAAATTCTATTAAAAAACACATCTGGCAGTGACATCAAATATTTCAGCGGGCAACTTTCGCGCAGTCCTCGACGAAAGAATAACAGGAAGATTACACACTCAGAAGGAGACTGTTTTTTTCATATAACGCGAAAACCGGGATATTTTGTCCTCTGGTTCGTTCCAGTAACGAATGTTTCGCATTCCGCGAGGGAACCGTATCAAACACGCGGGCTGAAGAAAGCCCGGCGCATTTGCAATTTCGTTTGCTCGCGTGATACGCCTTCAACGTCGCGTTCGCCTTGGCTCCGCATCTCTCTTCCAATCTTTCACGGAATTTCTGCTACGTCCAACAAAGGGACACGCGGAAATCGTTAATGAAACGCCGAATGTTTACGAGCACGAATAAATTTAATTGCCACCGCGCCGGGTGCATGCGAAGCAATTAAAGATCGGGGCGCGGAAAGCCGCGGAGAAAGAGCAAAAGTTGATTTTAATCGACGACTCGTGGCGCTGGACGAGTTTCCCTTTGTGCTTGCCGTCCGATCATCGAAGCGCGAAAATTTCATAAGTTCTCCCCCGAAGACGATAACCTCACTTGCTCCCAACACTTTCTTATCCGATGTCGTAATTTTGTGTCAGATTATGCTCATGGTCAGTGTAGTTCATGCTTAGAAATTGCATTTAGAAATTCGTACAGGTTGTAGGAATTTTGTAGTTATCTTAGAAGTATAATAAAAAATACTCATACAAGACGTTAATTTTGATTCATATTCTGTCACATCCTCTTTCCGACGGTCTGACGTCGTATCAGAAGTAACACGTCGAAGGAAAAGTACCAAGTTAACTATAGCATGATCCTGCGAGATTCTGGAATTATCAAGGTGATCCAATGAGTAGCACCTCTACGCATCATATTCACACTATTCCCTTTCCACCTTGTTTACTGCTTAGGGACTATCCCCTTCATTCGTTGACACCCTGCAACGACCAGAGCTCCCGTTCGATAATCGAGGTTCCACTGCAAGTAGAATATCTAATTCAATTGTTCTCTGCAGAGGGATTTCTATTTCTCTGCAGAATACCCGAGTATGCTCTGGTTAAGCGGTTAAGAATTACCGCTGTACACGCTCACGGATAACAGAAAAGGTGGTTCGCCATCGAGGAAAATAAGCACCGTCAGTTTGTAAGCCGTTTAAATCCATTTCCCCTGATGGCACATCGCGGAAATCATTATTTTCCGGTCGTCTATGCTGCATGAGAATTTCACGGTATCCCTCCAAGCTGCTGGAACTGCGTTCTTTGCGAACATTATGGTTCCAAAAAATTCTTACGATATTAAATGTTACACGCGGAAACGACGCAACGGATATCCTTCCTCTCGTCTCGGCTCAGCAATTTTTTACAGGGGTTCGCGAGACCGGAATATTTAGTACACTCAATTCTTCTTCCGCGCGCGCCTTTTTCGCGACGGTTTTGATGTAACTCCTTGCGCTCCGAGAATTTTTTAATGCGGCCAACGTCAAGACACTTTCTTATGCAACTTTTTAAAAAATCAAGAAAGTCTTTGTATACAAGGAAAATTTCTAACAACTTAAATAAAAAGAAGGACGGCATCTTTTAAATACGAATTCTACGAAAGAATTAAGGTAATCTAAGAAAGATAAATGTAAAGCAATTGGAAGTTAGGAAGATAAAATAAGAACTGATGTAGAGTACAACTGAAGATAGAAGGTTGAAAGTTAATGAAAATAATCTCTTTTTTTGGAGAATTAATGATAATTCCACGCCTGATTCATTTTGAAGGCAGTTTTAATACGCTTACCTGGCCACGTCCTGCGTAAAAAATTTCTTTCGGTGGTACGCAGAGTAGCTTAAGGGATGTCAACTCTATCCCCCTATGGAGCATGAATTCGAGGCCATACTCAATTTAATCTACGGATACGCGTGGATCGACTCGTGGCGCACGAGTGAGAGCATTAAACCCAGGAATTCTCGTTTGTAGCGCAATTCCCCCGACAGAATTGAGCACTTAGCCACGATACATGCGAATCTGTCGCGTGGAAAAATATCAACGACAGGCGTTTCAGTCCCCTGGAATGAAATTCCACGGGGACGTCGCATTCCCTGCTCGTCAAAAATTCAAAATACAACTCCCGTAGCTCCAGCCTTCCTGCCGTGAGGCCTACAGTGTACGCGTGAAAATGGGCTAGATAACCCCGAGCTCTAGAAGAGAAATGGACGTAACAGGGCCGTCGCAAGGCATGGGCAAAGAGAAGTGCCTCAAGAGATATTATAATATTACAAAAAGGGAAGCAAACGCCTTTAAATGTAAAAAAAAAAAGGAAAATCAAATTAATTATTCTTCTACTTTTCTTATTATTTGTGAAAGATTTCTTACGATAACTATCTATTTCTTGTTATAGTTTCATTCAGGTGATTTGGAAAATCAATTTTGTCATTAGATGTAATTGTAATGGTTTCTCTCAAATAATATTCTAAATCTAAAGTGAGTAAATGAAACTACATAGAAAGTAAAATTTTGCACGATAGAATACATCGAAGAAAAGAATAGATATCTTGAGCCATATTAAACGAATAAAAATATATTGTTGAATATATATATCACTATCAACTTTTGTATGTTAAACAAGTAACACAAAAAAATCCTATTTTCGAGTATTATAAATTATTATAAATCTGACCGATGACCACCGCAAAACAAACGGGAGAATTCATGTTCCACACTTGTCCTAGGCGTCTAGAATACTCATGCACATCCCTGAGTGTACAAGACAGAATATCGAGAATGCGTCACGTGTCATGCATTAGAATCGAAAGGTTCATGTATTCGCAACACGCGTGAGTGGAGGGAATTCGATGCCTCCTCATGTCGGCCAATGAGCACCAGAGGGTTGCTAACTCGCTACTTCTCTCCGTTCGCTTTATCTATTACGTACCGTGATGAAACTTTCATCCTCGGACAGTGCAGACGCTCTTTTATTGGGCACGCTTGATCGACCAATCGAGAAATTCTATTAGGCATCTTTCGTGCCGACTCGAAATGGCCATCCCCCTCCCTCGTTTCCTTTTATTACGAACTTGTATCACTGTTGTTTCTCAAATTACAAATATCTTTCGTCGTCTTCCTCTGTTCTGCGCGATTTCATCTCCAATTGGTAAGGTGAAATCGAAGCAACCTAGTCTGGTCGTGCGAAATAACCCAGCTGATTGGTTCTTTTGAAAGTTCGAAAGTTTGTGTGTTACATCGTCAGTCTGTTATCGAACTTGATCGGTTACTAGCAATTGATAGGGACTATCGTTTTCGAATGGAAGCGTTATTTTTTAAAATGCTTTGACTCTTGGATCGTAGTCGATCTACCAATCTTATAAAAGACATACCTTAAGAATTAGCGTCGAACACTCTTAATCATTTTAGTATGACGAATGACAATAATAAAATAAAATAACTGCGCAATTCAGTCTATGGCCAATTCACCCAATCAGTGGAAGTACATTTTCCTCCGCCCTGAAATTAATATTTCAAATGTCTTTGGATCTATTCTTAAGCGTCACCCTCGGATGATACATTCCACGGATGCAACAATGAACGAACAGTTCCTCCTGTCGAGTACGAGCTCACAGAGCCAATCACACGGACCGCGCGTTCTGTCTGGAAAATGCACACACGTACGTTCTGGTACCCCTATGGCAACATCCGCCCTCGGAACTTTGGTAATATTCGTTAAGGAGCCACCAGGCGCATCCCTACGAGCCATACATGTATTTACATAACACGAGGAACCAGCCGTAGGGGGAAAGAGAGGGGGTAGGACTCGCTTTCACTTCGCCCTCGGGCTTTCAACCCCCTCTGTTGAGATCCTCGTCTGGCAGGAGTTTGCAGACAGAACCCCCTTGGCCACTTGCTGCACCCGACGCTTCTGTATTAGAAGATACGATCCCTGCGCGAACCAACGAAAGATCCCATGCCCGCGGTTACAGATCAAACGAGACTAATTTCATTTCTTGCTGGCCACTCGACCGAACGCAATAAAAGGCCAGAGACAGCAGTGGGATCCATTCGTTCGTGATACCGCTCGAGAAAGCTGGTTTTGGGGGGTGGCTGTCGAGCTTCGATCAAAGGTGGATTAGCTCTTAAATTCTTAGTTGGATTCTACCAACGAAAGCTTGAATTTATTAAGAATTCCAGCATATATTTTAATAGCACCCTTGTTGTGGATCTTCGGTACGAGCAATGTTAGTTCGCACGAAATATGTAAGTATGAGTTCCGTGTTGAATTGTTCGTTGACTATTCCACGCAGCAGAAACATTGATTCCGCGGATGCATATTGTTACACTTTACACGGGTACTTCGTGAATAGTGCCAGAATCGGTGTATAGGCAGTGACAGAATAAAGCGACAAGATATACGCCGATGCGCAAGTACGCATTCTACACAATGCCAGCACTTGAATCTTTGAGTGCATTCGTGCACGAGCGTATCGTCGCAACGGCTCGTGCAATCAAAAGCGATGCTTGATCTTTTGATTTCGCCGACGCCGAGTGGATGCAGCTATTTATGTTAAATAAAACGTGGCGCCTAGCGCGGAAATAAACTCGTAGACACGTCACAATGGGACCTTCGTCCCTTTGTCGCGCGAAGCTATTCTTTATCCGGGAATAGTCCTGAACTTTTTCTCGTGAAATTAATTTTCACTCGACGACCAGTTCGAAACAAATCTATTCCATGAAATTTTCACAAATCTTAACAGAAATCACGAGTTATATTTTTGAGTAAACGAATGATTGCTTAATGATCGAGGCACGAAATTTGTTTAGAAATAATTCTTACCTCGCAGGCTATTCGACAATAGGTGATGGATCAGATTTAGTAGTTTGTAAAGTTCTAGGTGATTATGCTGATTGAATCATACCTGAAAGAAGAAAAATATACACACGTTCTTAGAAAAATGAAAACCTTTAAAGGGATGTATTAATTTACAAGAAAGAAGAAGAAAATAGAAGAAATTCAAATAAAGACTGTAAAAAATGAGAGGGATTAAAACAATTGAAAATTCATGTCATCGTGCAAGAATAACTCATATCATCCACAGTTCTAGAAAGAATATATGAATATATGAATGTACAAGGTATTCGTTTTACAACCCCTTCGTTGCTCTATATTCAAACAGTAGGTTATTAATGAACATAAAGTTTTATGCATTACAATGTACAAATCAGCAATCTAGCTATTAATTATTTTCTTCGCTACTTCACTGTACATCGATCGTTATTCTACCTAACCTCCATAGTTTTCGAGGAGAACCTACACCCAAGGGTCGAAAACGTTAATCTGGTTGCAAATAAGGATTAATAAACTATTCGTTAATGTGCACCGTTTTCCAATTATTATTCCGATGTGGCAGTACGATTCATCTCTGGTGATTCGAGATTCCTGCCATAGCGTTGGTGTTGCGAAAAACCACCCCTGATTTATGCGAGCGTCGGTCTACACGTTTCGCCCTTATCTCGCGTACGCACAGACCCCAGTCACGCGCCTTACAAGTCGTGCGTTATCAGCAGTATCGTGCCGGTCACGTGGCAATTCGTCGCCATTGTCATCGTTTACGTGCTTCGAGACGATTGCTCGTGCTCCGTTCTGCGAGATTCCGTCAGGTCGCCGATGCCGATTCCAATCAACCCCAAAGGGGAGCGTGGAAAAATTCGAAGTAATTCCCTCTGAAACCCTAGTGAAAGCTGGCTTTACCTTAATTTATTTAACGCCAAAAAGCACCTCGTACACTCCCGCCCAGCGAGGAACAGCCAAAACTCGTTGAAAGTGCAACTTCATTAATTAAACATGAATTAGAAATTCCTGGCGTCCGCTTGAACGAAGAGAATAGGTATGCGGGACTTGATTCAACTTCGCGATTACTTGAAAGCAATCTCGAAAAATTAGAAACTTTGGCCTATATAAAGTTGCGGTCAGGTAACCCAGGGATCTTTTCATAGATATAACTTTTTCTTTTACAAGTATGTGCTAAGAATTCTTGTTTTTTTTTTTTTCGGACGTTTTGATTCTGATTTTGAAGTAACTTTTATAATTTCATATTATAGGAGTATCTACGAAAAATAAGGCACGGGGAGGCGAATCCACGATCTTCGGATGCACAGACGACCACTTTTCCTGCACGAATAATATCGTACTCTGCGATTCGTGTTTATGTTTGACTCCTTATTCTTCGGAATGGGTGGCGCGACCGATATTACAATGTTATTCTGCAGGCTATTTTAAATTATTCTTATGCGTCAAATTTAGAAACCACACATAGCGTTAATTTGTATACCACAGTGCTAACAAAAGAGCGAAGCCGCTATCCAAATTTCTTACTAATTTTATATTCAACTTCGATCATAAAGCTAACGAACGTTCCTTGAAGTATGAAAGCATCGGCTCGCTCCAATACTCCAAAGGAAACAGTCAGAAATGGAGAAAAACGTCTCAGCAACTTGCACCGAAAGTCGAATAAGGAAACTCAAAGGATGAAGCCACAATGGGAAGTTTGACTCTTATTAAATCAACCTTCCACTACGATCCAATCAACACTCCTTGAACTACTCGTGTATTGTACGTGTCGTTTTGCATCAGTTCCCTGAAATAAGCACAGAAATGGAAACTAAGGATTCAGCTACAGGCGTAAGTCGAATGAGCAACCTTGGAAGAATTCATGAAACGCAGGGCAACTAGGATTTATGGAAAATGACGATACACGAAATCTCTATCGAATAGACAATTAGCGTATGGACTTTTCGTTGTCGCTGGCAGAGAAAGCGATCCGGGCTACTCGCGATATTCCAAACACGGTTAATTTCCACTTCCACCTCTTTCCCTCCCTTCGAGAATCTTCCTAACATGCTTGGCCATCGGTGAATGCACGCGTTTTACCGTATTTGCTCGCGGAAACTTGGTTAACGCCCCACCACTGCAGCCGTTATTCAATTTGTATTCAACGACATGCTAGCTAATGCGTCAAGAAAGGACTACATGTTCGCGCTATAATGGAGGATCTGGAATATCATTACAGGCAAAGGGTTAATTTTCAGCAACGCGCCCGGAAGATGAGCTTTCCATCCGGCAATCCGGAACATCGTCTGCGAGACTCGGTCGCGTAATCCGATTTCAATTTAACGGAATTTCCCTTATAACAATTTGGAAATTATCTCGAGTCGATCGACCACTCTAAACGATCGCGAGAGTGATCAGAAAATATTAATAAAATGGCGCAAAGTGACTGTTAACTCTTTGATTGCGAAGGGCGTATACATGAGTTTCGTTCGTTACTTTGAGTAAGGAAACTCAAAAAGTTAACTCTTTTTCATAGTGGCTCCAAATGATTACGCTTTGTTTGTTGTTTGAACTTCGGTTATCCAAACGAGAACTCTGTCTACCTCTGTACAAGAGCTCGAATTTCACGCGAACTCGCAAAAACAGGCTCCGAATAAGCGGAGAGGGAAAAGAGCCAACGTTTGTCGATAACGAAATAAATCTCCCGACGGAGGAACGAGACTGTTCTAATCACGCGTCCGTGTATATATCTTAACTCTATCGTTGTTTCTGCTGCAACCCCGTAACCACAGAGTTTGAATCTCACGTATCCGATACCGTACTTACGATAATTCACCGCGTTTCATGAATATCTCATCGGCGAATACAAAATCGTAAATCGTTGCTAAGCTTTTTCTATGTAAATTCTCGAGCAGGATGTGGTCATGGCTGGAATACTTCCCGGTTAGGGGTTTTTCATGACAGTCAGGGCACGTCCTCCATGAATTAAATACGCCAACGAAATGAGGAAGTTATGTGAGAGAATTGTACATGAGAGGAATTAGTTGGATGTAGGGATGACATTTCGTTCGTGATTTGATGGAGGACTCGTTAGAAAGGATAATCTAGGACATAGAAGAAGAAACACAATTGGATATAAGAGAGAATTGTAAACTCCAAAAAAAAAAAAAATATAATAATAATAAAATTGTATGTAAGTTTGTTGTTCTCTGTTATCAATTAATAAAGTGTAAGGAAAATAATTGTTCAACAACTATATTTAAAATTTTATTTCCTCACAGCACATAACATGACCACGACTTCAAAAATTCTAGGAAACAAGATAAAGAAATAATAACTGAAATAACTAATACTTCCATCGTATTCTCCATCAACGAACACCCCTGTTTTTGTTACTCTCGGCGACCAAACACGGTTTCCTCTACACGCAATCAAATATACATATACAAGGGGAAATAAAATTGGGTTAACTTCTTTTTATTTCGAAGAATATAAATTCTAACGCGCGTCGTAAAATCTTGTTTCCGGAGATCGGAGATATTGTTTCAGCTTCTAGTGAAATTGAAAGCAGCAGCAGGCTTAGGCCAAGAAGGCCAAGAAAGGTATCGCGGTGAAATCAGCCACGCCGTCCTCGTGAAAAGGTTTATTCTCCGTTCCACATTCGCACGCAAGCCCGGCGCACGTACCCACCGTCGAGACAAGAGATAATGTTTTACGTGTACGTGCGCTGAAAATCGTTCTTCGTTCCAGCATTCGAGGATTTCCAGGGAAATTCAGGACCTAGACCGCGCGGAAAGTGGATGGCGATGTTCGCTGGTGAATAATCGAATTCGAACGAAAACGAACGGGTGAAAGTATGGTGAGTGCACTTTATTTCGACCCTAAACAATCATTTGTGAAAACATTAATCGAAATTGAAAGAAATCTACGAAGAATGAACTCGTATTTATTCTTTAATCACGAAGTTACAATTTCTCTTGACTCACTATTTGTGCATGTAAATTATTTATTTGTATAACATGCAGCTTTAATTTCCAGCTGACTTTAACATTTTGCATATTTTCATTTTGATTTTGGTTTAAAACGGATCGATTATGCGTTCGTTACACTAAATGGGCACAAACAAGTGTATCCGTAAAGTGTTCCATGAACGAGCACGCTTTTGTAATGTTGTACTAAATGATAACCTTTGTAAAATAGAGAACGCGAACCGAACAATATGTACGATCAATACGTACGATCAATATGCAGCTACCGCACCGATATACGAAAAACTGTTTGAAATATGCTGATGCATTCAACGAAAATATTTCTTCACAACGGAAAGCTAATAAAACGGCAACGTTTGGAAAACCGGATATCTCATCCGTTTACTTTTTGAACCGAAACCGCAATCGTTGATAGGATGAGTCCTCGTAAAGGTTAAAAGTAAACTTATGGAATTCTTTGCGGACGAACGTCGGTAATTTCATATAATAATAAAAGTTGGAAGGAACTCCCGTTGAGTTTGTACCGATGTTTACGATTTAACATGGCCCCAGGCAAGGGAAGCTCTCAACCCTTTCCGCTCTTTTTCCGTCCTTTGTATGCTTTTCGGCCTCGAGTAGCAGCTCGGCGAGAACGAAGGAAAGAAACACGCGATGAGAAAGAAAGCACGGAACGTTCTAACAAGAAGAAGACGGATTTTTAAGGATAACATCAATCTACCGTAGGACGCCGAAATTACGATCCACCCCGTCTGCTGCTCGCTATAATTGAGAAATCGTAATTTTTCATGGAAATATTATAAATTCATATCTGGAGACGAATTGCCGATTATTGCATATTTTACGATATACCTGGATACACAATTCATAACAATTTGAATTCTACTTATACTTCTTTAGAGAAGATTCATCCAAGAATTTATTCTTGAATTGTGAGATCAATTATTTCTAGAAGTTAAATGCTTTGTATAATCGATAAAACGTATTTTTTGAATTATTATCTTTGGTGCCTCTCGAAATGTCATTCCCACTTCGTATCAAATTATGACATGTAAAATAATATAAAATTATAATTAAAGTTTAACCTGCTCGAGTATTTCGACAACGTAATTACTTGTGGAATTTTTAATTCGCTTTAATACGCAAAAGTAATTTTACGCACGGTAGTCTTCGTATAGAAGCTCAGGAGCTACAGGTGAAAAGTAACAAATTAAACTTGAATACTACTTCCCCTCGGTAATAGTGGCCCTGTACTATTGTGAAACAACAGAGGTGAACATTCTTAGTAATTACGTTCCTAAATGCAACGAAACAAGGAATTAATCATTTCAAACGACAGACAAAACTTTCGTTAACAATATACATTTAAAGGTTCACGAAAGAAATTTATTCTCCTTTGTGCCACAGTTTTGCATGTGTCGTTTAATTAATTTCCATCAAGGAGAATATTCGTGCGGGGGTGAAGCTATTAAGAAGTTTATCGTATTGGCGCAACAAAGAAAAACTGCGTAAATTAAGATGCAGAGGATAACTTAACCCTTAAATGGACGAGTAAGTTTCGCGCCACTAGAAAAGTTTTCTTCAAAGTGACATTTGACATTAACTTATTTTCAATGCATAAAAATATTGGATAGTGCCAACATTAAAAAAAGTACAAAATTCGTTCAGAAATAAGAACTAGTTGTCAAAATTACAAAAAAATAAAAGAAGGTCAATTTTATCTGTGATGTTTAGTATGTTGTTTAAAAACAACATTGTCCATTTAAGGGTTAAACCAGATCGAATTTAGCTACAAAAGTAGCAGAAATTTTCGTGGAAAATTCCATTATCCCTGAGGAACCCTTTTTTAATCATCTTTTGGAAACTGTGCCCAAAACGTATCAGGCAAATAGAGATGCCTCGAAACGGAAGACACGGCTTCCGACGTGACGCCACCCTAACCCTCAATTCCCGTTTTCATCCCTCGTATGTTTTCCGCTTGGAGTGTCGAAACGAAGAAAGCGAGCGTGCATTAAAGGGAAGCAAAGGACGAAGAAGAGACAGGGGAACAGCAGCTGCCCCCCGAGACGATAAAAATAATCTCTTCCGCAGAGAGAAGCAGTTACCACCAGCAAATAAGGGTGTCGTCTTTCTGATTGCCCCCAAGGTAAACGCTGCCACTGTCGCAGAAAGGAGAAACGGGGTAGAAAGTGCTACGTAGCGCGTAAGCCATCGCCTATGGACAGGCTTCGCGCTACTACGACAATAGCGAAGATCAAAAGCCCCGTCGACAAAGAGAACTCGTAATATTCCCCTAATTAAACGTACGAGAAGAAACTGCTGATCTTGAAAATGAAACGTCCTACGGATTGGATGCGACTGCTCATCGTCGCGGGAAACCCTCCACGGAAGATAGAACCACGATAATCTCGACACCCTGCCACGTGTCGATTATTCGCACCCTTCGATTAATGCGAGTACTCCGAACGGTTCGAAACTCTTTAGATAACCGAACGCCCCCTTTTGTAGTTGCTTATGGTGCGGAATCTGGTTGTGGATTCTTTTGTATCTTTGTTTACACGGAAATCGATACGTTTGAGAAATGTATTTCCCAGAAATTCTGTTACAAATATTTGATTATGGTTCTTATAGGAGCGTATCGTATCCTGTGAAATACACTTTCTTCGTCGGATAGGAAGCTTTTTAACCTCCTGAGGGAAAAAAAAGCAGTTGGCTGCTCCAGTAACCGATTGTACAAGTACAGTTGAACACCTTTAAATCGATACTTGACGAAAATTGACTTCCTATGATATAACTCGGCTATGTATAGTAATATATTTGAAAAGGGCACAATTACAAAGTAACGGTACATTTATTTCGTTACAGCTCTTCTCCTTCCAAGTAATTCACAAGTTTAACTGTTCGTGCGCAATAGATTACCGGTACAGCTAAATTCTATTTTCTATAATGGAACCAGACAGCTTCTTATCCGACGAAGAAAATGTATTTCTGTCGAAGTAACCTTTCTAGAAATATAAGGCAATCCGTTTGTACTTTTACGTATCGCCAATAAAGTTGTGTACAAGAATTCCGGTTTATATTTGAATGACCCTCGTAATTCCCCAAGAACAAGACACCAAGCTATCCCGTATAAATCAGGGGAACAAGTGGTCACGTTCAGTTTCCGTCGACAAACAGCGTCAGTTAGATGCAACATCGAGATTAGTCATCTGTGTTACGTGCTGGTTGTAACAACTTCTCCCTGTTCGCAGTTTGCACGTGTACAATTCGCACAAGATTAACCTGTAAGTCAGCGGTATCGGTCGCGAATACTCAATTGTGCTCGTTTGGTGTATACTGTTGGCAAGCACGAAACACAGACCCGACGTAAGACGGCCGTGTATGCTCGACACGACCCCGACGCCCGAATATAAACGCGTCCGTTGGCTGGTGCACCAGCGGGCCTATACGAGCACAATGGGCGCCTAAGTTTGTCCAGTTACCATGCGAGGAAGCCCCGCGACACGGCGATATACTCCCGTTGGTCGCAACGGTGCGTGGCATTAATTCAGGCAAACGTGTCAGACAGAGAGAACTGCTTGTGTTTGTTTCGTGGCCATGACGTTTGGGCAACCGCAAACTATTCCGACACGGACGGAGAAATTCGGTGGGATACGCGCACCACCCGTTGACGGACGGAGATTCGTCACGGGCAGCCAACCCGGAATCGATTGGATCGCGTTATCCTCGCTGGAGAACGCATCCGAGACACTTTCCACCCGACCGTGGAATTTTAGTCCTGACGCTCTAAACGGTTTTCCGAAAGGGGATTCAGGATTTTGCCTTTTAATAACATTGCTTTGCCTTTTGGTTAATTTCAATCTCTCATTTTCTTACTTTTATATATACATTGTATTTCTGTCTTTTGTCTGATAGTTAACGTTTAAAGGGTCTTCCAAAAAGAGCTTTAAAATTTCGCTCATTAATGTCGTAATATTAATTTGCCCTTTGGTCAGTTCCAGTCTTTCTTTTCTTTATTTATACATGTATTTGGTACTTTTTTCATTTGTCTGCAAGTATACGTATAAAGAGTCTTCCAAAAAGAGCTTTGAGATTTTGTTTCTCGTTGTCGTAGTGTTACCTCCAGGATATTATTTGTTTCTTGATTACTTCTACTTACGCTTACTCGATCCACCCTGTGTAGAATGCACAGCAGCTCCCGAGGCCGTTAATTCGTCGTTCGTAAACAGAAACCCGCAACGGCGCTAAAACGTCACCGGACCCGTATCAATTCCGGCTTTTTTTCGACCGTTTGTCACACGGAGACATAAGTTTGAGCCCTCTGCCCACGCGGAGCGCATATCTGTTTCCGACACAAATTGAATATCGATCAACATCGGCCGCGCCGGGCCAATATGAGAACAGATACATCGCGGAATCGGGTCAGAGCAAGGATAAATCGTTCCAATTTTACTGGAATCGATGCGGCGGGCACTTTTATTAAAGTCGAGCTTGCTTTCTCAACGGACTCCACGCGCGTTTCGTGCATCGATCTCGGTGATTAAACGGATGGTAACAGCGGTACCAGCTAATTAAATAACTCCCGACCGTATAATTAACTGGCTACACCTATGGGCAAAAGGGAACACATTCCCGCCACCGTCGCGTCAATAACCTGCTTTGCACAATGACGAATTTCGTTTTCACTGTTCCCGTCGGCCTAATTGCGGCCGGTGTTTATCGCTCCAATTGGAACGTGTTGCAGGTTCGACGACTTCTGCTTTTAAACAGAGTTAACGTCATTTTCACGTGACACAGTATCGTGTGCGTTTTGTTATTGGCTACCGGAATATTATTTTTCGCGGATCTCGTTTTCAGTAAGTCATTGTTTAAATGGTATCTCTAGTTCGAAGATGTCGAATAATAAATCTTTCTTGCACATTCGAGTGGTTAGTTTACCAATCCCATTCCTTGCACATCGAGAAAATTCTTACGTTAAAACTAATTTTTTTTTGAACGAACATGTCTATAATTACATTATTATTACAATTTCCTTGCGAATTTAATGGATAAGGCAGTCAGAGTTATAACTACTATATAGTTAGCATAGAATTTCATTCTTCTTACGACATCGAGTGAAGTGAAAATTCCTCGTAATTCATCCGCAATGCTCAGACATCGAATCGACTCGGCGTCCCACTGTCTGCTAGGCATTTCATCGAGAATAAGCAAAGAAAAATACACGCGCTGGGAATTCAATGCGATATAACCTGTCTAATATTTTTCACCCTTTCTGCTGATACCCGAGGATTCCCGGTTCGGAGTCGAGTGTCAGCCTGCCAGGAGGTGCTAAAGCGGAACAAAGCAGCGAATTCCTGGCAAAAGAATGCGCCGTGTGCGTGGCGGAGGCCATGAATGGGGGTTGCAGAACGACATACGACGACGTGTGCCGACGTCGTCGACTTCGCGAGCAAGTATGAATTGCGTATTGGGAAAGGAAGCTCGATGCTGGAATTCACTGATTTTAAACACGTGACGAAAAGTGCTAGGTTATCGCGTAAGATTGTACTATTTATTCTTCTGCAATACGAGTTAATAAATTTAAATGTCATAACAAAAATATAATCACCTTCTCCTTCTAAGACCTCTTCTCGTACTATTAGCAAAGTGATTACACGATCACTATGACACTTCTGTGTTATTTGTTGACCCTTTGCACTCGAAGTTATTTCGTTACGGAATGTAGATGGCAAACAGGACTCGTGTATTAAATAATGTAATTTATAAAGCGTGTAATTAATTTACCGCAGTGGTACTTGAGAATATATGAATCTTTAGACACCGAGGAACATATTTATGGCAACAATCAAAATATAATACCATTCGATTTTATTCTAATACATGCATAATAGATATGCATTGAATGTTCCTGTCATTTATGTTACAAACTTCGAATATGGCGAATGTAGTAATATTTCTCAGTTAATTTTACCTAATTTTTATTTCGCATCATTTACTTGCGTGTCTTGGTCGTTTCGCTACATAACATTCCCGGAAATCGGCCCTGGAAAATCTCTGTGGAAAGTCGTCGTGCGTCTGGCGAGACTACGGCTACGACCGCCAGCTGCGAAACATAGTGGTGGCGAGGATAACGCCAGAAGAATACTAACGACGTCCTTTTCGCGGCGTGCGAGTGTAGAATTCGCGGTTTCCTGCAGAATTCCGATCCATTCATGAATGCATTACCATCCTACTTTCGCGCTGTTCTCGTTTGTTTTCCTTCACGCAACACCCGGAAACGTGATATTCAGGAAAAGTCGCCAGGTAACTTGTATCGCGATGAAACAGGAGCTGAGAGTTGATTCATGTTCGCGTTAATTGTTACAATGCGGTTAACAGGGCTAAGCAATATTCTTGCCCAGATGGAAACTTGAATGAATGAATTAGAAATTTGTAATCCAAGAAGCATGTATTAGCCTTATGTTTAATGTGAGAGTTTTGATCTTCGGTCAAAACCGAAGCTCCAAATTTGACTAAAATTTGCACATCAAAAGAACACCAGGATGTAGCTAAAAATATTTGCGTCCATTCTTTGATGTTTGGTAAAAAGAGCTCAGGTTAAAATATCTCTCAGATGAAGCAAATGAATACTTAAAAAAATGAAACAAAATTCTGTAATTTATACATAAAAACTAAGTATGTAAAAACTTTGTATGTGTAAGTAGAAACTTCAAACAAGATTCCACAAGCCTAAATTACAACTCACCCCGATAAAATTGAAATCCGAGAGGGGTTCAAGAGACTTTAACAGAAGTTATCGAAGAGTTGAGCTGTCTCAGAACGGCCGAAATAATTGCGGAAGGATCCCAACGCGGTATCCCTTTCACCCATCTTAGCGAGACGTTTCCGATCCTGTCCATTTACGATCAATCTCGTTCTACTCAAGAAAATTACATCCAACTGGAAGCTGGAACGACGAAAGATACACGGTACAGGAGTAGACGATCACGGGCGCAAAGGAACGATCGTGTAAATGCTTAAAGGAGGGGAAGATCCATCGAAGCCCTCGTTCGATTTAAGCCCAACCGAGCGCTGTTCAAAGATTCGAGAGTAATCTCAGATCAAACTAGATTTAAATCGCGGAAACCCCGCGAAATTCAGCAATAAATGCGCCTGAGGTCCGCTATGATCCTTTGTAATAGCATTACCGCAATTTCAGCCGTAGTAGCGGCGAAAGGTTACTTCGTGCACTCGGTATTTTCCTGCCTCGAGGGTAGTACCTACAGATTACGTCGAGCATATAGAAGGTTCAATAGCAGCAGCGGGCGAATTGCATCCTCGGCGAGAACGTGGCGCAGCGGTTTCGGGTAGGTAACGAAACTCACCTACGCTCCGCCGACTTGGAGAGATTTTCAAAATACCGCTACCCTTCCGACATAAATAGGTTTAACCGAATGGAAATTATCCGAGTGAGAGCCACGGTTATACTCCAGGCACGACGATGGGATAAAACCGGTCGTTCCACGCTGCCACGGGACAGCGGATCCTCTCAACGGCCGCAGTTCGTTGGTAGCAAAAGTTGAAAATTCAGGACAGTAAGATGGAACAGTGAGAACTTCGTTGAGAACTTGCTTTTCGGAGAAGTTTCTCACCCCACCCTCGGGGAAAAATGACTACTGCTCGATGGCTTGCAAAAACGTTTGCCTGATTGCGGGCAGAAAGCCTGAACGGAACTTCCAGCGAACCACCTGACTGTAGAACCCGTTCCAAACTTATTTTTGTTGTATCCCGTGATGAAGGTGAAGTCCGATTGTAAATTGGGTAATACATTTCGGAACGTTCTTAACGATTTGAGTGCCAGAGGAAATTTTCACGCATATCCGAGAAATGCCAATTTTAAGCAAAGACGCATGATTGTAAACAAAAACGTATATCTCGGTCAATTTTATTTTAAGGTTCATGAAACTTTAAAATTATAAGGGCTACATAACCACAACATTTTATGAGAGTTAGGAATTAGGAATATTTGAATTCTTTTAAAATGCTCAACCAACTAGAGCATTTCTTAACTCTTTGAAGTTTCGTGGATTAAAAACTATCCCACTTTTGGCTTAGCTTAACTATTTTATTTTATTTTATTTAAAGTTTTTCATTCGTGTAACAATACTACGGACTAACGCTAAAAGTACAATAAATGGAATCAGAAATGTACACAAGTCAATACTCGTTAGCAAGTTGTTGACACTGTTTTCCTGTGCAGCTTGAATTTTATTTTCCTTTTAGAATCGCGTGCCTCGAAGAGTTAAGATGTATAAAGCATTTGGTAAAAGTGCCATAAGGGAATGTACTGCGCAAATAATGTCCCTGGATTTTTCTACAATTTTGCTTGCTCGCGAACATTATGGAAACTAATTATAACCTGACATTTTATCAACATGGAGGACTCGGTGTCATCCACAGTGCAGTTTGTCGATACCAGTGGTATGAAACTCAAGAGGTTTTGTACTGAAAAAGTTTTATACGAACTGGTGAATCTATTCGTGATTTAGGAAGTGCTTTCCATTCAATTCATTTTGTAGCGCGCAGAAAAGATGGTAGTTGGTGAAAGGAGTGGCGAGCACAGAGGATGTGGCAACATAGACCAGTCAAGCTCCAAAATCTTTTCCTAGATTCGACTTGCTGTGTGTAGCTCGGGTACATTGCCTTCTAGCAAAATGAAATTTTTCTTGTTGAAGATTGTTGCCAAGTTCAATTATGGGAAAAGAACTCTGGAAAATCTGTTTAATGTGCATGCACTTGACTAATGTAACTCTCGACCTCACGGATTATAAATTAAGTTTAAATTTATTTGACGTACTATTTTACTCGACAACATGAAATATGTATTTCTTCTTTTATTCTTAATAATATCAAGTGAATTATGTTTCATTGGGATTGTTTTATATACAAGAAGTTATCTTGTTATTTAATTAGTTACATATAAATAATCAAAAAATAATCTTATTTTTTAAAGATAAAATTGTGCATAGTTAAAAAAAATTGCTAAATTAAATACAATTACAATAAGCGATTTAACATAAACAATTTCCAATTTAATGCTGTTGACCAACGTGTTTAAAAGTTTTATTTCATTTTTTTCAGAGGCATAATTGTCCATATCACGAATAAACATTTATGTTTGCGCATCGAACTGGCCTGATTCAATTTCCCTTGTACCCTAACGATTGAAAGTGCTCCGAGCAATAATGCTTGTAATAAAAATGTCAAGTCGGCCGCAAAACCTAATGGATCGGTTCGCGTGTTTGACACATCCGGCTGTAAGTAAACTTTACCCATGCTGGAACCATTAAGGTTAGGATAGAAACAACACCTCACCCCTTCTGCGCAATGGGCAGCTCGCATTATTTCATGATGAGACCACGTTCTTTGAAAGAGATATATACGTTCACTACTAAATATTCGTGCAATGTCAATATTGAGTAAGTGAATACAAATAAAACCAATAAGTTACTTATTTTTAGGAATAAAACAACTTCGGCCTTATCCATTCTAAATATTTTGAAATCAACCGAGCAAAACAATACGTCGAATAAATGAAAATTCTAGGAATACATCGAAAATTCAGGGAAAATGGTTAACAATTTATGGTATTAGCGTGGAAAACGTGCAGGAGAAAATTTCAGATATTCGCATTTATTTTCTAAGAGAAACAGCTCCTCGCGCGTGCAATTGCGCGCGCTGTCGAAGGAAATTGACAAATATGATTCTTTCGACCGAAGCTGCAAACGTTATTTCAACACGTCGCGCCCAAATAGCTGCAAGGTAAGCGCCGCGGGGCATAAGCGAATATATTAGTCGAAACGTCAATACCATGTAACGATTTGAAGAGTTCCCGGGTTAGGGTAGACAAATTTCGCATCACCGTTTGCAGTTGTATCTCGGTCATAGTTCCTACCTCCAAAAAGATTGCGTATCCGCCCTTCCGTGGATAGAATTTTCAATTTTCGATAGGAATCCAATTTCTGTCATTCGGTCTGTAGAAAACTACGTCGCTACGTGACAAAAACTGGGGGGTAATAATTCCACGCGCTGACGATAACGTTGTTATACGAACCGGACTATCCGCTCGTACTCGTTGCAAACTCGTCAATTAACCTAACTCTTTCGGACCTCGCGGTGCAATACACGTACATGATGTTTCAAAGTCCTCTTTTTCATGTGCAGTTTCCCACGTGTGTGGTATTTTACTGCTATCGACGGTACGGAAGGAAAATTAAATTTATTCCTCCACTCTACCTGTAATGATAAAACCTACTTATAAAAATATAGATCGGAGAATTAAAAAATCCACAATATAATAGAATGGCGTTATATAAATATCGCGTTACCTGTATATATGTACACGAAAAGAAAGTTAAAAGAGCCATCCCTCTTCGCGGCTAACGCGGTCAAAAGAGAGTAACCTGTAACAACGATTAATTCTTCTAAACGAGCCTGAACGAACAATGCCATTTGTACGAAACCGTGTGTACCAGAATAGCCAACCGAGTCGATAAATTGCTTGTCTTACAATTCTCCGCGTATTTACAGAACTTCGATCAGAACCAGGACGCGCAGATTGTTATCCGCAGACCGCAGCTACTCCGTAACATCGTTCCGAATCGAGGCAATTTAATCAGCTCTCAAACGTTACATCAACGAGAAACGGAATTGCGATTCTTATCGCGGCAGACTGGCTTCTCTCCGCAGACACGTTGAAAAAGCTTCCCTCGCTCGCGTCTCCGTGCTTTTTACGGGCGTTTCATAGCCAGCGACTACTCCTAGAAGAGATGTCGAGCACAAAAATTGTTTCAGCTTATTACCCAGCCCCCGCGAAGACAGCTCGTGACAAAACCTGTTATCGTGTCCCGTGGACGTGCACGCGCAATCGTTAAATGACTGCGCGCGGTACACACCCAGGAGAGAGCCTTTCTCTTCCTATCCTTCGACTGTGCGGCTGTCTGTGTGATTAATATCAACAAGTTTAGCTCGATCTCTACGATGTGGCACGAGTAACCAGGTATTCGCCGAGAATGACGTGTAATTAAAACGCAGGTTGTTTCGTTTATCTCTACGGGGATAAATGACGTGATTATTCACTCCTTCCTCTCGGGATCATTTTTTCTCCACGATGTTACAGGATCGTTAACATACTTTCGCTGAGAACGACACAGTTTTATTAGCGTAATGTGGGTAAGAGTCGTGGATATGATTCGTGGATATGATTCGTGGATATGATTCGTGGATATGATTCGAGTTATGGATGTTGAGTAACGACAACTGATTGGGGTACATTTAGGATTTTTAAATTAGAACTCTGTTATGTATACATGATTTCACTTATAATAATATTTAATTAATTTAGACACCTTCTATTATTATATTTTGTTAGAGAAGTCCTATGAACTGATCTTTACAGACTTTAGAAGCTACCTAAACTAATAGATCGAAACGTGATGAATAAACTGCTTACAATAACGATGGATCTGTTCAGTCCAATTCTTGAAATTTGTTAACTGTAATCCGGCTAATCACCTGAAAATCAACATATGGTGGTTGAATTCACCCTCGTGTCGCGTACTATGCTTCCAAAAGTATCTTTCCTCGGCTAATAAATTCTTGATAAATTCTAAATGAACTAAAACTAAATACGTCTAATAACAAAGCAGTCCGTCTGCCATGAAATAGATCCACTTAAGAAACGACGCAATTATTTTTAAAAATCGTATTTCCTTCAAACAAACCATCTTATTTGCACACTTTCGCGCACGATGTTGAACGAAGTATACTGCAATTCGAAATAATATTTTAGCCAGCTTCGGACAGGGCACGTTATGCGATAGAGAGTTGAATATCGAACTCTACACTAGACCCGCGAATATAACAGATAACAGGGTCGCCAGTTCGTGTTGCGGATGAAACTGGAAGACTGGCCCGGGGCGCAACAGGAATTAGTAACTAGCGGCGACTACGGTTGGTAGCATAGAAACCAACGCGACGTGACAGCACAGAGACCCGCCCACGCGCGTACACGCTCCTCCAACCGACGGCAGACGGTGGCTCTTATTGAAATTTATATTAATGCCCCCTGGTGAGCCCGTGGTCGAACGATTTTCGTAATTTTCGTTCCGAAGCGGGACACGTGCGCGTCGCAAAGAACGCAGAGAAGACGAACGACCGCGTAGGCAAAGGTTCATAGGTCGCGTGCCCCTGGTACACCGTTCCCTCGGCTAATGAAAAATGTGCCACGATGATGTAACCGTTCCTCGTGCGTGAGCTAGGAACGGAAGTAAGCAAACATGGGACGTGGGCCAATGTTATGACTGGCTGGGGAGCGAAATTAGGGCGAAGGGAAGCCCACGCTTCGGGCAGAATTTGGGGAGTTGCGTATACAAGTTGAATTTTTACATAAATCAAATTAGTTGTATAATTTAGCGCGCGGGCGTATCTCAATGGCGGAATTGGAGCGCAATTATCTGGAAGGGGGGATGATTAACTCATTCACCGTCAACTACGAGATGTCTCGTAGTTCAAGCTGATCGCAATTACTCAAGAGACGAGTTTATAGCGTTTTGAGACACGAATTATTGCGTAAGAAGATAGTCAATTTTTATTTTAGAACAACAAATTTGGTATCACTTTTTTTTTCAGTTTAAAATAATACCATTTGAACCTCGATATATTAACATGTGTTCTGAAAGTTACACGGGCTCGTTGAGGGTTACGTTTACTTATTTGTACAGATTGATGTTGCATGCTGTACAATTATTTACTCAAAAGGACAATCGTGAAATCGAAACGTTAAGAGATCCAATCGAACGCCCATAACAAACTATGCAGTAGTTTAGAATTTGATTTACATCCCCCACTTCGTTACAATTTTTATCCATCTGAACCGTGGAAGATCCTATGTGTACCCTCTGCAAACAAAGGAGCATAGCACGATTGTATATCGTCACAATAGGAGTATCATGGTTTGGGAATGCTGTATCGAGTCCGAGGTCGCGACATCGAGTCCCAGGGGTACCAGGTCGCAGTTAATGGATAGTATCGTATCATCTGTGTCGGGACCTTAGAATCCAAGGTCATGTATGACGAATTCTAGGCGTCAAAGATGGTCGCTATCGAATTTCACGGGTCCAGCGTCATCTGCGCACCCTTTGTGCGCTTTGACTCCTATTACAATGGACCCCTTAAAATACAATTACACCACTTTCAATCCAAAGGGCTAATATATGCTACACACATCAGATAACGAACACGGGTTAATTGAGGTCTCTCTGTATAATTTGAATATGGTAAGTTAATTACGTAACGACGGGAGCAGTTGCAAGACTTCAATCGAAGAGTAATTTCAAATTTGATTGGAGTTAATTCTTGCACGAGTAAAATAGATTCGTAAATCGTTGGGCGGTTCGAGCAATTTATTATAAAACATCTTGGAATAAGAAGCGATCAGCTGAAGAAATCGGGTATGATCTCATATCTATTTAACGTAACCCCAACAAGTATGTTTTAATTCACAGGTCAAACGTTTGCGACGAACGTAAAGGGAAGACTCGGGATTAATACTAATGCACCACGAGCACGAGTAATACACAAGGTAATTAATTAATCGTTAACGCTGATGTACGTTCTATCGATGAATCATCTACACAGAGACACCGATAATAACAACGCTATGAACGTTTCGCGTCATAATAAACTGGATTATAACATTTATCCGGCGTTTACGCTTATCCGACGCGCTGCAATATGGATGGGATGAAATTTTCCGTTGAACAGCGAACAGTCAAACTTAATATCGCGCATTAATTTGCATCCCGGGATCGGAATAATGTAACATCCACGCCTACCGATAATTTCCGATGAAAAATTACAATAAACACGGGGGTGGTCGAGACGATCGAAAGCGTTTCGGAAATTACAGCGTCGCACGAGACGTAAAATTGCTTCTAACTTCGCGATTGTAGCTCCTCAGATTACCTGCGAAGACTAAATGTTAATTTAAATCTTGAATTTCTCAATTGCATTCAGGTGCTAATAATATTAAGCATTAATTAGTGGATGGAATATTATGTTCATTTAGAAATGACAATAAGTAATAAAGCTAATAAAAGACTAGAAGAACAACTTCTCTTGAATTTTCCTGCTCCTTTCTTCATTCTCCTTTCCCACAACTTTCATACTTGTATTTCTTATCTACTTTCCCGTTTTGTAATTATAATCTTCTTCTTGTACTTTTCACGATCTCGTTCTTTCACATTGTTATATTTCTATCGTCGATCTTCAGAACTTATGTTTCACTTTTCAAGAAGAGACTTCGTGAAAATATTTAAAAAAACAGAGATCCACTCGCACCAAAACGAAACCACTATTATAAAAAAAAAGCTATTAAGAAATGAATGAACAGTATTATCTGGGAACAGTTTCACCGAGATTTTCTGTGTTGTTTTATTTCGTTCGTTGCGCGCTGTCGACATATTATACAGTGCAATTAGATTGCTCGATTCCCAATAAAATCAGCGCGAAATTCAACGGGCGATGAGTGAACCCGAACGACAGATCAATATTGCGATAGCGAAGTTGGAGAAACCCAAATATAGTGATTCAATTTAATGGTATTGGCTGATCGTAAACCGTTTCCACGCTTCGATTTGAGTCATGGTGGTGAATTTCGCAATCCTCTAACTTGCTCGCGATTTCATCGTGCGAGGAAAGCGAGGTGATCAGTTAAGAGATTAAAGAGGCTCGTTCGAATGGGTCCATTTGAGAGATTGGACATTTCAAATCGACTTAGCTCGATGGTAACTATTTTTTCGTATCCGATCAAGCTGTAATTGACACGTAATATTCATCCAATAATTTCACGATAAAAAGCCTTTTATAACGCACTTTGCATAAAAGCTTAGAAGTTCGTCATTACTACTTCCTTTGATTAATCTTTTTGAAGAAGAACTATATTCTCCCAAATGAACGACAGTCCAAACTGATATTAACCTATGACATCTGAATATCCATGCATCGTCGTTGACATTTCCATACTTCGATATTTAATAAATTAAAAACGAAATACAGACGAAAATAAAATAAAAGATTTGAACACGAAACATATTTATTTTATTATTAAAATAAAATGAGTAACGATTACAATCTATCGGCATCACTTTCACGTATAGGAATTGTTAGTGACTCAAAATCCAATATTTAAATCATGGTATTTGACAGCGCTGTCAATATAATACGTAGAAAACGAAGCTAATAAAAAGGCTTGAGTCATGTCATAACTAATTGTATGTTTGTATGTATGAGTGTTTATATACATAGTGTTTATACATATATGTATATATATATGTGTGTTACTACATATTGTATGGTATCAATATTAATTTATTTTGTTTCTCCTTTTCGTTTTCATAAATATCACAGACAATTGAGAATATATTGCATGAATTATTTCATGAGATTTTAGTTACTTGCATACGAAGAAGGGCAAAGTTCTGATACGAATAAAATATATACATCTGTTTATTCGGTTCCTGTGAAATAGAAATTGAAGTGCCCGATCAAATTATCAGATGCTGGTAGAACAAAATTTTGTCCATCTGTGTTTGTACATATTATTATATAGGACTCCTGTACGTTACAATAACTTCAGCATATTATTTCCAACAGCAGTATTCGAGTCGAGGAAAAAGTTTGACTGTGGCACGAGAATCGATACCTAAATATCTCAGCAGACGCGTATAGCGTTCCATACCCAGCCAGCTACCCCGAAGAGAAATCTCATCTCGGTCTGTTGATGCTCCAGCCTCGCTACCCTTAGGAACGACACAGAGCTGGCTCGAAAAGAATTGCAATTTACGAAGCAGCGCCGTCGTTAAACAGCTTTAAGCTCGATATGGATGGCAGGGGTTAAGGAGGTCGTTCCTGGAATCGTACGAGGTGCCACGGGCAAAAAGGCGTGCCAGCAGTTGGCTCCTGTGATTTACCAACCAACCCCTGCCGCCGTCGCCCAGAGTTGTCCAACTGTTGTTCCGGTTGTTGTTAGCACGGCTTGCGAGTCGCTATATCGCTCGGAGGACTACGAGACCTCGTGACGAATGGCTGTTTCGCCTACTCGAAAAAATAATTGCATTCGCCTGATTCGTAGGCGATTCATCGCGAATGCGTCGTTACGATGCAAGCGTGCGAGGCAAAATTCAAGTGGAGGACTGAGACATTGCGAAGGAAAAGATCGAGGAGGCACTTTGAAGAAATAATATACAATGATACCTTGCATCAGGTGCTCATATTATCAGGTTTTCATTAACTTCTGTATTGTACATACTCTTATTGTTCTGCCGTGATTGTGTAACCTTTTTCCATTAACTTTCATGTTCGCTGAATTTCGAGAAATTTTAAAGGATTTGCACATGTTTCCTCGTGAGGACATTTAACAAACCTACAGGTTCACCGAAAATTAACCCTTTGCACTCGAGGCTTTTTTCTACCAACTCCGTGAAAATTCATTCAAACTCCTAAAATTTGCGATTCCCTGTTGCGAAAAAATAAACTACAGAGAAATTGTATACCAATGCCCCCATTGAACGCAATCGAAGCGAGATGAAAGGGCCAACGCTAATCCCACAAAACCCCGAATTCCACGCTTAGAATACTATACATCGTCAAGCGGCCTCCACTTGTCCGTGCAAACAGGGAAACAAGTATTTAATGCGGATAACAAACGCCTACCCCATCGAAACGAACAAAAAAAAAAAAAATGCACCCTCGAATATCGGGGATTTCGTCGCGGCGATCGTCGAATGATTTCCGTCCAATTTCACGCCTCTTCTGTCAACATTAACGAAATACGTGGCCTCTCCGAAGGCGCGGCAGATGCGCGAATGTTCGCACTGTGTACTTACATAAATTGCAGGGGAATCGGGGGGGTCGCAGGACATATGTCGCCGATGCATCTCCCGGTCGACGACAAAAGCGGAAAATATCGGCGACGTCAAATTAGGGAGCGTGAATTCACTGAGTGCACGATGGACCGTGAAACGACGTAATATAGGGGAGTGACGCGTCTACGGACAGTCCGGGGACGAGATCCTACGTGGTGGTCCGTAATAGTTAGGCGCAACCACCCCGAGGGACGACCTCGGTCATTTTCGGAGACGTTACGTTAACCGATTAATTAGGAATCTTGGCTTGTTGACGCCAGGGACCTTACTCGAAGGCGGAGGGGTCCAAACTTTCTGGAAGATGCCTTCAGACAGAGAAGAGAGGCCTAACCCAAGATTTATTGATCAAATTACCATATGTGATTATGTTAATTTATTCTGAATTAGGTTGGATTTGTGAATGATGTTTAATTGATTGCATGCTCTACTCATCGAGTATGAAGAATTATTTTAACCCTGTGCACTCTGCAGCAATGCTCTTTGAAATCGCATTAAGGGGACACTAAAAGATGTTTCTTACTAACAAGAAGTAAAATTTCAACCTTCAATTTACTTTAAGAATATTGGCAGGCACGGTTCCAGTATTTGATTCACTCAAGAAAAATCAAAACGTTCTCATATTTTCTTGATTTCAATCTACACCTAATGAGAATATATAAACTTCATGTGAGAATATATGAACAGCCAATAAGCCTTAAATTAATCCCTTGCAAATTCTAGATTGAGTTTTGAGTTTGATCAAATGAATCCTTGAGATTTATCAAAAGAATCCAGCACTGTCATAATTAACAGTTTCGTCCTAGATGCACCAACGACCATAAATAATCGCAGGTGTCGCGCGACGAAAGAAAGGTCTATTGATGTTTCGAATACGCGGAAACAGTTTCCCAACTGGGCTAAAACAAAAACGATTCGCTCGCATCCTCGGACCGTTAAAGCGGAAACATCGGATAACCCGTTCCCTCGGTTGCTCGATAATGTACCCTGGAAGCTGAAGCGAGACGTTTTACACCGTGAAAAACGTGATAATTAACTCCGCTCTCGGAACAGGTGGTCGTGATTTTTTGCCAGCCACGAGAAGCTTGTCCTTTGTGCCTGGAGCCGGTTATCGCTATTAACGAAATTAAGAACGTTAAGGAGTGTACACACGCCTTCTTTCAGCCGGACGTCGATCGCAGTTCGCTATATTTCAGCGACGCCTCGACGATCAACAGGTACTTCGTTACGGATTCTCGTTTAATGCTAATGACCGATTCAAACGTGGAAACAGTTAGGACGATCCGGTAGACAGGCGGAATTATATTATACGAAAGCAAAAGATACGAGAGCATACGAGCCGTGTTAAACCATTCAGCGACAAACTATTGTTTCTTTACTGGCGTTTATTCCCTCGATGTTTCATTTAAAAGTGCTTTACCGAACGGGAAATGTAATTGGTTGAACAGAAATGATTTAACACGTTGACTGCCGGACTGGTACTCTTAAAAATTTCTACTGTGATTGAACTTTGTTTATAGATTATTAGGAATTATGTACTTGCAACTTCATCGAAATTCAAGTATTTCATTCAAATTCATTTTCTTTGAGATTTAACTTCCAAAATTAATTTCTTTATTCCTTCAATGAAAAGCATTGTAACCCATATACGAGTGACGTTTCGATCAACGTGTTAATTAGAATATTTTGTCAACTTTCGTAATTTTCTATCTACTGCTTCGAAGTCTACAAATATTTGTATCGTCTCAAGAAAATGTATTCGTTTAGTTAAAAAAACTACAGAAATTGTATAACGACAGTACCGTGACACAAAAACTGACACTGCAATTAATAACTAAAAACCTGCGTTTTTATTTAGCGAAATATTCAACACAAAGTTACCCAGCAGTTGTTCGATAAGATCGGAACACCGTGTTTCACGCGTCGTTTGATGTTGATAATAGAATCGATGAAAGTTTTTAAACGATAAAGCGATTACTAGAGCCCGATAAGATAGCCGACCGTTAAAGGCGATGTCGATTAAAGTAATGCCAGCGGTCTCGTGCGAGATGCAGCCGCTTTTGCAATCGATGCACGCGTGTGTCGTGCACAAGGCATCGTGTGCAGCATCCGCAGTCGGCGATGCACGCTGCGAGTTGAGCTGGGGCACCCACGGAACGCTGCAATGGATAGGTGGAAAGAGTAGGAAAGATGTTGTAAATGTGGACCAAGGCTACAGATTGTGCACGGTAACGCGATACCTCGCGGTGAACGGCTCTTGCATGTGTATTACAGATCCTCGTAGCTGCTATGTCTTCTATCTGCGAGAGGATTCGTGTTTCGACTAATTTTCCGTCTAACACAGAGCCTCTCGAAATGGAGTGTACATACTCACAGGAAAAAGATTCGCGATACTGTATATGTAGTGGAATGATGAGATGTTTTCATTGATAATTGATTTTTATTGAAGACGTTTCAAAGGAATGTATGAAAATCATTAACACGGTACGTCATTCATTATATATGGTTTAAGTGTTTAATTTGAATGAAAATAAATGAAAAAAGGTTATAATATTTTAAGAAGCAGTTTCAAAACATGCAAATAGCGTTCCTTTCCGAGTATGAGAAATAATGGTAGAATCTATTCATTCTATCACAGACGATACAGGTCTCCGTTAATTACCCTTTATCTTGTATCCGATACAATAGAAATGAATCTGATTATCGCACTGCAAGTTCACGATGAGAAAAACGCGATGCAAATGTGAGCCTACACGATCCAACGCAGTTCAATGTGAAATTAAATCACAACGACTTCTATTTGCTCCGAACAATCCATACATATATTATTGATGTTTCTTACGGCAACAACTTAAGCCATCTACCGCAAATAACCTTTACACTGCCAACTACAGATTCCTCATGAAAACATAACGACAGCTAAAGACGGACCTTTTTTCATTACTTTGTGTCTCCAATCCATACAGTTTAAATTACACTCGTATTAATCACTGTTATCTTGCTAACAGAAGCACGAAACTACCAGTCGCGCCTGATTCTAAACGGCATTAAACGGTGAACGCAATTCGATGCGAGTATAATCCAGTCGACACCGTTCTCTAATAGCACATCAAATGATCCAGTGAAAGAAACAGTTCGTTCGCCCGCTAAAAAAGGAACGAAATTCATCGAGACGAATCGATTATCCTCTTAAAACTGTGAGACAGCGATCCTGAGGAAAGGAGCATCGACCACGGAACGACGTTCCAATTTATGTTTTGCCATAGGACACGGTTTTACCAACGCAGAAACGGCCAATCCGCGAAGAGAATCGCAGCGGTACATCGCGGAATGCTCTTTTCGTCGACTCGATTTTACAGCTAACCGATCGAACAAAGAAACGGCCAAAGGATACTGACAGAAGGAATTCGGGGGAGCGAATATCAGACTAACGCTCGACATGCAGGCTATCAAAGCGTACAATAAAACCCAACGAACCGTGAATTTTCCAGCGTCACGGGTCGAATACTTTTCCGCGCGTTGTCTGGCCGCTGTAAAAAAACAGACTCCGAAAAAGTATGGTGTACGGACGGTGCGCATAACTACCCCGCCGTTGGTGGGAGCACCGAACGTAACGTAACCGACGTAACGTGTCATACTCCGTTCAGACATGCAAATAACTCGTCGACTTACGAGCTTTCCGTTCAATTTCACGGCGTGCACGCGCCCGCTCCGCCTAGAACGAATGGCTCGATAACCGTCAACGGTTTAATTTGCTGTCCGCTTGAACGTTTACGGCATCGTCCTCCAAAGTAAGATGCATCTCATCATTCAAAGAAATGTGGAAGAAAATTGCGAACCTCTCGAGAGAGGAATTTTAACTTAATATTCGATACGAAATAAAGACCGAGGTTTGTGCAAGGAAATGTTTCGCAGATTTTAAGAGTTACTTTTAAATTTCTATTTTTCAGATGCAGCAATAGCTTCAAGACTGAATCGATGAACATGCCTGCAAAGTTGCACGAAAGTCAACGCAGTTTCGTCCAGCGCAGACAAGTTTTGTCCTCCCCTTTCTAGTGACAGGAACAAAATCTGACGTAGTGACGCGAACAGAGACGCTACTGTGCTTTCCTCCGCGTCGGAGACAGCTATGGAGCCTGTCCTCCGCACGTATCGTATCGTGATTCACCGCGTCCACGTGTCTCCCTTTCGTTATCTACCTGTTTCACTTTTACAGCCGGCGAATCGCGATCCGATCGCGAGATGTATCGGCCACTTTCTACACTTTATGGATCGTTCATCGTTATTTCAACGTCAGCCCGGTGTCCAGAGGGTGCTAAACGATCGCGCAGATAACAGCCTGGCCTGGCGATGTACAACACATATCCGGAATCGATATAACGGATCGCAGGAAGTCAAAGCCCCTGGACAAGGAACCACTTCGAGCGAATTTCGCTTCGTATTGGCGCTGCAGGGGCTTCAACGGGTTAAAGGGTGACGGTTAGGTACGCGTTACCGTTTGAGTACGGTTTTACAGAAGCCGCACACACACATACATACGGCCAGATGTATATGTGTATACGTAAGGAAGACGGAGAAGGAGCAGAAAGCCTTTGAACGGTGTTACCTCGAGACAAAGCCATCATCTCAGCATTGTCTGGCCCAAACCAAGCAAATCAACCGCCAAGCGCTCCTGCTGCCTGCCTTTCTCGCCCCCGTCACAACCCTCTCCTCTTTCCTGTTCCCATGTCCGCTCATCCTTTGCTTCTGCTTTCGCACGGAGTGCAAGCAAACCCCCTTCGGCTACCTGCTAAAGAGAGCACCGACTGACTTCGTTGATCCGTCTTATTCAACTCCAACCCCTTCTCTATTCCACGGTTGTCCAGCAAACATCTTCAGAAGCGGATCAGGATATCCAAGGATCGCTGTAAACTCGGGTCGCGCTCTATTTTACGATACCCCGCCAGGCAATGCTTACGCTTTTTCCTTGGAAACAAATTGTTTTTACGTCTCCCAGCCACAAGGAACATTCTTTTAGCGAAAGAAGAGGCGAACTTGTTTAAATTTATCAGTGCCGAATATCGCGAAGATATTCAAAAATTTAACTTTGATCTTACAAAAGTATCATGCTGTCCAGCTGTTCGTTGCACAAATCGATTAACTCCATAAAACAAGAAGTTGAGAAATGCGATGAAATAATGTACAAAGAATAATAATAATAATTCGATGTAACAATGTTTGTCGTTTAATGGTGTTAATCTTTATTATTCAAGAAAGTTATTTTAAATATAAAAGGACACGAGTATACCAAGTGCTTTGGTACTTAAATTCAAGATTTTTCAAAAAGTGGAGTTGAGTGAACAAACGTCGACATGGACTTTCCAGGCAGCTCTATAAAATAATCTTCTAGGTGCCGTTACAGAAATGCAAAACGTATACTTTCGTCGAAACAATAGATTCTAATATTATGTTACTCGTATCGGTCTCACCCTCTTTTGTAATAAAATTACCGACGGCAGTAAATGCCTTTCGAGGAAGGGAGAAAAATAAATTCACGTAAAAATGCTGGAAATATTTAGAGCTTCCGAGAACTGGGCCGAGAAACGGTAAAACGTTGAATAAAACTGCGTGTTAACCGGAAATGCTGACCCGCGTGCACAGGTGGCTGCACGAAGACCATCTCCACCCATACCACGAGAGGGTTCACGCTACGTTACGCATATTCCACCTTCCCCGCACGAATTGTACGCGTTCTTCGTGCATACGCAGATGCGACTACGTTCCAATTGACGCGCTTCAAAGCGATCGAAAACCGCTTTTACAACAAACGTTGCCGCAACCGTGGATTCATTGTTTTGTAAATTATACAGGATACGCAACAAAAATGTTGGAGAGTTTCGGTGACATGCAACACAAACGAAAGATAACCGAGTGAACGTTGCAACCTGGTGCATTTGCATGAAAAAATTGACCAAAATCGTTTTATTAGTTTCGATGGAGTTAAACGCATTCGACTGCGATGCGACTGTATGACACGATGTTATATGAAAACGCATAGCAGGACAAACAGTTCGAAAATAAAATTCACGGTGAAAAAGAAATGAAATGTGAGACTCTTAATTGGAGATTTGTGACAAATGAGAAATACGAGATTTTAATAAAATCTAAAATCAGAAAATTCGGAGTTGCGAATGGTTGATATGAATTTTAAAATGAAAATGGTAAATGGGATGTGGTGCTGTTGAGCCAAAGAAGGCATACTGCAATTCTTGAAGTAAAATTAATCGTGGACGTAACAGAAATTATTCCGAACACTTGATTATCTGTATAGGGCAATTTTATCATCTCGTATCTTAGACTAATATAGATAAAGTATAATGATGCGATAATTTTCAAGCTGAACATAAGTGCATCTTGATACTCTGTATTTCTTTTTAAATATAAAAGATCAAAGACTTATTAAAAGCTAAAGAGAAACTAAAGAAATATAAAAGATAACCATCGTAGATTCAGACAGCACTATTTCTGAATCGCCTACTTATCTTCATCTTGTTCTTCCGCTTACGAGTCGGCTTCGCTAAAACGCTCTGCTGGCGGAAGGATTACAGCGATAAGATCGTAAGCAGTAATTCAGGTACATAAGTTACTCGGTATAGACGATAATCGTTTGTATATCAGGATTGGGGAGAAAGAATCTACAAGCGGTTGGAGCAGTTCAACGGGTTCGAGCAATTGATCGCCGAGCAAAAGATTCCGGTTCAGTGCACCGCGTCAGTACTGCTCATTCATTTTCCTCTTATTGCCCATCTGGAAGTTCATGGATTCTGTTATAGTTCAACGCTTCGATTTCGAAAGTAGATTTCACAAAACTATTCGGGATTTCTTCATAATTTAAAATTTCACCACGATAGAATATGAGAAGGTAATCTCTATTTTGCTCGGCACCATTATTAATGCATACTTTATATATATTTAATTCAATAAAATATGAGAAAACAATATCTACTTTATTTTAGCGATGCCATCATATTGTTTTATTTTAACTACGATTCCGTTGCTTGTAGAAGCTAAATAGGAAACATTCTCTTTCTGAATAAATAAGCACAAATAATCGGCCACATTAATCCAAGAAATTAACGCCCACACCTGTGTGCATTACACGATAGTTTACAACCGTGCTACATACGAGACTAAACGCGAAAAGCAGATGGTACATACGAAGACGCTGTTAATGGCCGCGATAACCGTGTACCTGAGGCGCTTATAGATCAGATGGATCCACAGGTCCAGGGGAATGGAGGGTAAGGACAAGCAGGCCGTCGACAGTTACGACGATCACTATGACGAGGTCTGCGGGTTTGCGGTTAACCGTACGTATCAGCCGGCGAGAAATAGGGTCAGTGCGTTGCATGCGAATAACAGCTAATCGCTGTCTAATAAGTTTGTCCGCATAATCGATAACAGACGTCGTCTGGAGCGCCGCGATCAAATAGAGCGAGGAGGAAACCGCCGCGGATTTCACGGCAACGTTCAATAAATGATATACAATTGATATTCCGATTACTCAGACGATCGATTTCGAATGGCTGACAGATTGCCGGCGTTGTCTGATTTATGTGGACGCACGGCCAACAGCCAAACAGATTTACAATACGTAACCTAATTCGAGAACGATCGGTCTCTAAACGACCAACAGGCTCGCGACGTACTGTTATCGATATTGTCCCTGACGAATATTCATTTGCTTTGAAACAAAGCTGTGGAAACATATGTATGTTCCCACTGTAAGCGATTAATCGTTGATTCGATAGGAAATTTTATTTAGTCTGACGAGTAAAAGAAGATTGAAACCTGGATGTTCGAACCATAACAGGGTCCTTCTCGGAGCGTAATTTTAATCATTTTGAAAATGATACGAGAAGGCAATAAAAAGTAAATTGGACGGATTTGAATCGAATAATTAAAAATTTGCTACAATGCGGTACGTAAAATTCATGTAACAAGCCATGGTAAACGATGATACTGTTATTTTGATTGTTTTATTTTATAAATTTCACTAAAAATCGAAACGGGATATAAATACCAGAAATAATGCATTTTATAGATAAAATAAAATCTATTCAATCGAAAAGTAAGTCATGAATGGACAATTTATTATTATGGCAGGAAACAATCAAATAAAGAGCTGAACGTTTAAAAAAAAAAAAAAAATACGCAGAGCTGAGCGAAAATGTCACCTACATAAATAAAGTTTTTAAATAATGTATCAAACCGAAACCTTTCATTCGTTATGCGTAGAATATAACCGATTCGACAGAGAATGTTCCACAATGAACAAATAAATTCATTGTTCGTTTAAAAGTATGCCCGCCTCCGTGTTCCAGCATAGATTCGATTGGAATTGAGACTGCAAACCAACCGAAATTCCTCTCTAAAAAGTGTGCGTCAGTTTTTCGAGATTGTCGAACGCGAAACAAAAATGCTTGTCCCCTCGACGGGAATCGAGCACCAGAATACACGGGAGGCACCTATTGCTCGTACCAGTCGCAATCGACAGCAATATCGGGGGTTATATCTCCATCGATGCCTTTTGCAATCATGCCTTCGTAGCTGACGGCATATCTCGTTTCAGTTTCGACGATTATACACGATGAGTTGGCAATAATGTCGAGTGCTACGATGCTTCCCTAGTTCCAGTTTACAATAACCGACAACCTGTCAGAGCTTCGTAATAAAGCTTCCTCGAACCGTTGCTAAACTCTCTTCCAAATACAACATTCGCGAACTAGGACACTCCGCTACTCGAAAGTCTTAGGATAGTTTTGCTCCGATTGAAACATTTGTTTCAATAACACAGGTGCGGATAATCCGGTCAATATGAATTATAGAATTAAATATTTCACAGTGAACAAATTAATATTCAGTTCTGAAATCGAACAAATGTCATAAATAAATCGTTGAACGGTTTCATTCGTAATCTATTATTCCAATAAAATTTTACTCGTCTCTGATTTGAAATCAGATAACGATACATGACAGAGAATTCGATTACCGGAGAATCGCGACGGAGAAAAAAACAATTATACCTAGCGGTCACGGTTTCGACTCGTTCCTTTTTTTCCACGAATGCATCGAGAATTATGATTTCATTAAGAAACGGATTCGTTCGATATCTCCAACCATTCTATTTTTTTGCTCCTCGGAATCATCTCTTCGTAAAGAAAATCGCGGTATATTTTTAAAAGCGCTGCAAGATGAGAGGAAATAATGGAACGAAGTTAATTATCAGAATAACGTTTATCTTCGGTTACGAGGAAATTAAAAAGTAGGAAGACAGAGGGAGAAAAAAGAAGAGCAACAGTTAAGAAATTCAACGATCCCCGATATATACTCAAACCAATTTTTCCTGCGGTACTACTTTTTCCATCTCGAGATTCAAGGTTATTCTTGCCATACCTGGCTAATTGGTATCTATTTACTTTGGAACCCTGTGCTTAATTTCAAAGGAAATTGCTTCGCGATTCAATTTTAAACATTGTGTATATATTCATTTATATTTTGCCAAACTATAAATTGTTGGTCTGATTCATCAATTACTATTCTAATGAAACTTGACTGACATTAAACAAACAAATAAAAAAAATTCTAATCATGGCCACACCTGTTTACAAGTTGAAACATACAGCCTGAAGACTTCAATATATAGTTGGACAAAATCACAAAATCAAAATCTGGTGTTGTTGATCTAAGTTTCATGACGCTTTATGTCGTTTTCTCTTTACTTTGGACACTGTATACAAATAGCCTTTTCACATATAGCAGAACCTCGATTATTGCAATAAATCTGAGTTGAAGTTCGTGCAATAATCAAGGTACCCAACCAACTGATAGTATCACAAGAAATCAAAATGATATACGGGTACGTTATTTTTCCCTTAATTCCTTCGATAACAGGATCACGATTTGCTCAGAGGTCCTCAGACCTGAACGGTTCTAAGCACGATAGAAACTTTACGAGCCTCGTGTAGGCAACACAAATTGGACGCCGCGAAGAGAAACGAAACAAAGAAGGATGTCTGCCAATTTACGGTGAAAAATGAGCCGCGATCGTCCTTCCCGTCATCGACACTCTAGCCTTCTCTTGCCTTTTCTCCTCCGTTTGCAGGGCATGTCGTCCCTGAGACCAGTCTCTCGCGATTCTGCACTCGCCGCGTGGGCGTTGAATGGTTAGACGGTGCTTCCTCTCGTCCCTTCACCCGCGGCAATCTCCCTGCACTCCTGTGCATTACGGCGTCGGTCGGGTATCGTAGACAGACCGCGTCCGCCGTCCATCATGTTGTTAATGTACGTCGTTTTCCCTCCTGTCTTCCCCCTCCTTCCGCGATCCAACGACCCTCTTCTTCTCTCAGCGGTCCGTCCCTATCTACTTCTCGTGTCTTCCCTCATAAATGCATTTATCTGTCTCGCCTCGACGCCTCGCTTCCAGTTCCTTCGGCTCCCGTTTCTTCCTCTAGGCTCCCAGTGTGACTCCTGAACCGTCCGCCCGTCGCTCCGCGCCTGGATGTGTTCCACATTCGACGATTCCACGTTCCGTCGTTTTTCCTGCGAGTCGACGTCGACGTCGTGCCACCCGTAAACCCCTGTTCTCGGCGAAGGGGCACTTACGCGTAACTGCGCATCAACGTTCCACCCCCGAGTCCTTGACGAACCGCGGCTTACGTCCGCCTTCTCCTTCGGGAGCGACCGGGAGGATTTTCTTCGGGGACATCGACCGAGGGGACTCCCCCAGTTTCGGACCTTAACGAGTTTTATTCGATCGAGCTTTAATAGCGGGGTGGTAATTCACCCCTTGACATACAAATAAAATGCAACTTGATGCGTCCAAGAAGTACTATTTAATTTCACTCAACTAAACAGTGACGCGGAAGCTAAGAAAGAGTATATTTTATCTTGAAATTTGGATTTTTTTTTTTGTTCACTTTGATGACCGGTGACAATCCATTATCATTAATAGAATACCCTATTGTCCTATCATCGTCACTTTCATATAATACATCCGACTTATACGTGATACAAGAATTATTTATAATTTCGATCTCGATCTCAATTTTGAATTTTCGTCAAAAGAATAAGTAAAACATGAATGTAAAGGTTTCATTCCCGCCCATCGATTCTCCTCGAGCATTCCCGGACGTATGAACGATACCCAGGCTGTGTGTGAATTACAAGTGTTTGGACTGGACCCGATGAGATAGAAAGAATATTTATACTTGGCATATCGGCTGGGAGAGAAGAGCGATGAAGTGCGAACAGGCACACAGCGACGAGTAGCATCAGTGTGACGTTCGTTCGGATGCTTAACAGGTCCATGGTCCTCGTAAACAAAAATAAGCTTAGACGTTGTAAAAAGCCATAAACCTCTCGAGTGAAAACTGCCTCTGGCCCGTACGGGTGTCAGGAATTTCCGAATGAGAAATGCATTTACTCGTATGTGGATCAGGGAGCAGTAATTACGTTAAAAATAAAGCACAACTGAAATTCAGGAAGGAGATGTAAATTAAGGATTTAGTTGTGAGCTGCTTGGATACTATTAATATCTTACTTCTAATCACTTACTGTTTAACCGCAACTTCTCGAGAATTAGCCGAGGTCACAGAGCTATGAAATTTAGATGACGGAGTCGACCGCGGAGAATCGCAAAGCGTGTTATTACTTAGACGTCAGAAAATGACACCGCAGGAACGAAAGCATTAGCGTTAGGCACATATGCACGAGGCGACAGCTGACGCGTTAAAAGAGTTCCTTAACTCGATCCCGTCCGTCAGCGAAACGTTCATCCGCGTCAGCCTCGAGGGACAGCCATCTTATTCCGTGACGAATACGGAAATATCTTAATTAAGCGTATCTCCTACGAGACTCCGAACCCCAACTCTGGCCAACCGCTTTCCTTTTCGCCGACTGACGGTAGTCGTTGGGTCTCGTCAAGTCGTTTACTTCCCGAACGTGCCTCTTCATGAGTTATTCATTTTGTCTATGCGGGTGTTTATACGCGGCTCGCTCTCACTTATATCCACTCATTTCCCCGTCCCCAACTTTCTCGATATATCATATATATTGCATGAGGCAAACCGGAGACTATTACTCCGATAAGCTAGGGGCTATTTTCTCAGATTCGCTCCTCTCCGCGCTCTTCTTGCAATAACCCTTCCATCTTACCTTTATCAGATCATCGCGCCGCGTATTTATGCGGTCTCTTTCCCCGGGACGCAACCCGTTTAATTATAAATTCCGCAAACCGATCGATCCCGATAAATTAAACGAGCGACCGATAAACCTCCGTGCTCGTTGAACCGTTCACAATTTTCTATAGAATCCAGTCGGTTCCGCGTTCTTCTCATGCAGGCCGCCGCGCAGTGGAACAAATTTCTCGAGAGGTAGTCGCGATTCGAACAATCGGCTACCGATATTCCCAACGTGATGGCGATTTAAATCTTTTAGTGGAAATCGATTGTCTCCATTTTTGCAGGTTGCTAGGTGCAAATGTATCGAACTAATCAGTTATTGCTCGAAAATATTTAAATAAGAAGAGTAATTCGCCTTCCGAGGTTACGTCGCATTGACTACCACAAATACCCGTATGTCGATGAATATCGCACCAAGTAGTTTCGTCTTTATTTGAAAGAAAAAAGAAAAGATACCTGTAGATCTGTTAGGTGCAACATGGTCTCTCAGGAAGAGATATATTTCACAATGTACGAAGGGATACGCAAACTACGTACTAGTGATAGAGCATGACGAAATAAGCACGTGTAACAGATCCTCGTTTGTAACTGTTCTGGAAGTCTCCCCCGGTGAAACTTCAGCGAAAACTTTCGAGTGCTTTGTTTCTGTCTTCTTGAGCTTCAACGGGTAATTGGTCAGTGATAAATAGATTCAGTAGATAGGAGGAGTTTACGATACAATGGCAGGTCCGTGAACGAGCACTTTATTAAACAGAAGTAGGCAAGTAAAGCCACGAATATTCTTTTAGATATAGTGTAGCGTTATCGTGGTAATAATTGTAAAGTCTCTCAACTGTGAGAGCTACAACGAACTGCAAATAAATTTTCCAGTGTTTCGAACTTGTGCTATAAGGTAACTTCCTGGTTAAAAAAAAGACATGACGAAAAATAAAGTTATCCGATAATGAAAACAATTCCAGCACTTTTAGCCGAGCCAATTTTACAGGATTTTCATGCGATGTTTTTTTTTCTTTATTAGGATATCTAACGCCTTGGAGATTCAACCACGTGTTTTTCATTTCGAGTATTAATTAACACCTGGACGTACTCATAATCGAGACATTATTTTCTCTTTGAAAGATAAAATAAGATTCAAGCCATAGGGTGTTCAATATTACAGTGGACTAGGTTTGACTGTCTATAACTGTCAGCCATATTTTAAAGATTTCATAAATACGCGTTTCGGGACACATTTGGGGGATTTCTCGTCCCACTGTTCTAGATTTCGTTTCTGGCGAAGGGACGAGCTAAGCGGATCGGCGCATTTGTAACGGCGAGGAAGCTTATCAGCGTTCAACGATGACCGTCATCAAGGAAGAGAGCTCGAATCATGTCGATTGTTAAGGTCATTACGCTTCTCTCCCGCGTCCCTGCTTCCGGGACCAGCTTACGACCCGACAGCGTTTTGCTTCTACGGACAGTAATTCCAGAGTTTACGGTGGCGGACCTTCCGTTGTAGAATCACAATGCTGAAATATCGCCTGATCGAATACACCCGCGAGCGTCAGCCACTTGAAGGCAATAACAAACACGGATATCGTGTATTTTGCTCCAGCCAGAAGCCATCGCGAGGAAAGGGATTGAATATAACGTGTTTAGGTATCGTTTGCGAGCAATGGTATCATATACCGGGTTGGTACCAAGCTGGGTTGATAACGTCGAATTTAGTCTGAACTGTTAGCAGCTGTTTGTAATCATATTAAAGAGGAAGAAATCTGCTACACGGTAACACTAAATAACTTTAGAATCGAAATGTTATATGTTGATTACTCCTTATTAACAGTTACGAATACTCTGAATATTCATGTAATTTTGTTGTGTCGGTACAATCTCGGATAAATGACTGTGGAGGTTACCGAAAACGTGAAGTTAGAACTCGAGGAAGGTATGTAAAGTGTACGATAAATACCTGTGGCGAGATATTGCTCAGGAAATTACAGGTGAATTTGTCTATGTTCTCGCGACTTACCTGAAACAAAAAGGAAAAAGTCGAATTAGCAATAAGGGACGACGATTTTGGCTTCAGTTAGCGGGAATAAGTTTAAATACTTTTGTTTGTTTGTTTACGAAATAACTTTTGGCAGATATTAGATATTAGTCTGTTTTGAAATGCCAGATGGGTCATAGTTTTAGAACCTTTACAAATTTAATTGATGTTAACTTTCGAAATTTATTCAAGTTCTATTGAAAATGGGGTATAATGAAATAATAAAATACTAATTTTAGTAATGAAATAAAAGACTGAATTATAGTAAATGTTCCAAGTTCTACTGGTACAACTGGTATCCTCTATTATTCTTTTCAACACGCTGCATGCTGATTGTATTCTTGAAAACTTGACGACAAGTTCTTTGTCACGTGTACCAGTTGCACAATCAAAAGACTGGGAAAAGGGCATCCCAGACAAGATTCAAATTATATTCCGTGTCTTTATTGATGCAACGTTCCTAGATTTCTAAAGATTCCCAGTGTTTACTTGAAATAAAGCACCCTTTGGATTCGACAAGTAGAAATCTTCACAATAGCCGTCAAAGTGTTAATTTTCCGTCTGCTAACAGAGACGCGACACGCGCTTGTGCTACTTTCTCGGAGTAGGACGGAATCCTGTACACGTGACTTTCAATTAAAACTTTCCTGCGACTTCGCGAGTGTCACTGTGTATATACACCTACTCGAGGCGAGCAGCTGTAACTCTTAATTCCTCCACTC
Organism: Hylaeus volcanicus; assembly: GCF_026283585.1. Taxonomy (NCBI): domain Eukaryota; kingdom Metazoa; phylum Arthropoda; class Insecta; order Hymenoptera; family Colletidae; genus Hylaeus; species Hylaeus volcanicus. The sequence goes on from NC_071977.1 coordinate 4,538,627, forward strand.
GTGGACTTCTTAGCTAGTTACTAGACCAGCCGCGGCGCGGGACTCTTAACGCTCGGATCAACATTGTGTCGCGGCACAGAAAACATTTATGCGCCGTTTACACCTACGTCGGGATTTTTACGACGACACCCTACTTCCTCCGCGAGACACGCTCCTGATGAAGTGCAATTAGGTTTGCACGAGAACTGGCGCAGAGGAAGCGTGTTTTTGATTAATGCAGCATTCGGGGACGGGCCGACGTCCGTGGAACCGAGTGTCCTACATTTTACTTATGTACAGTCGGATTATTCGAATCAAACAGGACCGGCAACGCCGTGGATAGCCAAGCATCGAGGTCGGCGACCTCCTCTCTGGAAGAATCGTGGGTCATTCGTACTTTTTGTCGGTGATATCTTTCTTTATTTATGGAAACCAGCAAACCTTGAAACTTGCAGACTTCCCGATGTAATCGCGGAGATACGCAATCAGCATTTTACTCTTTCTATTCTGTCGCGTAGCATGACCGTCGGCGTTGAATCTCTGAAGTAGTTTATTCGCGGGAGTGTAGTATTTCTATTCGGCGATCAGATGATCGAAGGCCTGCAAAAATCAGTAGGTTCTTCACAAGCCAACAAGTAAATTACCTGAGTGCCCAATTCCGAGACACCATCCTACCCTAGCACCGTCACCCCACCAAAAAAATCTATACACAGTGTATCCGCGGACCAGTATGATCTATCTAGTAATGCTTATAACGATCATAATATAAAACGAGAGGAAGGATGTTTGAAACTTTGCGCTCCGCACTTAATTCTCTCGGAGTGACTTCGGTTGTCGTTTTCGGTTCCTGCCAGGACCCCTTCCCCTTTCACTGTTTCAAGAAAAACAGCTTCTTTGCCCCAAAGCCTTCAAGTGGCAATCATCGCTTTCCAACAAGAAGAAAACATCAACTCGATGCTTCAGACGCATGGGGACGAAGAAGTCTCGATTGCTCGCCTATCGAAACGAACCCGGGCCTCTGCAGGCTAAGAAGAAACCCAGGACCAAATCTGAAATTCGCGTAGTACAAAGGAATGACATCTCTAAGGAATCGCTGACGCAGGCGGGCTCCGATCGGTTCGTGTCTCGACGCACGTAACTTGTTCCGCCCTGGGGGTCGATCTCGAAAGTATGTCGAATATTTCTTTTCTCCTACGCGAGAACAAAAGCTTCGTCGCGGAATTTCCTAGGATCCGCTCGGGGCCATGTCGCGTTACACGGCGAAAACGTGATAGGTTCCGTGCGTAGCTTGTGTTTCGTGAATCGGGAGGTCCCGTTGGATCTTTCGCTCGAGAACAGTGCGACGAGGCTTGTAAAGATTCAAGCAGTACCTTCGTAACGACTAGGTTCGCGACACGAGCACCTTTGGCTATTTCCGAGATGGAAAACGGTTTTTAAATTGTCAGACTCTGTCACTTCTATTTATTGCGACTGCATGGTATAGTATCCTTATTCGCGTAGGTGCGATAATTGCTGTATTCCCATTTAATTGGGAATAGGGTAGAGAAAGATTTTTAAGTGTAAATATTCAAATTGAAAACGTACTTTTATCAAAATAAAACCTATGTTACTCAAGGACAGTGTAGCTTTCTATTAATGAAAACATTTTTAAAATCGGTTCTAAAAGTTTCGGTTTTATCGGTTTTAAAAGAGTCCTACCAGCGTAGTCATATTGGACATCATAATGGAAATATAAGTAAATACGTTATATAGAGTGTATACATCGGATTTATTCAACACCAATCGTGTTATATAAAGGAACAAACACCTAAAGGCCATTTTCGAAAGTCCTTTAGTTCTACAATGTACAACACATACTACTGGACGTAATTTATCGTTGAAACAATAGTTGCGATTGAAACAAGTCGACGACAAAGGGTCCTCGAGAGTGCGCCGTATTGTTCACCCCACGAAATCCTTACACGAAGGACAGAGAGTGAATTTTGTCCCTTCCCTCGTTTCGGACGGCTCCTCGCTACCCCGAGTGAAAAGGATTTGTCTTCCTTAGTTAATAATGAGTTTCATTCACTCGACGAAACGCAGAACGAACTGCAATGTGCCTGTCGCGGTGCAAGCGCTGCATTTTTCAGCTTCGCCTCCGCGAGACAATAGTCCACGCAAGAAGAGATAATTGCGCGGCAGGGCTTTTTTTCGCGAGAAAGCGGGGACCCGGTTAAATTAATCATCTGCCGCGCAAGCAAGAATTCTGAGGCCGTTGCTTTGCGCGTTAACCTTTTTAGTTCGTGGCATTTCGACGAAACGGAATATTAGTCTCACGAAATTCGTAATTCACGTCGAACGCGGTATGCGTTTCTTTCGGCTCGGGAGTTTCGCTATAAAGGGGATTAGGCAATGGAAGAAACGATTTCTTTTTATTCCATTTTTCGGGAGTATTGTCCCTTCCTGTCAAGTTGCATAATATTATTCTGATTTTTATCTCTAATTTTATAATTGTGAAACCTCGCTCGTGAGAACTAGAATACAAGATTTAAATTATTAGAGGATATTAGATTTAGATTCTAACTATTCGTTACGAAGGGAAGATGACTAACCAGGAGTCAATTATAATGGTGAGCAATAGATACAATTATTGACCCCCATCCATTGATTCTATAGACAATGAAACACCACTTCCAACAAGCCTACAATATTATATGAAAAAGTTAACTTTAGAATGAAATAAAAATATTCGTATACTCTACAAATACTATACGTTGATTTACCACGAGCTCAAATTTTTTAACGCATAGTCCCGCTATAATAAATTCATCAAGAACTAATGTTTACGGTGTAATCTCAGCAGCATACGGCAACATAGTTCGAGCACAATGAAATTATCAACTACGGAGCCACTCTCTCGCAATCACTGTTAATTACATCAGTCAATCGCGCGTCCTATAGTTGACATATCAACCAAACGGAAAGCTTCTAGTTCGTAAAGCGCACTCATTAAGCGAGGACGCGTTCCGGCGTGAGACGGCTTTTTTGAGCGTAGCCGCAGCGACGAACTATGATTAACGGTTCATTAAGGCGCCCCCGGGTCTAGGCTCAAGTTGCTAATTAACTCGCCCAAGATGTCATCGTTCTTGCCAAGCCAAGGAAAAAGTCGCGACCCCGTGTAACGGTGCTAGGCACGCCGCATCGCGCCTCACGGGATTCGTAGAAACACATTTCCGAAAGTTAGCGACTCAATTTTCAACGGAATTTATTGTCATGACGGTGCCCGCGAAGAAACAGTAACGAGACAGGGTTTTATGGACGCTGAAATTGACCCTAGAGACGAGTTAAATTCCCGTAAAACAAGCATACGGAAACATATTGCCTTATCCGCGTTGACGTGATTGCCGTCCGCTCGGACGTTTTACTCTTCAGGGAAAATCAGCGCCAGACTTTCGCTTCGTTCTCACCTGTAATCAGGAAGCTGTACATTGTTTGCATCAGTTTCCTGCGCTCGTTCAAATTTTACATTCGAATTACTAGAGCTCTGTGTTCATCACAGGACACAATATATTATTTTTAAATACTTTGTTCGTTAACAAATGAGGTTACCTTTCAGTATCTCCAATAATTTATTGATTGCTGTCTGCAGGACTGTCAATTTTTGCATTCGTTAACAGTTTATATTCGAACTAGTAAAGGTCTGTATTAACTTCAGGACCTACATTTCATGTTGGATACTTTATTCTTTTTGAGACCTATCCAAGAATGAATGTATTACACGAGAGACAAGACACGTTACATAAACTTGAATTCATGAATTAAATAAAGTTTTCAATACGAACATAATAAATAAGATAGAGTAACTAAGAGGAGAGAGTAGTTTAGTAACCGCTACAATAATTCAATAAGTATATAAATGTATATAAAAATGACAATCAGAAAATTGAAATAGCGACAAATGCTGTCACTGCACAAATACAGCACATAAACATTTCTTCTAGTGGGTGCAGAAATTCGAATATATTTGTTTGGGAAAGGCATAAACGCGAGAAAGTAGATTAGGATCCGGTGGATTTTAACGCGGTGCTCCAGGATTGAAGCACCGCGGTGAAATTAGAAACTACTCGACACATATGGACGTGAAATCGACTCGCAGATGAGATTACCTCTCCGGATGATTGCCCCGACGGAATTATCGCGATACGTAAAACAGGAAATGAATTTGAAACCGAGTGAAATTGCCAGATAAGACTCCCCCGTTGTTGTCGCCGATTTCATTCATAGGTTCGCGCCCATTGAAATCGTATCCACAGCTTTGACAGATACGAATGCGATCGACGTTGCCAGTACACGTGAATTCGATCGTATCGCAAAAGATTTAGATAAACGTAAATGTTGTTCACGTGGGTGAATTCGATTCAAAATAACGTGGTTGGAGCTAATTCAAAGTTTGCCATGTGAAAGTTATTAAACCTTTGAGGACCAACGACCCGCAAAGTAGTTTTAAGGTAAAGCCACCTGTAATTGACTCAATAAAAGGAAAATAGAATATATCACTGAATTGTGAAACTTGATTCATTGCTCGGGTGTAATGTTGTTGAAAACTTAATTTTTTAGACATCTTTCAGAAGTTCCGATAAAGTAGATCAGAAAATTGAGGCACCATAGCAATCAACTTGATTGGAACAATCTCCACTGAATTCTTCCTAAACTATAACAAAAAGCTCACGTATTAACGACAGAGTAATGTCGAAGACGTTTCGAAGTCAGAAAGTCGACGCTAGTTCGCTTTCTAAGATTTATGGCTGGGTCAGCGACTGATCAGGTCGTTGACATAAGCCACGCATCCTCGTGAACGAGCGCTGAACGGTGTCCAGCGACTTTCAGTTGCGTAGTCGTCGGGAGTCAGAAGACGTTGTTTAGGAAACGTAAGCGTTCGAAAGAATGCATTTGATCCCACGTTCAACAAGTAAAGAAGAGGTATTTTGTTCCTAAATGAACTGACCACGAAGTAGGGAAAGGTTCTGGTAAAACAACTGCGAGAAAATGCGTGTGGCACGTCCTGGAATCTTCAAATAAAAACTTATGTTCGTCTAAATAATTTCTGGGAGAAAATTTCGATACATTTAACACGGTTTCCGCATTATTACATTTTCTACATTAGTATTTATTATCGTTATTTATGTTATTTATTATTTTTAGACTGTATTAACGACATTAATTTTCATACGGTTACTAGGTATATCAGAAACTTTGATTCTTCAAATTGAGCATGTTGTAAGTACACTAACACCACAGTAATTACTGGAATTAAAAGGGCTTCCAGTAGATAAAGTGTTAATTGATTTTCCAAATACTTCGTACCGTACTTCGAGACTCTGTAAAAGTTAGGTGGTTTCAAAAACGATAAGGATTTATAAATTTCACAAAGATCGAAAGGGTTTGAAGGTTCGGTTATCTCGGATTTGTAAGTTTTGTAGCCTCTGGAGTGCAGGGTCCCAAGAGTTCTGAGTTGTCAATACGAGATCCCGCATTCGAAAAATGGCAGGCGACCTCACGTAGGACACTTAAAGAAAAATGATGTTGTTCTTAAAGGAACTGTCCACGGGCCGAGAAATGTTAGCCTGTGTTGATCCAGGTTATTATTTTGATAATAAAAAGTGATATTAAATTTGTCGTTTTAAAAAGAAAATTTACGATCTTCTTTTGCAATAGTTCGTGACTCAAAAGGTTATAAACTTATCGTTTGATGTAGAGGTTCTCTACCAATATAATCAACTCAACCGTTATTATCTTGAACAATAAAATCCACAAAATGTGCAGCTAAAAATTAACGAATTTTCCGTCATCGATACTCTGAAAATTAGGAAACGAGGATACCTTCCGCTGTCATCCCGTGGATAAATTAATAATTTACGATCGGTCGACACCAAAGAAACTTGACCCCATTCCGTTCGCGTAGTTTCTGCAACGGAGCTGGAACGTTATGCTGGTCATGCGTGGCGGTCACGCAAGGCATTTCTCTCGGCTAAAGGTAACTCCTTGACCAAGCAACGGCGAAACTATAACGGGACATGCACGTGTGTTTGCCAATTGCAAACGACTTCGAAAGATAAATATTGCGCGCGTACGCTCCGCTCGATTCATCTCGCTAACTCGACGTAATCTCATTCCGCGAGTTTCCCTTCGTCGCGGAACTAATAGCATGCTCATGAACCACGCATTTCATCCCCTCGAAGATAAGTTTCGTTCGCGAATCAACGTGCCTTGGTATCTTGAACAGGCCTTCATTGACGTTTCGATCCTTTACTCGATGAACTTTCAATGGAGTAATCGAGGAACAAAAGCAGTGGTGGAATTTATTGACAATTTAAAGGAATTCAAAACTCTAGTCGCCGAAAGATAACATTTCTGTGTCTATAGAAAATTGTATACAGATTTGAATAAGTTATTCTTTTGATAATGAAAAGTGATATTAAATTAGTTAAAACGAAAGACTATTATTATATAAAATTCGTGTTTACCCTCTCTTACCGCCCTTAAGAGGACTGCTGGTTGTTTCACGTCCCGCGACGAATCGAAACAAGCGACGCTGGTTCCGTGCACGTCTCGCTGCGTGAGCTCGGGAATCGCACGCGAGGGGTCAGAAGTTGAAGTACCGCAAGTGAGGCGGAAAACGAGCTGGAATTCGGAACAGCTGGGAAACCGGTGCGCGTGGCGAGCAAACGAACTACTGGCGTCGAACTATTCCTTCGCAGTAACGTTCGGCTAATTCTCGCTTGAACTTCCGTGTAATTTCGAAGCTCGTACGATTCCAAAGAACGCGGCCATTAAAAGCTCCTCACTAAATATTCCCGTAAGCCGCGCGAAGCTTATCCCGCTCCGAATCTAATCCGCGTCGATTCGCGGAGCATTCCCAGGCCGATTACCCGCGGCAGATAATGCATGAGAAACGGGCCAGATTCCAGCGAGGAATCCTAGGTGTGTTCGGCGGCCAAAAGAAGCGCTCTAGGAGCTCGTAAACTCGGGCAAAAATATGTTTAGCGGCTTTCAGAGGCGCTCTAATACGTATCGACGCCCTCGCAGTATGCATGAGATTGAGAAAAGTTGAGGCACCGTTGGATCTCGGATTCGAAGCTGCTGGGATCGCGAGCCAGATCACAGGAGGCGGGGTGAGAAAAAGAAGAAGAAAAGGGGGGGGAGGAGGAGGTGAAGTTGGCCCCCGCGTGGGCTAAGTCGGACAAAGTTCATGCAAGTTCGTCCACCTTAGCCCGTTACGGACTACGCTACTGAAGAAATGTGTTCTCCGGCCTGCGGCTTACGCCCATTCTGAATAAAGTATGCGTGTACAAGGTTAGGGAGTACAATTTTCGCCGGGAAAATAGCCGTGCGCCGCCTCCATTCCCCCGCAGGAAGTTTTCCTCCTGGCGGAATATAAAAGAAGAGACGTGCAACGGTTCTCAGGTGACTTCCCCGCGGACGCACGCGAAAATCCGTTACCTTCAGCCCTGTGGAACAGTGCAGTGGAAGAGTGATCGATGCGAGGAAGAAGATTCTTGGAATAATCGAGGTTCCCGCGATAATCGATGCGGCCGATCCAAGTTGGCTCGAAACAAGTTGGCTCGAAACAAGTTTAACGAGAGACTTGGTGTGGTGGCCTGAACGGGGAGGGATGGGTGGCAGGAATGGGACTAAGTGATTAGACTATGGCCTGACTAGCTGGTGTCATACTATTTAACACTTTAACCTTTCGCACTCGGAGCCATTTCAGAATGGCCTGGAAAGCATGTAATTTTTACTGTAACTGTATTAGGTTGTTGCATATGCTCGGTCTTCTTTGTTTTTATGAGTTCCTATGGGTAGAATATTCTCTAAAATATTCGCGTATTAACGACAATCCATTTTCAATGATGAAACCAAGGATCCCTCGTAGAAAGTCTCTCCACTGCAAACGAGATTTGTAACCCGTGACCTCGAGAATACGAATTCCCCGTTTATATCATACTAATTGCGCCACGTCGACCCTGATTGCACAGATTGATATTACTTCGATCTCCTGTATCTTTAATCAACCTACATATGTAGGTTAAGATCAGAGAAAGACGGATTGAATCCTATCTTCGTCGGATAATATGGGCGGAGCTAAGAGGAAAAGGTTGAGTCCACTAACATAATTGCTACCTTTCCCGAACAAATGAACACACCAGCAACTTTCTAATCACTGCATCTCGAAAAGGAAACACTTTCAGACCTACATATGTTTGTATGACACTTTCCATCAACGCGATCGATAGACTTCTCCAACAAGTCCCGTTGAAAAATGCTATCCAAGTTGGATGAAACCGTTCGCGAATGTTAACCCTTTGCGCACGTAATGATAAAAAATGATAGAGATAATTAGACAATGTTACAATTTCTTTTACCAAACTTGGATACTATCAATTTCTTCACTGTATCGAAAGTGATATTATCTCATTTATTTTGTAATACTTCGCTATAAACATTTTTGACGCGTTAAACATTCTTTCTGAACTCTTCTATCTAAACGATCCCGTATTAATAAACGTGGTTAAATACACAACCAATATAGAATTTAGAAAAGCAAAAGTTGTATAGCAATAATTTACGTTGTATATTAATTATTCATTGAAGGTAGTAAGTGTCCAGATATTTATGAACGGAGGTGTGCATATTCTTCAAGTCTACGATCGCGACACGACAACGACCACCCTGTATGCTTTCAAAACGAGCGATTCGAACAGGAACGGCGTACACCTCGGAAGTTATTCCTTGCCGATCAAACGTAGTACCCAGGAGCACAGCGGCGGGTATGTAAATAACCGGACCATAAAGAATTCAGTAACAGGGACTGCTCGTAAAGAAAACGGTAAGCCAGCGCTGCAGGGTAAATATAAGTGCAGGGCTGTATCGGATGTGTCGATATTTCAACCATTTCGAGATCTCGGAGAGTTTTTCCCGATCGTGGACTGTCAAGCCGTTCACGTTCCTGCCGCATTTCAATTTCGCTCCTCCGGCTGTGCTGGAATTCTTATTCCTTTCGACGCCGCGCCGCGCCGTAGCGGCGTCGCGTAGCAGCGCCCATCCCAGACGGGTTCAAGCAGCGGATTTTCGACGACAATTTCGGCAGGTGCTCCCGCGGAACACCTCTGGATTCGAATGCCACCGGGTAAGACACGGGGACTATTCGTGAACACGGGAAATCTCGTGCGAATTTCTACTGATGAAAAGACCACGGGACGATCGTACCTGACGTTCGCGACGCTCTCATTCTTTTCACGGTTCATCCAGGAGACGTTGAAAAGAACGCGCGAAGAGCGACTGACTTCCAGAGAAAGGAAGCTTTCGTGGACTTCGCTGTTGCATTAATCTTCTACTGTGGAATTGCAGTAGGATTCTTAAACTTCTGGACCAGAGTAGTGACTGTATTAATATTAAACCGACGCCGTCGTCTGCGAGAATTGACTTCTGGGATTCTTCGAGGCTCATTCTCCAGACTTAAATTTGACCAAGTTTGAATTAGATGCATTTAGAGGATCCTTGGGAATATTTGCGAAAAGATCAACGAGGAGGAGCAAAATAATCTCCGTTCAAAACTTTCGACATGTTTAAGATAGCTTCGACATTATGTAAAATTATGGATCGTTATCAGAGTCAAATTTATCCGTGAAATTTAGATATTTAGATGAAATGGTAGTTTACTGAAAGAATATAGTACAACGTACGACAAAACCAAAACTCTTCCACTTGGAAAACGAGTAAAATAGATCAGGTATTACGATTCTAAGTAAACCAAATATTATTTATTCACTTCAAAGTGGGTTACGAAAGAACGGAAATAAAAGTACGAAAAATGGAAATAAAGGGACAAAAAATAAACAAAAATTCAATTATATATCGCACTAATGGAGAAATGACTGACGGATAAGAGCCACGAAAATGGAGGCCTGATAAAAATTGCATATTACCTGTCCACGGCGCTTCGCCCATAGCGTTAATAAATAAAATCCTGGCACTTTTTTCTTCTACCGCGTGACGCACACGAGGAGTCATAATGAATCTCATTTGTCCAGGGAATAAAGAACGGGCGGTCTAGACACGGTGATCGATGGCTCTGCCCCGTATACACCCCCAGTGCTTCAACCACCAGCTAACCGCAGTTTCCCATAATTTAAATACGCGATTTGCAACGTTTTCCCGGACTGTGGCTGGAAAACTCGCAACGATTTAACTTGTAAGTACCGTTTAAGGGTCCCAGAGATCCGGCAGATATTTGTACTGCTCAAATTCCATCAAATCCGTGCGTTGATAATGCGCAAACGCGAGTTAAGAAGACAATCAATGGCTCTTATCGTTTCACGGATAAGATAAGAATCTACGATTCGCGAGGTTAAATGCACGGCTCTCGATCAAACGATTGAAACTGAAACAGTTAATCACGCGAAACGCGAATCTAGATCAGTAATTTATTGCAATGGATACGATGACGCTTAGTTGAAACAGCTGACAGGGTTGGAGCCTTTCGTGCGCGGACCTATCAGCCTGATCTTTGCAGATCGCTATCGTTAAGGCCGAAATTTTCGCGTCATTTCACAATTCAGTCGAGTGAAAAATGAAAGCGGAGTCACCCCTCAACCACGTGCGGCTATATGATCCATGCATGAATCATCTTTTGTATACTAGTTAAGCATTCCCTTATAGGATCGTGTTGATTCGATAGACTGTTAAATTGTTACGCGATCCGATTCGATGTGAATTTAACCATGGTTACACGATCATCTACGCGCAACATCCGCCACCGTACATTTTATTTAAATTAAAAATTTTGCTAACTTCTCGACAAGATTTTCCTTTTTCACGGTGAAAAATGACCATTTGTCGCACATCGAACGATACATGTTTAGTTTTCCGTCCCATATTACAAATCGAACGATACATGTTTAGTTTTCCGTCCCATATTACAAATTGTGAACGATCAGTAATTAAAGTAGATGGTGAATACGCTCCAGAATATACAATTAAACATGTTTCTGTTGAAGTTTGATGTTTCTTTTTTTCAGAATAAAATTAAAAAAAGAAACGGCGGATAATTACGCACCAACTCAATAATTACCCGTGTGCAGCGATACGACGTCAGTCCTCGAAAAATAAAATAAGATGAATACAAAGGCGTCGATCTTGTCGAATCTGAGCACATTTGTACACGGAATTATCGAACTATAGCGCTGTTAAGAGCAATTTTCCCGCAGTGGACCGTACACGAGTCTTGACATGATGCTCACGGCAAGAATGATCCGTTATGTCGTTACGTGACCAAAGTACAAAAATTGTCAGGCCGAAAGAAGAAGCCGGCATTTCACAGACTCCACGGTCCCCGATGGAAAGACAGATTACTCAGAGATAGGGGACAGATAGAAAGAGAAGAGGGGTGAGAAGCAAACGGAGCATACGTAACAGTGCGATTCATCAAGGTTCTGTCAAACTAATCCTGTCGACCTTAGCCACGTGAATGCACTTCCAATCAGTTAAAGGGTCCGTATGTCCCTCCAGTCATCCGAGGACACTTAGCACAAATCATCGTTAGCCGTTGACAAAGTACAAGTTTGGAAATTCGAACTAACTTTACTTCACGCCGCAACTAATCGCCAAGTTCGATAACTATGGTAATATCGTTCGTCGTTTACCACTGGCCACGAATTCGATAAAAAACGTTACATCCTCCCAACAACGCTTACGCGCGTCGAAAATTACGGCGTTTCAATTCATAGGCTGAATTACAGTTTACTTCGCGTTCATAATATATCAAACAGTATGGAAGTTCATTTCGAGCGTGGTATTATTTTTCGATCTTCAATATCCACGATTAACTTCTTATTGTATAGCCAATGGTTCGATAGCGTATTCCGATGCTACAGTGTTTTGACTCTCTTCGTAACATCGGCGAAACAAATCAATATTTGCAATAATTAATTACGTTGATTGTTTTCTGTATTCCTTCACTTTATATTTTAAGCCCAATAGCCCCAAATTTCACTTTGTTTCGTACCTCTGACAAAACAAATCGATATCAACGGTTGATAGCAACGTTAATTAATTTCTCTCGTTATTGTAAAGTTTATTTAACGACTATTCTGTCTTTATTATAAAGTAACGTTGTGCTTCAGCTCGCTATTTCGGTACTATTGATTTCGATTTTGAGAACCATTTGGAAAAAAGAGAGTCGAGATCTGAACGTTATAAGGAACAATCGTTGTAATATAATATATCATTGTAGTATCCAGTTTTTGTGGAGGGTACCAATTTTCTTAAACCCAACCAAATATACAAACCCTAATTTTTCCTCGTATCCTCGGTTAAATCCAACATACATTAAATTTGAACATGGTCTCACTAGTGGATCTCATTAAAAATCTAACAAGATCGCATTTTACTATTATTTGATTTGATATCCATATTATAGGAACCACAAGGTGCAACGTACAAGGATGCAGATTTCATGCCACAATGTGCAGAGCATTATCAGTGAATCGTAGATATATTCATAGAAACACTCGCCAGAGTTATGAAATTTCGTCAACACTCGAATGTAATAGAGACTACCGAATTAGCGATTAAATGTTTAACCGAGTAGCGTAGCGGGCCACTTCATAATTGAACTGCGTTTCGGAATCACGCTGAAACGCACGTAAATGGATAGTGAACAGATACTAGTCGACGGTGTCTGTGCAATAGAGGACTGGTTATCAACTTGTCGATACGAGGCGACAGAAGTCTCGAAAAGTAACTTAGCTCTAGGACAATTTGTGCCGAATTGAGATTCTAACAGATTAGATGAATTTGCAATATCGTGTTATTTTCATATACCGCATAAAAAAGAAATAGCACAGAAAAACAGGTTTAACTGTATCAAACTTTCCTCGACTCAGTGAAAATCAAAAGTACGAGGAAAAGAGAAGAAAACGAAGATGAAAGTCTAATGGAATAATGGAAATCTGTAACGCGATTAACAATCGCCGTGTATTACAATGTAAATATATTCGCGTGTCCAAGGTGCATCGGCGTCTGCACGTGTTTGGCATAAGTATGCAGCTCTCGATCTACGATCCTGGAGTATACTCGAAAGGTACCAAGGCTGAACCCGAATTGCCTGAATCAAACATGCGGCACGAGTATGGCTGCCTTAACGACAGTTGAATGCATTTTCGGCCGAATGCATCGACGCGGCGAGTGCACAGAATGCAAAGCACTGAATCCAATCTAATCGACTGCTCGTCAAACAATCTCCGTGCTACGTTGTCAATCTGCTTCGTTTGACGATGCCCACGATACGGTGTGAACTGATCGATTCGACGATTTCGCAGCTAATTGAGTGCCGTCAGCCACGCCAACTGGTTGCCAAATCACGTTCAGCTCGTAAGACAACGGGCAAATATATTTAATCGAAAATCGCTTAGACGGTCGTTAAATAATATATATTCCTTAGAAACGCTGTCCTGATTGCTCAACACTATTTTATTAATTCGATTCATATTTTCGTGTACAATAACGGAATATTAAAAATCCATCACATCTTCAACATATATTTATTACACCGAGCGTAAGAACTAAATAAAATCATTATAATCCCCGTAAAACCTTTTAATTTTCTTTTAACACAATTTTCCGAGGAGGACGTGAACCAGAGAAACGTAAAAGCTTTTTAGATTTCATTTATTATTCAAGCGATAATCTCCCAGGAACATGCGAAGCATTTCCACGATTTACTCTGGCTCTGCAAATAATAAATAAAATTCCTGAAAAGCAAGCATCGATTATCGATCAACAAACTAACCATCGATGAAGTATCAAATTGGCAATTACTTATCGAATCACCATAACACTAGGTCGTCCTAAAGGTTCAAACCATTTATACGTCTGCTACCAAATGAATTGTATAAAGCATATCCTTAAGTGTTATAAAAAAAAAGATAATCTCTCTCATTTTATAATACATATTTGCCCACCTTTCCTTTTTTTATTAAGTATTGACGCAGTATGTAGCACGAACTTTAATTTAATTTTTAGGGCTAACTTGGACTAAAATTAGTATGAAAAAATACAACAACAAAAAAATCCTAATAATTTAGTCTTCGAGGAAAACTGATCTTTCTTCGTGAGCACAAATAAAGACAATCGCCCTAAACGAAAGTGTCGAAGGAAGGGGGAAGGGGCTAATTAAATTCAATTAAGCAACAGCCATGCAAGTCCGATCGCGGTTTTAAGAAACCCTATCAATACGAGTAATCATTAATATTCAGGCTGCGGCCGAAAGTTTTCGGGAACGACACGGACTCACCGAAAATTGAGTACCCGCCCGTAATCCCCTATTAATATCAAGCTTTAAAGTTGTTCCCTCGTTAGGAAGCTGCGACGGCGACACGGCAGTCTCTTCTACCACCCTCTCTAGATTATGAGAGTCGACTGACGTCGCTACGATTAATGCACGTTGTCGTGCACGGAGAAGAAATTTCGTGCATCGCGCGTGCTGCACCTGCGGTGCGCACCTGCTCGTCCACCCGCATAAACTTCCCATTTCACCGCATTACTCGTCAACTGACCAACATCAACCCAAAGACGAGACCAAGTTTTCCACTAAAACGGACCTGGATGTCAACGATAGTCTAATACAACGTAATTCAAGATTTAGGTCCTACTGCTGTGATCCAATAGTGGTTGGTTCATTGTATACACGAGTTGCATGATTTATTGTAGGAAGATGTAGTAGAGTACTTCAGAACTCGAGGTGAAAGACACTTTTGAAGAAATCATCTGTTTTCGTTGAAAAGATGAACTTTGTGAGTCTCTTTATAAAGATGGCGATGCATATAAGGTAAATAAATTTGTCCAAGTACTAACGAGACCGATGATATTTGTTTGTAAATGTTTAAGGGAGAATCTAAACATTCGAGTCGCTATGATGCTTCGTTCGATATTTAAAAAATCTTGAATCGATAGTTTAATGCTTTTGAATATTTCTAAGGTCTTGAAAAAGTAGTTCGATGGTCTTGAATATTTTGAAAATCTAGAATAAACATTGTACAATATATCCCTAAATATCATTAGAGTCTTGAAAACGTATTTAAATAATCTCGAATATATTTCTCGTGGAAATATTAACGAGTATCAATATGTCATTCTGAATGGATTAAACTGCATCGTACGCATTTATTTGTACCTTCAAACCCAAGTGAGACATTCTGGAGGCTCGTTTCTGGTATCTCGGTGCTCTTTACGACTCATAACTGGAGTCGATACAATTCTTAACGTTCCCCCCGGCCATCGAACGCTGAGGGAATGTGCATTTCGACACAAAGAGACGCACTGTGCCAAAAGTGCTCCTCGAGGATGCAAAAAGGGGAAATGATTTATGTCGATCGAACGGCAGCCGAACGAGTACGGAGTGCAGTGACCGCTTGGTAAAAAAGAATTGGTAATTTATCGTAATCGAGTCCGATGACTTGAAATATTCCAGCGCATTTGGCCGCGGCGCGCACCAAGGCTCTTGCACAACGATGGCGTAATAAGAACGCCAAACGGGATGCTCAAGTCGGAACGGACGAGAAAGAGTCTTTTTATTCCAAAGGAACTCCGGTCGTCCGTTGCGCTAACGTTTCTTCCATTCGAATAACAATTTGTGGCTACCGATAATCCACACGCCGCGAAACGCTTGCCACACATCGAATCGCTTTGTAACTTCTATTAGACAACCAAATCGCTCCACAATCGCTTTCGAATCGTTCTTATACCGGGCGCGACGTGACTCATCGTCCCTTCCAATCCAGTCACTTTAGATTCGATCATGGAAATTTCTTTATCGAGTTGTTTGTCTGCATAGACATCTAGTTGGAAATAGTGTCCTCGATTGTAATGCTCTTATTATCAAATAAATATATTGTTTCTCTTATCAAGATATCACAGAAAGAGGCTGAAAGTCGCTATTACCTTTTCAATTTAGTGTTTTCATTACCAAAAATGTACTTGAATGTGAGAAATGAATCGTATCGAGACTTGTGCGATAACCTAATTAACGACAGACAAGGTTTCTCATTAAATAAATAAGAAAATGAAGAGAATTTTAAAAGAACCGCAGAAATAAATAACGTATTAGTCAACGTGATTACTCACTGTAGGGTAAAAATAATCTACGAAATATGTAATCATATGAATCGACTAGTGATCAATCTTAGGAGTAAAGTACATTATTTTATTTTGCGCCAATGGGTGAAAGTGAATTAAGATTCGTTGGAATTGCTCGAATGCGTAAACTATATTATGCATGTACAGTTTAAAACTAATCTGGATGCAAAATATCCGAGACGAGCGCTATTTCCCGAGATATCTCAATAATTGAAAATGTGGAAAGGAGAGTCGCGAGCGGCGGCAGTGAAAAGACGTCGCGAAAAACGCGGGGGAAAGGAAGCTAATCCTTTGATATCCTCTCCTTAGCAAACGGAGAAAGGAACGAAGAAGATTGCGCGACAAAAAGCACCGCGATAGCTACCCTCGCCGGTGAGTTTTGAAGCGTCACGTGAATTATGAAGAGGAGACAGAGGGGAAGGAAGAACTTACGAAGTGTTTAAACTTTAAACGGCCGGAAACCATTTTAAGAGTTCAAGCTGCACGGCCCGCCCGCTTCCGTAAATGTATATAGACTTTCCGCGTATATCACGGTGGGATTGCGTACTTCAAGATCTCGTCGGGCGACATTCGTCAGCGAAAGAACATACCTCCTTCTTCGACCCGACTGGATTCGTTACAGCGTACCATTTGCGCGTTAAACGTACCTGCAACAAAATAGAAAATTGGTCAGTGATTGCCACGAGATATGGTAAAATTATATTTTAAAAGTTTAAAGATTCCGGTGAAGTAAATTTTAGATCTAACCAATTATCGACCGCTGTATTTAATAATTTAATCAAATTCCTCGAGAGCTGGTGAATAAAGTATATCGCAATAGTGCAGTTTTAATGTTTTTCGAAGTCGGTTGTATATTTTTTCCATAAATTAATTTATTATCTGTTAAACTCGATATAGTAATTTCGTATAAATTGTAACGTTGTTAACCTATACATAGCACAGCACTCGGTACATTTGACGATTTAGTAGTCCTGAAAAGGAAACCATCTGGTGATGCGAGTTCTATTTTAAAAGATTTCACCTTTGCCTTTAATTATTCGACATCAAATTTTAACCTTTCATATATAATTAAAATATAAATATCGAGCGAGCGTTTGCTGCGCCTCTAGAAATACATGGTCGAATATTCTCCCCCATGTTCAAATCTACGCTATGAATCTTGAAAAGTACATTCGGCGTCCGTGAAACGTTTGCACGCCGAGATTAAAGTTTATAGAGGGAAGTAGATCGTTATTTCGTTAAGCGAACCGAAAGATCGCATTAAACGTAACATTTGCAATTTCACGAAGGACGTTTCATCGAGTCGGGGAACTTTTCCAAATAGATAAAAGCGACGATAAATTGGAAAATTTTTATTCGAGTTCGGTTCAATCCCATTCAATTACTCGCTTTTATTATCGCGCGTTCGTCCAACCGTCGGCCGACACAAATAATCTGCCAGGGATGTTCCAATAATTACAATCCGAGAGATTCGACGATAGAAAATAGAATTAACGCGACTCGCCGCTGATATCTCGACAAGTGCAGATTAGGTTCCCTCGGACGGGATAAAAGACGAAAGGAGGGAGGACGACAGACGAACGCAAAAACTTTCCGCGGAAGTTGAAGTCAGAGGGAAGGCTTTCAGGATATCGAGAAACTTCGGTTACCGGGGTTCTGCGTTTCCGCAGAAAATGATTAATTGCACTCGGAATCGAGGCGAGAATGCCCTCGTCCTCCAAAAAGGATCCACTGGACTTCCACGGTCTTTTGCGTTTTTCAACGCGATTTCCTTTTAAACGGAGAACCTTCTCGAACTGTCCGCGTCTCTTTAAAGCTGCACAGAAATTACCCATTCAACGTTCCTCGTGCCAAGGATAATCGTCTTTGATTCCTCGGATAGCACGGAGAAGGATAGAAAAGGAAATTTCATGCGAATGAAATTAAAATCCGTGTTAGATTTCGTTCGCTCCAAACGTGAAACGAAAAACAACCAAACAATTCCTACAGTTATACTTTCTCTTCGCTTTTATAACCACTCTATTTTTATTAATATTGGATTGTCCAGAAAGTTCGTGCCAATTTTTAAGAAAAATTAGATGACGCATTTGAATTTCGACGCTCGTATTCAGACCTGTACCACCTACCAAAAATCGACATGGACTTTCCGGACAACCCAATATTATTTCTCATCGTAAACCACAACGATATTATTTCAAACGCTTCCTTGTATCTCCAATAGTTTTCAAAAGTTACCATTACGGAGTCGAAACTTTGGAGAGTAGTTTTACACCTTAAAACTTGAGTCACCGCCATTAAAAAAACTATGTATATGTTTCCCATTATTTACTACGTTACAAGCCCGTAAAGTTCCATGAAACTTAGAGAAGAGAGGCAGGAAAGGGAGGTCGCGTTTATATTCAAAACCACCCAGTATATCTTGTGGCACCGTCGTGGCCATTTCTGGATCACAGGTAGCAATTCAAACATTGAAATGGTGCACCGATTTCAATCAGAAAGCCTCGGAGTTGTTTGCACTGCACCTTGCTACCTCGCTAACGAAGTGATACGTCAGGTTCCTGCGTACGTAAGGATGCCTGCGATCAAAGATGAAATTGAAAGATGGAGAAACATAGTGTGTGTCTATCAAAGCATCGGAATCCTGTCGGTTCGAGCTGCAGCTCACAGACCACACGTGCAGACTGGAAAGCCTCAACCTGTTAGATCTACCAAATAGATACATCACGGGCAATCTCTTGTTGCGGTAGCAACCTTGTATTTCGCTTCGTATTGCGACTTCGAAGAATGTATCTTTTCATCCATGCGGTCAGTAATTCACTTGTCTCTTTGAAGGAAGTTAGCGGAGTTCCAAACATTCTTGGGAGTTTTCATATACTTGAATGTCTTGAAATTATTTTGGATCTTAGTAAAAACTTCGAGACTCTGGCCCCGAGACTCTGACTATGACTATGAGACTATAGATTGTAAAATAAAAATAGAACAAATTTACAAGATGGGTAAAATAAGATTTTATTAGCGACAGTGCCTTAATGTAGAACTTTTAATCAAGACGTATCAAACACTTATTAAATATTTATAATTTCATATTCTTTGGTTACTTGCATAAAGGTAAACTCTTTGCTAGCATAACGATATCCACAGACAGTTTCAAGAATGTTGAAGCTTTCAAGAGCGTAAGAACTTTTAAAATATTCAAGACCGTCAAACTTTCAAAATATTCAAGACTCTCAAAATATTCAGGATTTTCAACGCAGACTCATACCAAAGTCCACATAGCCACCTTGCTTGAAAATTTACAAGCAAGAGTATGGCAAATTCCAATCGCCAGCTACTATCGGCCCCATTCTAGACAAAGATCCATTAGAAAGCTTTCTCCTACCGAGCTTCTGTTCTTTCCAAGCATGATTACAGTGAGTAACTTTTACAGAACAAACAACGGATCAAACTTTTATCCTTTGCTCTTTACTCAGATTTTCTTCCCTAAATGAGAATTCTTTCCTGTTTCCGATTCCAGGGGAGAAAGAATTAGAGCGACAACCCTCTGAGAAGATGAAAAGAAGGTGGAAGGGCGGAAAGAAAATCTTGACCAAGCGGGTGTACTTCCTCCAGGGTCCAACCGAGCGAGTCCAACGGCCACGAAACGGTATGCGGCGACTTCAGGGACGTGTAAACGAGCAGTCGGCCGTAATAGCAGGCCTGAACGAAGCGGAAGCTGGAAAGCCGAGACAAGCCGATAAAATCTACCGACCAAGAGGCTCAGTGCGCGTATTAATATTCACTGTGTCTCTGCTGGGTTCCGTGAACGACCTCTCCTCGCGGCTCGAGGCATACGCGTTGTCCTCTTCGTCTTCCATTCAGGATAACATCGGTAAACTCGTGGCTCCGCGGAGTCAGCATTCAGCGGGCTCGATGTTACGAAAGAGGGCCATTTCGTGGGCTGCGCGAACGAGAAGAAGAAACCGAGCCGAGTCCCTTTTTCTCCCGAAGGCTTATTGGGTTGCGTGGCTAATTAAAAGCGTTCTATCTAGATGCTAATGGCGCCAGGGGGGATCCAGTTCTTTTTCACAATTGAATCTCGTAAGCGAACCATCGTTGCCAGCTATAGCGTCGGAAATCTAAGAAATCGCGAGTTCTCTTAATAAAAATCATTATTAAATAGCAAACATGGAGGAGTTACGATATTTTCTCACCTTTCTAACATAGATAGTCATTATACCGTCACTATAAAATTTCTGTAGTTATTTTTATTAAATATCGACACAGTCTTCGGCGCAAACTTATGGGACGACCTAATGTTTTCTTGCAAGCGAAGTCCAATTGTTTGGTACTAAAAGTTTATCATACGATACTGTTACAAAGTTTACTATTCTTTTCATAATTTTATTCCCTACTTAAATGAAACGTCCGATTTCCTTGGATTCCAAGAATGTTTTGTTTTTCACAGACGAATTAAAGAACAACGAATTAAAATTCAAACGATTTGAACGACAATTTTGATTACTTTCGACCGGAACATTTTTGTATATTTCCTAAACAAATTGAAGTACATCTCACGCAACGTTCATCGTCCGATGCACAAGAGCTAAAGAAACTTTCGTCCAACTCCTTGATATTACGAATAAATTACCATTGTGGAACTCAAACGCTGTCTATTTATTCGCCATGCACCTTTCAAGCTATGTGCGTTCAGATTGCATTCGATAAATAGGATTCCTCTTGGAAGCTATACGAAAGGATGAAAGAGATGAGAATACGGACAATAAAGCGAATGAAAGGAAGCTACTAGAAATTCTTGAAGCCATATTAGCATGGCAAACTAAAGGTTTTGCACATATCACTGTAATGTTTCTTTCGACTTATTGTTGCCTCGGCATATAGGATGATTGAAAGCGCTTCATATGAGAATATCGGAGATCTGTGCAATGGGACATGTATCAAGTAATTCTCCTATGACATTCAGAATTTACTTACATATTTGTTCTGTAAATAACAATATCGAATATCCAATTAAAATATCCAAGGTAACATTGCAAATACCGTGGTGGCGAAATGGAGAAGGCAGATTGTCATCTGGAGATTAGCAAGCACGGAAACGGGATTTTTAACTTAAATAAATGAAGTTAATCGTAGCAGAGCTCTGCCATCTCGCGGCCAACCGTACCAGAGGCACAATATCGGATGACCTGAATAACAGGTGGCGCACCTGCCAGGTGCATGAATATTATCAGCTGGCAATCGTTGGTCAGGTAATGCGTGCTACGGCGACATTCACTGTAGCTAGTATAACTACCAGGTGGTTAGAAATACACTTTGTGACCCAGTTTCAATCAATGCATCATATTACGCGTCGGGTCGTCAAATAAAATCGAACGTTTGATATAACAGAACGCATTTGCAGTTCGCGTTTAACGACTGCACGCGACACGAATGAGAAGAATTACTTTTTTCTCGTTAAAGAGCCATTTTTGTAAAAAATGATTTTCTAATGGAATACATATTATATAATACATTAATGTACTTCAATGTAAACAAAATCTTGTTATCATTTCAATAAAAATTCTTGGAAAAGTCTGAAAATTCGGGTGGGCCAAGTGGTACAACCCCTTGAGTAAATTAATTGTAATCTTGAACTGATTGGCAAATTAGTCTAATTTTGTATAACGATATTGTCGTATTATATCATCTAGTGAATTACTCTTCAAGAAGTATGCAATTGTATTTATTCAAACTAATATAACTCTCAGGTTATGGCGAAGAATGTAACATGGAAACGATTACTAGAATTCTGAATAAATATTTATGGACAGATTTTGCAACGAAGAGGCATTTCATGTTGGCAGTAAGAAGTTCGTCAAATATTGACGAACTCGTCCGGAGTTAAACCGTCCTAGTGAAAATATTTTATCGAGCGCAGAGAGTTAATTAATATTCTAATAACTCCGTAAAAATTTAGGACGCGGTAAAATAATTCCGCAACAAAAGTTTTCCCGCCAACATGGCCGTTCCGGTCACGAATCCGCGAACGGCCACGCGTTCGCTATTCATATCTGTCCGACGTGTGAAATCGCGTTATCTCACTTTCCGTTTCAATAAACCACTTCTCAGAGAACAATTGTTAAAGCACGTCCGTGCCTTTGTGCCTAATCTGGCATCCCGTGAAACCCCGTCAGTGTACCATGGCGAATGGATCTTTGCCGCGTTTTCACTCGGACGCTTCTGAGTGAATCATCGTTTCCGGTAGCGATTCCCTGCGGACTGTGTTATTTTTTTTTATCAAATACCTGCGCCACAGGCACGTAACGCGCGTTCATGTGTAAAGCTTCAACGCGAAATTTCAAAACTGGCACGAACGCGACGTTACACCCATCGGATTCGTAAAAAGAACACAATTCCGTGTCTTGGAAGAAGTATTGACGATACAGTAAATTGACATCGAGGGAAACTTCTTGGAAAGTTGGTCGAATGGAAGACTACGCTATTGTTATTTTTCTTTAGTTCAGTTCAGTAAGGAGACACTTTCGAGGACATTTGAATCGAAGGATACATGTTTAAGAAGATCGCCACTTTCGAGTCGGCGAGGCGCACCACATTATAAAAGATTGATCGTTGGCAAAACAAGAGAGCTTCAAAGTGTTAGAAAAAGACTAATAGTTAACATCGATACCGCGATAAATAATTCCGTCACTTCCGTATCCCCCGGAAACGCGTAACCACGCGACTGATTAAAGTCGTTCTTCTCGAAAATGAATCTTCGCTCCGACAAACTTTACTGCATCGTTTCGACTTAATACGAGTCACGGAACCACCCTCATCTCGGTTGTATGAAATACCCCATCCGACCCCTCACCGTCGACGTTCCACAATCGAGGTTCCACGTCCGCCTTTCGCGTTGAATTTCCTGTATGAGCCAAAAGACGTGGAAAAGTGTGAGAAAAGAAAACGAAAAAAAAAACTGAACGCAAAATGAATGTCAAAGAGACAGTAGCAGCCAAAGTAGCCATTCACTCATTTACTCGGTTCGTTAAACAACGGAAAAATCTTTTCTCTCCCCTCGATTTCAGAAACTCTCAAACGGCTCAACTTGTTTCCGTCGGTCGTGTTGCATGATTCGCTGAGAGCCCGGACGCGTGCATCGTCGGAAACTCTTTTCAAAGGTGTGTAATATTCTTCGTTGCTATGTAAAATATCAAATTTCTAAAATTGCGTATGGCGTAACTTCTGAGATATGAATATAGGAGGAATATCCATAGGAGGATAGTTCTCAAGGAAATGTTCGTGCAAAAGGAAGTTGACAGCGCGAGTGAGCCCTTAGACGTATCTATTACAACCCTCCCGTCAAATATCAATTAATAACTACTCTTTCCTGATTTCCTGTACTGATATGCACAGATCCACTTCACTCAAAGGCTTTTCTTTTCAAACGAATACCAAAAATGGCCCCTCTGAAACAATCCCTTTCGTTCTCATCCTTCTAGAGTAATTTAGAGCGTCGAAAGCCACGGAACGACACTTCATTGTCCTCAAGAGTTACGCAATTACCACCGCAGCGAATTCCACGATGACGACTCGACGCGAAGACACGCAAACATCGCGAGTAACATGGCGACCAAGTAATTCGAGGGACCAAGCGACAGCGCCCGGATGATGGCTCATTAAAGATGCAAAAGGTCTGGCTGACGAACGAAACGTATTTTGACCGCGAAAGTCACGCAGCCTAGAACGTTGCGCTCATCCACGGAATGCGAAAGAGTCGCGCGTCGTTATAAATATTAATGTCCCCTGTATACAGCGCCGGCGAGACCACCGCAATGTGTTTGACGCCCAGCGACGTTTATTGGACCCTGGACCTCGTCTTGCTTCCGTTCGAGAGAAACCTAACGACCCTGTTACCGCCTTCGCTAGTTCATTACACGATAAAATGATGGAGGTAGAATTAGTCATAGGAATACGTCCAATTTTTGCGATTGGCGAGAAAGTTAAGGAAACGCACATTTTCGATCGACATTATAAACAAGAAAATGTATGAGAATGCAGCTTTGCCAGTGTCCTATACGGCCTTTTAACATAATTTATCAATTATCTTATTTTATGTCGTAAGTTACGTAAAGAAGGAAAAGAAAGTATAACTCGAAAATATAAATAAATCTGCAAGGATATCAGGCTACAAACATGCAAATTAAAAATGCCCGAGCAGGTCGAGTAAGATCAACACGCGTCCACGCGTGAACAATTATACCAATTGCGTTCGGTTTGTGCGTGTAACCGTGCGAGACAGAATGTAACGAGCGACTAACATTTCGCGTTTTCGAATTGGTAGCCGTGAAAACGCGCCGCCGCAATTTTCCGCCGCGTTGATCGCAGCCTTTACTTTGTCCGATCGCGATCATTTGCACGTACGGGAGCAACAAAAACCGTGAAAGCTGAAGGACGAACCAGACTTTACAACGTAAGTGGTTGTTCCTCGTTTGTTCTCGCCGATCGCCATCCCAGAATCCAGCTGGCGGCTCTTAACACGGTTACAAGAACGAGAGGCACCGACAAAATCATCGCGAACGCGAGCGCGATCCGTTATCGCGCCGATGCTCGTAGATTCTACTTACAAGCGAAACGCTAACGGCTCCTGTCTTACGGTGCACCGTTACGTTCGCGCTCTAGCAGAAGACGGAGCAATTGGTTCCAGAAACGCGAGTTTAAACCGATGCCAGAGGAAACGGTGCATAGAACGTTTTAATTAGATTGGGGATCTTTAAGCATTCATAGGAAATTTGAACGTGCGAGAAACTACAAAATGCAAACAATATGCAAGGATATAAAAATGATTGAAAGTAAAGTTCATGTTATAATATTTGTGGAATAAAATAAATTACTGTTTAGGTTCAATTTTTATGGGCACGTTCGTGAAGATTTTATTTCCCATAAAGATTCGCAAGAATTTTTAATTATAATATCGATAAGTGGAATTTATAAGAAATTTCGCACTTGATGCTCTTATTCTTTATTTTCGAACTACATACATAGAATGACCAGAAATATAAATATTAGAATGCTGACAACGTGGAAACTTTGACGTATGTGAAAACATGCGATTTGATGAGTAATATAAGAGATGGTTGAAATTGAGAATGAATTAGAAAGTATATAATTTCCCATGTGAATTTTCCATGTTTTTTGTTGACGTTTATCCTTTCATTTCTTTAACTCAACCCATTTCAAACAAACTTCAATTCTCTCGATGCCTTCCAAATTGCAGGTGTTCGTTAAAAACAAATTAACTCTACGGTGATTTTATAAAAAAAAATCTTCTAAAGTGTATGCACTTTCTAAATAAATCTTACAGTGTTAAAATAGCTCCAATAAAATGAAACATTTTATTCGGCAACGTTTCGAGTACACACGCGAGTGAATGTGCTGCTTGAAAGGGATGCGCGTTAATCCAATGGTGGAGAAAGATCTGTCGACAGGAAGTGCGTTGAACCACAGAGTAACCTTGGTGCCGTCACGGTAGTTGCATCCTCGTTGTCAGGTGTAACAACGAACAAAGAGAACCTACACCGTGAGCCGGCACTGAAATCGCTACGTTTCATTCTCGGTATTTAACGTTTCCCTTCGGCGTGCTTAGCCAGCGTCTCAAAGAAAAAGATTCTTTTCATTCGCTGCGTACGATAAGCAACGAAAATTTGAAACTACGGTACTAAAATACTCGGAAACACGAATAAAATATATTCATATGTATTAAAGCGATAGAGTGAAAAGCCTCGAGGAAAATTTAAAAAATTTACTTGCACACTCTAATCTAAGTATAAAACTTAATTAACATCAAACGAGCCAGGAGCGAGCGCAATGGTAATTGCAGTTCGATGAAATTCAACCTTCCATAATACGATTTTTACGGAAACCGGTAGTTAAAGCGTTTGCACTTTTTACGTTCAAATTTGCTGTTCACTCTGAGTAAATTTCTAAACGTCGACGATGAGAGAAACGAAACCTAGTTATTACGAGTCTAATTAACAAGTTCGCTGCCGCGCGCCATGCATTGAGGTCACGTTGAAAAGCTGTATTTGGTCTCGTAATTGTGCGAAACAATTTTTATATACAATATTTATACACGACCAAGGCAAGACCATTTTATCATAGCATTACTAATGAACCCACTGACAGGTCCAAGACGAAACGACGTACCTTGTAATAATTTCTATAAATCAAATAATTCCCTCGGTGCGCAATTTTTTATTCGATACAAATATAAATAAAATAAATTCTAAATTGCGCGATATTAATACGAACATAAAATAGTCTCCAAGAAACGATTTTCCGAATCAAGTGAAACTCCATCATGCCTGTGCAATTATTGCAGCGGGGAAAATATCCGAATCGATACAAAGAATGATTCTAACGACGCAGTAATGCCCGTATCGGAGAAAAAACGAACGCGTTCGCGCAGAAATGACAATTAACGATCGGAAGGAGGACGTGGGAAAAAGTGTCTGCAAAAAGCTCCGAACTAGACTCCTACGATTGATTGCGCGAAACGGGGGAGGCTAGACACGCTGTGAAATATTCCATCGCGGGGCACAGCCTCCGACGATTCCTCTCAATTTTCATCGAATCCGATCGATCAACGGATTCGTTTTTATCGGCGTGGAGAAGAAGCGTATATCGGGACGGCAGTGTCGCATCAATCCAGAACTATGGCTCTCCGATACGCGATAAAAACAACCAACGACGCAAGAAGAAAGCAATACGTTCCTTTCTTACGTCAATGTCGGATCCCTTTTTCTTCCTTCCTCCTGATGCCTTCGACTCAACCCCTCCTTCTCGCGAATCCGCCACCCTCTCTCTTGTGCAGCCAGCAGCCAGAGGTGTCTGCAGCGGCTCGCTGACCTGTTGCATGCTCTTTTGTCCGGGACCTAGCGCGATTCTGGTTTTCTGAACCGTTCTATACCGCCACTCATTCTTTCTGCCACTCCTCGGCGACACCCGCGAAACAAGAAACCGTATTGTTCCGTGGCTGCGAAATACTGTAATTTCAGTAGATCGACAGCCGAGCGCCCGGCGAGCGCGGGCTTCCCTGGCGAATCAACGTATTTGTCGTTGGATTAAATTGTTCGTCTGAGCCACTTCCAAGGGAAGACCCTTTTTCACCGGGAAAAACCCTTCAGGCACAAGAGCCATGGTAGGGATGAACGAAACACTCTTCGGAGACTATAGGAGACTACAAGCGGGATTTACTATCCGAAACCATTTAACTATCACTTGTAACACTTTTTTCTACTCCCAACCGTTTAGGTGGTACAGCCTGTTCCAGTTGCGTGGGACACCCTGTAGATGAGACACGAGTTCGTCGCTACTAGTTTAGTCCGAAACAGCGATCGGAGCATACGAATTAACCAGCCCTAGGAAAAACAATGGTCCCTACCATCCGCTGACAAAGCGATGGTTTCGGTTTTTTGGGGGTCGAAGGAAATATCGACGGTGGATTTTCTTCCCAAGGGTCAAACCGTAACAGGACAATGCTATGGCAACTTTTTACGTCATCTTCGTGAAGAAATACAAAGATACCGATCTGAAAGGGTAACAAAAGGTGTACATTTCTATCACGAGAATGCTTCGTTCCACACATCACTAGTTCCGATGCTCGAATCCGCCAGTGCCGCTTTGAATTAGCAACCTATCTTTCCTATTCATCAGATCCAGCTCCATCAGAGTTCCACTCATTTCTAAAGCTCCAAAACCGTCTGGGAGGACAACGGTTCCCATCGAGTGAAGAAGAGAAATTGTGGCATCGAAACATCTTTGTTCACCGAGGAACTAAGTTGAGAAATGATGTAAAAATTAATTTTCTAACAGAGTCTTGTGTTACGCTGGATAGTTTTCAATCCATTCACGCATACGTAACGCTGACGACATTGAATTAAGATTCCTTATCCTATCTGTGCTGTCTGCTAAGCGCAAGACAGAAGATGACCTTCGAATGCTTTTGCGTTGGCGCAGATTGCATGGTTTGCAATTAAATCCCACCAAATCCTCCGTGTGTTGGTTGTCAGCTCTTCTTTCTTTCTACGTAACTTATCTACCTTCGGCATCTCGCTTAATTCAACTCTCCTTACACTCTAACCTTTTCTCCTTCCTAACTCTAACGAATTATGGCGGAAAGATCCTTAAAATCTCAAAAGTTTCAACATCCTCTATACTTGCTTTATTCCTTCCCATTCCGTTCAATACTCAACTTTTTCTCTTTCTCGTGTCATATTATTAAGTTAGTCATTCACTGATAGATCATACTCCTAATAAAACTGTCTAGAAATAACGAGGTGTACATTTAAAAAGAAATAACAAGTTATTTATGAAATACGTTTATCTATCGATGCTCTCATTTAAGATACTCGTTTGTTATAATTTATCCTGTTTTCATTGTTAAAATTCAAGATTTGATTTGTGCTTTCCCAGAGTACTTGCTGTTAAAGCTGGAAGCGTCAACTACTGAAGCAATTTGGAGGTTTATGAACAATTTGACATTTTCCAAAAACATTCTAATCACATAAGGACACTAATACATAAGGAGATAATACAACAGAAGTCTGTCTGTCAAAATAGAGCTATAAAGGTATCCACTGTTGGCACACCCACCTCCCTCGAAATTGTGCACATCTTTTCTTCCCCCGTGAACTCGAATGAAGCCGTCAAATAAAAAGAAAATTTTTCCCGTTGGAATTAAAACGATCACAAACGAATCGTGTTACTTCGGGACAGAAACAGCCAGCTGCTTCGAATTACGCAGGCTTGGGAGCGATACACGACTGAAATGTTATCCGTTCCGGGTCTCTAATTACGACGTATGCCCCGCGCGCATTAGCTCTCCTTCAAAGGCAAGAAAAACGATCCCGATGGGTGTAAGATTTAGAAAGTAGATATTAACAGAGCCGAGGAGCGGAGCCACGAGCAGGAAGCATCGACGAAAGTAGAAAGAGACGAATTATTCGTACACGTTGGCCGTGCACCGATCGACACAATCCACTTTCGTGCTCCAGATATCTGCGGATAATCGGGGATCGTTCACGGCGTTTATTCCAACGGCGGGGAGCGTAGCGAAAATTGGGGAAAAAGTCGCGAAACAATGGCCCCGGAAATAGGTCGAAACTCGCGCATCGATTACTGCTTTCCGATTAGAAGGAAGCAAAGTATCGATACCCGTAGCGTGTATCGATCCATCGCGTGACTATACCTCGCGAACCATCTACGCGAATATTGGAAATAATTGTCACGTAGATAGAACCACATTCGAGTTTAAAAGGTCAACGCTTACTATGCGATCAAAGGCTCGATGAGTCACCAATGAGCATCTAAATGGAGGTAGAGTCGCGACGAATCATCCGCGAGGATTCTAGTTTATAGGTGACTCAATCGGAACTTTCATAAGTGCCATTACTACTTCGTATAGACGACACGTCAGGTTGGTCGTTTACTTCCACGAAGAATAGTTTCTGATATTCATTTCAGGGTTTCGACGATATCAATTTTTTTATTACTTTCATTAGCACTTTCAAGCGTCTGGAAAGGAGTATTGTGATGCATTGGAATGGAGAAGGCAATAAAAATTTGAATTTGAATTACAGAACTAAATATGACCAAATAAACCAACTAAAAATTTACCTATTCGATGAAATAAACTGCGATACGTTGTTGTTGCTTTAAAGCTTTGCACCTTAGCAGTTTTCCTCGAAGGATGGGAGAAATAAGAACGCTTAGTTGTTTCGAGGAAAGAGGATGGCTAAGAGAAAACTATCAGCGGAATCTCTGAGACTTCACCTCGATACTAGAGGGTTAAGCGGGGAATTACCGTACACCTGGCAGTCATTACAATTGCCAAGCAAAGTGAAATCAAAGTAACGGTCTGCAGGCGGCATTAATTGAAAGATAAA
The DNA here is from genome assembly GCF_026283585.1 of Hylaeus volcanicus. Taxonomy (NCBI): domain Eukaryota; kingdom Metazoa; phylum Arthropoda; class Insecta; order Hymenoptera; family Colletidae; genus Hylaeus; species Hylaeus volcanicus. The sequence goes on from NC_071977.1 coordinate 4,568,698, forward strand.
CTCACGAAGTCGATTTCAATTTCGAAACTCGTTATCGTAACTTCCGCAACGCGGAATGCCGGCACGAAACGCTTCCTGCGCACGATATTTCGATGTATCGCCGTTTAGAGCGAGACTTAATTTATATACGATCGAATTCCGGCCGCGTCTGCAGATTCGGTGGTTGCAATCGCTGCACGCGGCCGCGAAATCGGCAATTCTGAGATGGAAAGCCGCTGTCGGGAAAAATGCTCGAGAAACGCATGAACGCGTGCGTACCCACTTTGCAATCTCGCTCCTGTAGCCCAGGAATGCATAACATATGATGCAGTCACAGCATCGAATAACCGATAGTAACAAGAAAAGTCAGAAGAGAAAGGAAACATAAATTAAAGCTTCAGGATTTTGTTTCTTAATAAAACACGGTATAGAATGTATGGTATGGAATGTATCGGCGAAAATTCAAAGTCGACTTTCTCGGAAACAAAGTTTCACATGAAAAATTTTTATTATATATTTTCGACTTATTTTTTCATATAGAATCACCCGTTTTTCCCTTGTACCACCAGTTACCGAACACCCTGAGTATGCCGCTGTATGACACCTCACACACCTGACGATTCGAGCTATGTATTCCTTCATTCGCGTAAGCACATCGCATCTCTTTGTCTCTCCTGTTTATAAACGAGGATAATTAGTTTATTATAATTCTATTCGATTTCTCCCAAAAACCTAACAGATACTCTTCCTTTAAATTCGAAACAAATTCCAATACTCCTACAACTTTGATTGCTGAAGTTGCGCACCCCTGCTATAAACTTTTTCGCAAGATCGCGTAAGAGTCACGTTTGCTTGTGCCTGTGCGATGGCACACGTACAGTACGTATGTGCGCCGGCTGCTCAAGGCGAAGTAATATTTTCTCGTCACGTTCAGAAGAATGCGTTCTCTTACTGCACATCGGCGGTCGCTACCGATGCGAGTCAAGAGTTACACGGTAAAACAAAGAAACGAAACGGAAAACTGGCTTATGCATCGATACACGAACGGGATCGGTTTTCCTTCAGCGTTTCAGGAATATATTTCCAACTGTATCGGGCGTTGTTTCGGAAAATGCGATCCCACCTACCAGCAGCGTCGACGCAACCGGTCGAAGATCAACCTCTGCAATCGCACATTCCACGCGCGTGGAACTCGAGCGGCTTTAAGGTATTTCGCGATCGTTTCTTTCATGCACGACTTGGAAAAATTTAGTCGCTCGCGCGAGCCGATATATGGTAACGAACGTTTGCGCAATTGTGATCGAAAAGCGGCGAGTTCTTTAACGAACAAGTGTATACGATCACGAATGTAAATTATTTCGAAAACTAACCACTAGGTGTGCACATGAAATTGGATATATTTTCTAGCCGCCTCTCTCGACCACTTTGTTTTTATTTTGTATTATGTATATCATAACATTATCCTTTTATTTGGGTTACCTTATCCAAGTGCAATTTTAAGCACGAAACACTTGACCACTTGGATTTATTTAACTCGTTTGTCGACCCATTTGTACATCTAGATACCTCTATCAATTTAAAAAAAAAAAGTTAATAACATTTAATCGACTCTACAGTAACGAACATTTCAGAACGTGAGGATTAAAATTCTAAAAGCCTACGCCAGTGGGAACATCTAGGTTTACTTCTGTTCCCGGAATAGTAATATCTCCTTCTCGGAAATTGTTAGAATCACGAGCGTCGCCTGAGAAATACGAGCCACGATTACAATAATGATTCACAATGACGCATACAACCGAAGACTGTTTCTCTCATTTCGTCGGTTTCCTGTTTTTCTCGTCGCTCCACCCGTTAGATTCCAGCTACGCGCGGGATTACCCTCGAAGCGTGGAAAACACCTTAACGAAAGGAAACACTTTCTCCCAGTTACCGCTACGAGTGTGGACGAGTATAAGGAACGAACAGTTACCTCGTAGCGCGAGTAGTACCCCCTGACGAGAAAACTCGGCCACCTTCGCAGACGTATCGCGTTCCAAACGTCCCCACCCGATCGTGAGAGTTTGTCAAGTTACAAATGGTAGAGCGTGACGCTCGTTTGCTCCGTCAGACGGTTCTGGCACGTAGAGAAACCTTCCTAACAGGTCCTCTGGCTCAGCTTTTTCCATCGGCGGCTCTAGCGTCAAAGTGCCGCTCGTAAACTCTCCCACTTTCTCGCCTGCGATCTTGAGGAATTACAAAACGTCGCAAATGTCGAAATAATAACGGCGCTCGAGCAGTGATTGCAAATTTGTCGACTGTTTCAACGACCGGAAATTCGGTGACATTTTCGTGCAAAGTAAACCTCCTCATCCGTACCTTTGCAGATAATTACTCAGCAGAGTTAACATTTTGAACACGGACGCCCGTTTTCAAAGAAGTAGTAATAACGTTATTCCGTACGATATTTTGTTGCGTTAATTTTGGTTCCGAAAAGGTTCACCAAACAATGTCAAAAACATTAAGAGAAATGTTTACTAATCACCCGAAAATAATATGACTGATGCGACAATAACTAAATAATAAATAGTAATAATATATTTTGTGAATTATGTTCGAAATGTTACCAACATACCGAATCGGTTGTAAAAGGGAACGAATTAACTCCACAAATTTTCGAGGAATTTCTCACGGTACATCGATGCAACGATCGCTAATTGCCGCTAAAAATGGTAAAGGCATTTTCGTCATTTATCGGCAAACCGGTTTACTACTATTGCAATCCCTAGTTTCGAGCTCCAATATCGATCAATTACCTCTGCATTTCGCTTGCTCGGTACGTAACCTCGATTAATTTTCCCTCTGTCTTTTTGTGTTCGATCCGATTTGATTTCATTATCTCCTATCGGGCTTCGTTAGAACACGCGTGTTTGCCTATAACAGGGCATTTGCTGATTCGAGGCTCCGTAATCATGGTCGGTATTAACATGGCCCGAAGCTGTCAGATATCAACGGTAGCCAATAGTATTTGGGTATCGATATTTCTCCAGCATCGCAGCTGGCTTCATTAGGATCGGAATAGACATTGGTTACTGGCCCAGAAACATCGCTATTCAAATAATGACGCCGGTGGTATATTTACATGCTTCGAAACATGTTTAGTATTTACCTCCTTCGGACTTGGGGCACGTTGCGATCTACATGATATTAGTCCAATGTATTGGAATTAACCAATAAATACATCGAAAACGTGTCTTTTTAAATATTTCATTTAAGAAGCATTTAGAACATTGAAATTTACGATCGTCTTCGGTGTTCGATAATTATTCATTTCTATAGTGTACGTTGTGAAGAATGTGCACCCTCGTCCATAAACATGTAGACACTTCCTTCCATTCAGATAATTATCGCCCTTAAATTCCTTTATTTCATCCATGACTGAGTTCTTAATTACAACAGTCGCCTCATTCGAGACCCTTGTAATATACATTACAAAATAAAAATAAACATATTAAAGAAGTATGATCAAACGTATCGAAAAGTATGATCAATATTTATGTTACTCTGAGAGTGAAACGTCTCTCAATCCCAATTTACGTAGCTTTAGAATAAACTGGATTCGAGAGAGTTGGAACTGGTATTTACGTTCCAATTTTATCGTTATAATTTCTACCCATTTTGTAAAAACAAACTTTCTCGGGATATTGGTAAAATAAGTAAGTATGTCAATGTTGCAGGGTAACTTGTGATAACTAGGTTTACGATCAGGACTGGATCTGAGACTTCGCTGCCCCATCAGGATCTAGAACAACGTACGAGGCGTGGTACCCGATCGTGGGAAATTACAAAAGCGATCCAAGCGTGACATAAACTCGTCTATTCTTTCGTGCACCTTCGGCAGGTGTTGGAACAGCCTGCGGCAGGTGTTTTCCGTCATTCGTTGCTCCATGGAATTGTGTGTCAGTGAATGAAGAGAAACCTGACACCAGAGGTGAGCTGATTACGAATAATAGAATTACGACTAATAGAGTGCGAATAAAACCTTCATGATGACCAAGTCGTAAACTCCAACTAAATAAGGTGGTAGTTAAAATGACACTAAAAAAATACACCTATCAGCGTAGCCATCGTGGAGACTTAGATGAGATCACCTTTCTCCTAATTTACTTTAACATGTACTACTTTTGTACTACTTTACCTTTGTTTAAAATTAAAAAAAATTAGATTCGTGTTTGATTAAAAAACAAAATTCTAAAGCCTATTTTACGAGACCCTTAATAAATAAGATGTCTACGTTTCATTCGTTGTCCAAAATTTTACACACGCCTGGTCACGCTGGATCCAAAGTAATTCGTCTCACGCGCGTCGAACGTTCTCCAGCCACTTTCTGATCGAATCTTCGACGTTCCATTTGGCTGCGGTTAGATATCTTCGTAGCCCGCGATTCATTTGCATGCAACGAGGCCATTCGAAGGATCGTCGACGGCGCCGAGACGGTGAACGTCGAAGTTGCACCCCTAACGACCATTTTCCTCACCCTGCGTCTTCGCTTTCGAGCCAATTCGGAAACGGACAATCTCGCGGGTGGCTCGAAAATTTGTCAGGTAGAAATTGTGAGATCCTCCAGGGAATACAAATACTGGGGGCATGAAACGGGCTATCGAGAATCCAGCTGTGCTCCAGTTTTGGTAATCGAACCACCGAGACGTCTGCTTCGCAGTGTCAAAGCTCGTGGACATTTCGCGAAATGCACGGTTTGGGAAGGTGCAACGATCACCCACTTTTTTTTTTTTTTTTAAATGGACTTAGGCCACTTTCGAAATAAACGGCTCAAGTAGTGCGAGTACATCAAATTTTTATTTTCCTCTGATGGCAATAATAGGATGAAATTGATATAAGTTGTACACTTGTCAGCATTTCCAAAGGACTAAATTTTAGAATTCAAATTGCAAGAAGAAAATTACAAACAAACATTCTCAGATATCTGTACATATAATTTCCTAAACCAATCGAACGAAATCGTTGATTCATCGAGAAAGAATCGCAAAAATTCGTCAAACGACTTTTTTATTCGGATGATTCACAACTCCACGACTCTTCGTCCCCTTTATTTCTTCGCGACGACCTCGACCACGTCACGCGACGAATGTTCGGTGCGTAGGATCTGCCGCAGTATATTATGCGATTCACGGACCGGTCTTCCTCGAGGAACTCGGGGGAAAAGGTCCTGGAGAGTCTATTACGCGACAAATCTCCCTAGGAATCGTTTTCGACCGTCTTCGATGAACGCCTCCGGAAGGAACGGGAACGTGGAAGTGGAAGACAATGACGACGGAGCTGCGAGATGCCGGAAATCAGTTCGTCGTTGCGAGTCCGTGCAATAATTTCACGTATCTCTGCGTCACTCTGCATGCACGCGCGCGCACACGAACGCAATCCGCGCGAGGGATGAAATTTCAGTTGGCACAGTTGCTATCGTTCCACCGCTGCGAACTCCGTTACAATATTTCTCGACTATCAGCCGTTCGTTCTCGTCAGAAGTTACTGGGACGCGCGTTACTCATCGGAGAGAACTACCCTCGATACGGTTAATCGGAAGAGCGCGGGAAATTTTATACGCTTCCGCATACGAAAGACATTGACACTAGACAGGCCACGCCTCGAAGCTTCAAAAAAAAAAAAAAAAAAAAAAAAAAAAATGCGATAATAACGTATGGTTATATACGTTAGGTTTTAACTACGACACTTATGAATTTTTAGTTAAAAGTAAAACAATTCGTCCTTGGAGAGGTTCATTCAACGCAACCCGTTGCGAGACGAATGAAAGGAAACAAAATTCGAAAACGAAACTTTCGTGTGCTGCGGTTTTGAATACCTTGATGGACAGCTATAGAAAAGTTTTGAAAGCAGCAGGTGCCTGAGATTGAAAGTGCTAATGAAGACCCATATCGATTCGTTCGTTCGTGATCGACTAAGAATCAGGTAGAGGAGAAGACGTAAGTTGTAGCTAATTACATGCGATATTCACTAGATCGAATAATAAGTGTAAAATTTTCTTTCTTTCATTGTAAAATACATAATTCTACGTACTTTACTTTTCATTTAACGAATATTAATGAATATTGGATGAAATTCTATCTCTAATCCGCGAAAATATTCACGAGTCGTGCTCTTCTCGACTAACTGTACAAAATCCAATCAGTTCAACCGATCAAAAAGTGATAACCATTATTTTACCGAGATTTTAATCATTTTATTGAACTGCGGAAAGATTAAAAACATGTTTCCCGATGAAATGCTCCTTTTTATTCGAATACCATTGCCATCGATATGTATTCAGCCCGCAGCTAACTGTATTGCGAGTATAAACCAATGAGAACGTTAACCGGTTCCGATTGGACGGGATCAATTTAATTCAAATTACGCGATTAATATCGTTGATAGCCGCGGACCAAGCACGCGACGAGACCTCAACGGGCAAAAATATTCTTGTTGCAAACGCGGAGCACAGTTCCTTATAAGAATTGATACGATGCGCTCGGAAACGTGACTGCCGAGAGAGGGGCGTATTTCCAAGTAAAAGTAAAAGAAACCAACGTAAAGAACGGACAAATAAAAAGAGTATGGAAACTTTTCCATCGCGGATTTCCCCTTTGGTCATCTTTCGCGTTTGTAAACAAAAATCCTGGCAAGTGTCCCGAAGAAGAGTCGGTGTATTCCGTGTCCACCTTTTTGAACTTCGTCCCGCGTATGTTTTTGCAGAAACCAGTTCACGAAAAATACGTGGACGCTGTTTCGTGGTTATCGCCGGCAGGCGGAGCTGGGCGAAATTTTATTAGAATAATGGATAACGAATTAACCCATTTTAAATAAAATAGTAATTTACTTATTATTACAATTCCCTAGATGATTATTTGTGAGACATGAATAAAACTTAGGAATATTAGGTTGTCCCAAAAGTTTCTTGCAACACGGCCACGCAAAATAACTGAGTGCAAGTCACGGAAGAAACTTTTGGGACAACCTAATACAATGTAGACTGTTACAAGCGCGTGTAAAAAGGTCGTTATCTGAAATTGTCACCTAGATAAGAATTTTTCCTATCTCAGCTGACATCATTTCTTATTGTATGAACGATAGAGCTTTTCAGGCAGAAACTAAAAAAAGCTATGCTGAATGCGAGGTATTAGAGAAAATGAATTTTTATACGATTCGTGAAGTCCGACAAGGTTGCAAACATAAATACAACCGCAAATGTTAGACTGTACAATTTCCAATCGCACAGAAACAAAGTTTTAGCCCCGTGGAAATTTCCCGGAGTACCTTAATCTGGCAGTCAACAAGTTAAATAGTTTATTCGTCGTTTTCCGTAGTATCATGCCGAAACTCCATTTCCACCGGGGAAGTTTCGCCAAAGTCGTGGCGGTTTATTGTTGGTAAGCAAGTATGTAAATAAAATCGCGGTGTATTTCATCGAAAAAGGAGAGAAGGAAGACGGAACGGCAACAAGAAACGGGTAAAGAAGCAGCAAACTCTGTAGCTGGATGAGGTGGAGGAGGTCGTCGGACCACCGTCCAAGTGGTTCGACGCTAGGGCGAGCTTAAAGCTTAGGTCGAAACGAGTTTGCGCGCGGACGTACCAATAAATTTAACGTTTCTCGATACCAGCAGCCATTCGATCGGATATCGTATCGTTCCGCGATATTCTTCGTTCCTGATCAATGGCGCGGAACGCGGGAGTAGGACAGTCTTCGCAGAAACGCCGACTAAAACATCCACGATCGTCCTCTCCATTCCAGCTTTTACTGTTTCGTAAACGAAACTGTCGCTAAAACGACAAAATGCAGGCCATTGTTCGTCGTCGTCAAGATAAGTAAGTCACGGTCGAAAAGAGGTTTCCGTTTGGCCAAGTTCAAGATCTCGTGCGATCCTCTTTGTTGTGCGTGCTCTTGTCTGCGATCTGCGTATCGATGTTGCATACGCCGATTCCAATCTACCGTAGAACGAAAGGAATCTGATCCTGGCCGAACGAACCGGCGTGTCTATTCGTGGAAATTCACGCGACTCTTCGTCGAGATTGGCTTGGGAGAAACTCTTCGTCTACCGTAAACGGATGCGGTGGGAAGATAGTAGCTGATGACGTTGTTGCGGAATGGTCCAAGTGTTAAGTTAGAATGAATAAAAATTTGTTTGTTTTTAATAGTGGAAATTCGTATGTATTGTATAGATTCACGGATTATTCAACAAATGGTGAACAGTTTTAGAGGACGGAGTAGGAAGTAGATTCCCTCCTCCAACATTTCGAGGAATGGGATAGCATACCACTGGAAATTGAAATAGAGCAAAGAAACGACCGCTCGTTTAATTGAATTGTTCTGAGAAAAACTTGTGCTATGGGGCCCCACGGCTATGAACTTCAAAGGAAGAAATAAGAAACACAATGCGACGGTTGAATTAGGCTTGAATTAGGTTTGAATTGCATCCGCACAGTTAGGTGCCATTATTAGTAATGAGATACATGTTTTACATGCCTGATAGAATAGGAACGATATAATCCGCTAACAAGATACGGATATACTTGAAATAAATATACAAAAATGGCTTTTTAAAAGGGGCTTAAAAATTGTATTCTCTAGCGATAACTATTTTTCATGATGTATAATATTAAGTATCAAGTCGGCGTTATGTTCAGTAGTATAAGATTTCATTAATATATGAACGTGTGTTTCAACAGTTCATATTATAAATACAAGACAATTATTTCCGCTTTTATAAACCTCGTTGGAATTTAACAAAGAATCACATGGAGCTTTTCATTTAGCCGAATTTCGTCAGAATTCGAGGACGTGGAGAACGAGAGTCGACTCTCGACCGCAAATGGTCAAACATTGATCCACAACAATTCGTTGAGTGGGTTACAACAAAAACGTTAAATAATTCTATACCATTTGCGTTTGATTAAAAAATTAAAATTCTAATCCCAACAAAAGTCACGTTTGGGAAACCCTCTCTGGCAATGTTTCGTTATATCGACGTGGCTCGAGAGTACACCGCAGTGAACCGACCAAGGGTCCAGTGCACACCGTCACGATTCCACGGAGACAAATGTACGTATCCCGGACTGGACGATATTACCTCAAACAACGCGCCAACGTCCGTCAAAAAGGAAGAATTCCCTTCCAGTTGCCGGTCCCGGGTCACCATCGTCTCCGAAGACGTTTATAAACAGTGATCTTGGCAGGTTTCCCGAAAAAGATGGAGCCACGCCTCGGCGACCCGTCGGAGAAGTTTAGAAGATACGTATTATATAGTTGGATACTGCGGTAAACGTGGCACGGTACAACTGCCAACGATGCCCCACTGTAGAATAAAAAAAAAAAAGAAAAAAAGAAAAAGTAACAGAAAACCCAGACGGCAAGGGACATGGGAGATTTTGCAGCAACCTCGAGACGAAGGATATACGTCAGGCTTCTTTTCCTCTCGTGCGAGTCAAGCGTTACGTTGAAATGATAAGACTGTTACGCGCATCTGGTTGACCAGAGCTCACCGGACACAGACTTTTATTATTTCACGCTGCAACGATCGATATTTCAACTTGCGGCTACGGGGGAGTAATCCCCCGAGCATTTTTATCTTACTTTACGGCGAGGATTCATTATTGTCAGCTGTAAACATCGCAGTCACGTTGTACGGTATATTCCCGACGATTCTCGAAGCGAGTATTCGTGGATACATGGAGCGGAGGTGTCCGAGGTCTCTCTCGAGAGTCCAGCCAACGGCGGGCAAAGAAAGAGGCTAACGGAGTAGAGGCTTTCGCCTACTCGACCCAAGAAACCTGTTCGACCGGTCTTACCTGGCCAATCGCCTCCTCCTCTCTCCTCGACCTTCTCTCTCCATCTTTACGTCCGATTCACGTAAACCTACACAGACAGAGCGGACCGACTCGGAGAACACAATGATACGCTCGACGCTCTGCCATCGCCTCGAATCCTTTCGCGTCTCGGGCCCCGAAGTCTCTGGAGCACGTTGGTTACCGAACATCCTCGTGTATTATCCCCGCAGTTTCCAAGATTACCATTGTAGGAACGCTCTATTCACTGTCCCTTGACACGCGAAACGATACAATTATTTTACGTCTTCCCTTGATTAGGAATTTTAATGTCATCAAACTTCTTAAGAAAATTTAGAATTTGAAAGAGGCCCTCGTCAGGGTCCGAACGTAAAAGATCGCGAATTGAAATGAGCTAATTTTCAAGCTGTTAAACTACTCCAATCTGACTTTATTCTGATGGGAATTTAAAGAGAAGAACAACTGGGTGGCTCTATAAACAGCGCCGTATTGACGATAAACCGCCCCTAAGGCATACGAGAAAACGCGCATACACGCACCCAACAGTTAGACGCCTCGGAAACGTGGTCTCTATCTCAGACTCGTTATTTTGTGTTTATCGTACACTGACTGAAGGCAAACCGATCAACGGTACACGTTCTGAGAAACCCGCACGAACGCCATTACGCGGGCATGAAAGAATGATGTGTAATTATTAGCAATTATCAAAGGGGCTTTTCTACCTCGCAGTTGCAACGGAAAGAATACCCTTCTAGCGCCGACACGCACTATTTTCCTGAACGGCGTACTGTCTTTTATAAATAGTTGATGCTCCTCAAAGTGTCTGAACTCCTCGCGAAGAGTGGACCCCACTTCGAGGATCGTTGAACCCTATATAGACAGCCTTGAACTCGTCGACCGGCTTTCCTTACTGGTACCTTCGCGAAGGTTCCAGGAAGTATAACGATCACGGGTAAAAGTGCGCCTTCTCCCTACTCCGTTGCTTTGTTCTGTCTTTCGTTTCCTCGAGCCCGAAACGAGGGTCCGTTTCTCGTTAAGGTCAACTTCAGGCCGTGTATCGCCGGTGGGCCAAAGTCCTCGATAAAATGTCTACCGAAATACCGTCCAACCTTCTTTTTTATCCGAGACCCTCCACGTGGTATTATCTCGAGACGATCGGCGACAAATTGGGACAGAGTATAAAATACACCGACATATTAACCGACCGCCTACGAAGGTTGGCCGATTTTACGCATTGTATGCCAACATAATCTGTATTATTTTTAGTTTAAGATGACACCGCCTTCTCGTCCTTCGCCAAACATCTAACATCAAACTCCAGCAGCAAACGTTCCAAAATCCTTTCTTTCTTGGGAAAAGTCAGGTTATGGCAGATGCATCGAACTGGTACTAGTTTGAGATAATATCATATTTCTAAACGAACTTATCGGTTACGTAATCGTTCGACATTCCTAAGAGTGCCATTTCTCAGGCACTTATGCTTTCGATATAGAATCAAGTTGAAGAAGGTAGGAGTCCTCGGAGAATAACGCCGATCGCGAAATATCGGCCATCATCCGGCGAGATTCGGAAATCAGTTTACTGTCGTGCTTCCATTCGGGGGTGGTTCGAAGCCACCCCGTCTCGTCTAGCCACAAATTTCGCGGACTGGAATCCCGAGCATTCAATATTTGTCAGCGTCAGTGCCGGCCGTTCATTCGGGCCCAAGTGCTTCAAGTTCGTACCGTCTTATATCGATATCCCGACAACCACTTAAATCTTCCAGCCGTTGGATCCGTGGTTCGAATAGAGTAGGTAATTGACCAGGATTCTCTCATAGATCTCCGTTAGGGGATGGCCCGCATTATGTGTACTACAGGCACCGTCGTCTGCATTCGGGGGTTCGCGTTTCCTTGTGTGCCTCGGTGTGAAAGTGCCCGATCGGTGTGGTAGGCTAGTGGCCTCTGGAGTGCACTAGCGACGGGGTAATTACGAGCAGCACACCGTCTCCAACCCCGTCGACGATGCAGATCTATGATCGCAATGGATGGTCTACCGAGAGTAACAGAGTCGGGCTAAACGACAGAGAGAAAGAGAGAGAGAGAGAGAGAGAGAGAGAGAGAGAGAGAGAGAGAGAGACGGCGCGGGGGAGTTTCGCGGGAAAAGAGACGGGGAAAGGGAACATTGGTGGAAGAAGAATGGCTCGGGGGATGGAAATTCACCGGCTTTGGCCCGCGAAGAGGAGACAGAAGACTTTATTAACGTCCGAAGAAGGAGCGAGTGCTTCTAGAAAACGAAGGACCCGTGAAGTGAATCGCGGATCGGCATGTAGGTGTGCGTTATAGTCCTTTGTAGTCGTAGCTCCTACACCTCTCGACTCATTTTCACTCTAATTCTAGTAAATCGTTCTCGACTTCACGCCCGACGAGACGGTCGAAAGAAGTTTCTCTGCGAGACAGCGAAATTAGATTCGCTGCTGAATGTGTAATGTATTCAGACAGCACTGGGTGTAAAACGTATTCGGGTACCTCATTTGATGTATATACGATATCGTAGGACTCTGGGTGCAAGGAAGAGTTCGTTTTAAAAGAGAAGGGTTAGTTTAATAAATGCAAGTTAATGGTACAAAGGTCGCCACGATCCTGAGTTTCGGGCACTCACGTTGCAACGGCTACCGTTAAAACGAGATGAAATCTGCAACGCAGTGCAGTATCATGCAAAGCGTGTATAGGGTGGTCGAGGTGGTCTATTACAATGTGTTCCAGTATTTTATTGTATAATATATTTAAAAACTGTTGAATGCACGATGAATTCGGACGGTACTGGATGTATGGTTTATTTCATTCAGATATCATTGGATTGTATAGTGCATTGAGTTACTCTAATGTACAATATGTAAATAACATATGTTATATTCAGGTATTTTATTTGATGTATAATGTATTCAAGAAATGTTGGATGCATTATGAATTCAGACGGTATTGGCTGTATGGTTAATTTAATTCAGATATCAGTGGAATGTATACTGTATTGAGTTACTCTAATGTATGCTGTATTCATACACTGTTGGATCCATGATGCATTAGGATTCTATTAGGTACATAATGTAATAGAATACTCTATTTAATGGATGATATATTCAGTAACTCTTAGAGATATAATATATTCAGATATTCCAATGGGTAGATACTATATTTGTAACCGTAGATGTTTAATTCGAAACAGTGTGCACGAAAATAAATTTCTGACGTCAACGGATGTTTATGATACAAACGTATTAATCCATTTACGATAAAACAACATTCTTTTTCAATTTCAATTGTCACACGCGACTATAAACATTCTCCGAACCTTGAGAGTAATCGATTCGCAATGGAATGCGAGAGTCGTTTGTAATTTTGATCACGGAACGCACATCCGGTACTGGTGCCGTATTCGTGCGTGAAAGAAACGTCACGGAAATCCATCGCGTCTATCGAAACGCGATTTTCCTGAAGAAACCGTCGAAAACGTGTAACTCTCGAGGTGTAAGACATGATTGGAACTACGTGGACGTAAATTCTGACACGCGAAACAGGGATTACCAAGAATAATGCGATCTATATTGTGGAAGAAATTGAAAAAGGGCAAACGGCTCGGAAATACGTGGAAAAATTGCGCCGATCGGGCAGAGTTCACGCTGTACGATGAAAAATAAACCGTCTTCGAATAGTGGAACGGGGTAATCAATTTTCGTTTCAATTCTCGCGCCACTGTTCGAACAGGAATCGCGAAGACACTCGCAGACAACGGACTTCACCGTGACATGAAATCAACAGCGCGGAAAATCGCGGCTGCAAATTACGCAATCGATGTTCGCGAATGTCCGTCTTGTCAACCGATTGCCTCGTTATTTTTGCGGTCTTAATTGGGTAACGGAATACTCGGATAATTGTAAAATTTAATATTTATTTCGAACGACTCTCCGATGTTGTGATTTTTGCTAATTACCATAGCTTACCTTATAAACATTTGCTAATTGCGCGACATAATAAAGCTCGAATCTCCGGCGCGTAATGATAATTAATTAATATCATAACGTATCGGCTGATAGGAATACAATTTACATTCGAATGCATTCAAAAGCCATATCGTACGACGCGTTTGGACAATTTCAGCGAATGAATTATTTCAAGTGCAAATAAAAAAATGAGTAAATTTAAATATGGTAATTATCGTGCAAGAATGCTTTATTCGTAATCTATAACCATACTTTCTTTCTAATATCTTGAACCACTTTTTCCAATAATTATTTGTTACAAACTGATACCAGTAATCGATAATTCGAACGAAAAACATGCTACAAAATTCAAATTCAGGCCAGCACCGAGCAGTAGTCGAACGAGAAGAAAGCAAGAGAAGGTTATGATTGTTAAATTGCTAACGTTAACAACGTTATCGTTTAACCAAACAATTAAGGAGAGGAGAAAGACTGCATTCGCCCCAATTCTGATATAAAAGAGCATGTTTCAAACTCGACTCAGCTCGGCGAACGGTTAAATTAATTGAAACGAAGATAGAAAGTTCTGCGCTCCCGAGTCGACGGTTAGGTGGCGAAATCGATAAAAAGGCAATAGTAACGATCAGGTGCTTTTTCCATCGGACAGATATCGCAAGCTCGTCCATTCCGATAATAACGAGACGAGAGTGAAACTCGTTCTAGTGTGGAAAAAAAACGTCGAACCGTCAACCGAGGAGAGGCAATTATGTCCGTTCGAAGAGAGAGACAATAAATTCTAAACGGAGTTCCATCGAGGCTGGGACAAACGAGGAAGTATCAGGCTGGAAGAAAGAGCCCAGTCACGACTTTCATCGTGGCACGCGGAGATCCACCTTGCTCGACGCAGCGAACGTAAAAGCGACACAGCTTCGTTGTTCTTTACGCTCCTCCTTTTTCTTTCTATTTCCTTTTCGTCTCGCTATCGAGAACTCACCGTCCCTGATTGAGAGCCCCAGCTAACAACCCAACGATGCTAATTTATCGGATGCTGCCACGCTGCACGAGTCGCCCACGCCGATTGCCCAAAGTCAAATTAGTTGAACTCTGCCACGAAAAACGACCCCTTGGTACATGCGGTTTCCTAATAGCGCGTCGACTGCTAGACTAATAATCTTGGAAATTTCTTCGAAGCTTACGGGTTCTCCAAGTGAGACATATTATTGTTATGCAAATATATAAATTCCAGTCTATAAAGGTATAATGTACGACGCTAGAAAAAGTCAGATGAAGGAATCTTATGTATAGCAATAGTCTAATTGAAAAAAATCGTAACGCATGATTTCAATGCGTTGTTGCAGAGGTACGAACTATAGGTCCGCAGTCCTAAAAATAACAATCTAATCTAAATAAATTTTCTTTCAAGCAATATTGCTTATGCTGAATATCCAAGCATCCAGAGGCCACTGTACATCGACTTTCCACCTGGAAAAATTCCGAGACCACGTCAAGTGCTCAACAGACCCGCGTGCAAAATTTAAACGAGAACTCTCGATCTACCTAAGACAAATTCTCAAGGAACGTTCTATTTCTCGAACGGTCGAGAAGGTCCCCCTAAGAAACTCGTCGCTAATTTCTCGCGCGGCAATTGTCGTTAATCAGCAAGGTCAGGACTGTCGAAAAAGCCAGAGGAAGAATCAATTATGCGAGGGTGCACGCGAAGAGCCACTGGCCGTTAATTAGTACGACCGAGTAATGGCCGTTAATCGTATTTAATACGACGTAGAACGCCCCGGCAAGTTTGCGTGAGCAATTCGCCTCTCGTGTTTCGCCGTTATAAGAAGTCGTCTCGGGACTCGATCCCCGGGACAAGCATAAGCGTGTTTTTCGTGACAGGGTCGCGGTCATGCCGTGCACATATAAGTACACCCGGTATGTGGACGTGGGGCACGTGGACATATACGCGCGTACGCAGACGGCGAAGGGAGCAGCGTGCAGGCCGACTTACAGATCAGTGCACTGTTATACTCCACGGGACTAGACCTCTTGGGAATTGGAGTCGAGTAGGGCGCCCCCTCGTAGTATCAGTATCATTTTTTTTCCGACAGAAAATCGATCAACCGGATGCCGTTCCACGGCAAATCGCAAAATATGCCCGGCATAATTTAGAATCCCTACGTACGGGGAAGGATTGCCTTTCACGGATCGGGGCTGAAGTTTCCCTCGTTCCTTCACCCGTTCTATTTATTTCGATTGCTGGGGTAAACGTGGATGTACGAATGTCCCGGTCGATGCAATATTCATCGTCCCGACATGCGACACGTGGGACTTTTCACTTGACTTGTAATGTTTAATGCAAAATGCAAATACGTGTCCTGGCCCCAGCACGACGCGTTCCGAAATGAGCGACAAAATTGCGAATAATACGTCTCTGCATGGAAAAATAAAATCGTACACGTGGAATAAACTTCTTTTCTTGGACGATTAGACTTCAAGGAGAATCGATTTCGAAGCGATTCGCCTCTCGTGTTTTTCAAGGTTCACGTATGTGGCCAAAAGCGCGAAGAGGTTAAAATAGTTGTAAAATAAAGGTGCACGCATAGATAATAGAATCGTTAGAATGAACTTCTTGTTTAAGCGAAACGATAGTTCCATTGATAACCACAATCATAGCGAATAAAACAAAATCATTTTTCATTAGTTGGGACCATCGGAGCGGACACTATCGCGTTAACATTCTATTCCACCTGTCGCGACACGGAATATCTAACTTTCAAATAAATTGATCTGTTCATGTCATTTTTCAAATTTTTATTCGTAAATTTCACACAAAGTACAGTACATTCTTCTATATAAATGAACGTACGAAATTTTTTTAAATTATGTCAATTACTTTGGTTGCAAAAAAATCATGAAAGTTGTCTCGAAACTGGTAAAAATAAACGACCAACCCCTTATTTATGATTATGTAAAAGCAAACCTATCAGTTTGTTTCCGTCATGAAAATGGCGTAACCCCAGGACAATCCGAGCTGTACGGCGACCTTGCCAATCGTTGGCTGTGTTATATGGGATAGATTCGGAGCGGCTGGTGCGTATCGCCGACGCGGATAGATTCAATTGAAAGCTACGAGCGTAACGCGGGAACCGTCGAAGCGAGGGTCAGTCCATCAACGGGTAGCTGGTCGCAAGCTCCGAAGTTTTGCGAGAACAATAAGCGTCGACCTCGTTCCAGGAAAAAGGTATATTCCACGGGTGATAAGTGTTGCACGTGCGCAGATCTATCATACAGATTCAGAATGGACGGTGCCGCTTGGAAAACGTACTTTCCAGCATTACCGGGAGCCAGCTCGAGGCCGTCGCTCGTTTCTCTTGGGCTTACACGGTCTCGTACAAGAACCTCGTGAATTCAGAGGGAAACCCGTTGCTGCCCATAACTGTTACACGGTTTATGCTGACGTGCAACACGTGCGTGCCTCTGTTGCACACATTCCGCTCAGTGACGTTCGTAAAAGTCATCGCCAAGTCGCGCGTACAAGATTCCGACAAAGATACACGCGCGATTCAACTAAACAGATTTACGGGGGGACGCGTTTTTAATTCACGCCTGGAAGCCCCAGAGAAACTTCAATCGGATAGAATATATAACGGGTGGAGACAAGGTGATTAAATTTATTTGTATAAAAGTATTAATTTAAAGTATTTTGTTGAAGTAATAGATAAGGACAAATTTAATTATATATAGTGATTATAGTATTCCGAGAGAAGATTAAAATAAGAAAATAATTTGCTAGACACGTTCACTCGACTGAATAGCTATCCAAATGAATCTTTAAGCGATCATCGTGAGATATAATTTCGATCCACGATTGAAATTTCAATTTAATCCAAAATGTATTATAGACAAATCTTGATAATTTGATACGCTACATGTATCATGTATCTACATGTTTGAAGATTACCCAAACATAATTCCTGTAGATATGAATTTATTCCGGGAGTCAGAGAGACACTTGTAAAAAAAAAACGGCGTAAAAAAATTCATCAAACGGATATTTAAAAGATCTATACAGAATTCTAAATATTACCGCGATGAAAATAACCTTATCAAACACATCGATGTTATTCAATACTGAAATGCATTTTACTTCAAGAAAAAAAAAATCTAAAAATAAACGTATACATATACGCGACATTAATTTATTTCTTCTTTACCAATTACGATTTCTCGCGGAACACCTGTTCGCGTCGCGCGGAACACAGTTTGGAGAACGCAGCAATGAAACACACGTATACATACTACTATTTGCTTCCTGATCCTCCGTATGCGTAACGAACAAGTATCACTAAGTTAGAGATTAGTGACTCGTGGTATACGAAAATCCTTATCCCGTAACTATAGTAAGCCAACGTTCGCTCTGTATGATTTTTACCGGGACTTAGCTGCACGCATAGCGCTTCTGTGATATCGAGGGATTCAAGTTGCCACAAATTACCCGACATTCGCTAAATTTGAATACAGACGATCTTATCAAGAAGAACCCGAAGTTTCCCCGTTCCGAATCGGCTCACATTCGACGGAAAAACGACGCGTACGCTGGAAGAAGAAAGCGTCGAACGTGAATCGTATTTGCAATGCAGATTACGTAACCGATATTTATCTCGCGCGATACATTTTCGATACCGCGGCTGCGTAAAACAAACGCCGTTAAACTCGAACCAGCACCAGCTATCGTTAAAGTTATTTCGCTCCCTGCCCCCATATGCTCGACCAATTACGTATTTAATAGTCCAATTTATATTTTTCCCTCGTAATCCCGATGGGAAAACCGCGTTTCACGAGAATCGGACACGAATGCGTGCATAATTACTTATTTCTAATAGATAATATTTTAGCTTCGGCTTTAAAATGAAACGTGATTGTACTTTTTAACTTTGTTTTTGTATTTATAATACGTAATAATCCCTTGTATTGAAAGGTTCTCCCGTTAATAAATAAAAATATAATAATAAAATACAGAACGATGCTTAACAATGTTTTCATAGTATTCCCGTAATATAAACAAAAACGATTGAATTTCCTCGAAAGAATTTAATGCCACAAAACGCCCTCATCGATACCCTTTGCCAACGAAGTTATCCGATGCTGACGAGGAAATCGCGAGTCCTCCCTACCTCCCACGCGAATCGAAAAGATTTCCGAGGCGTCCATAAAATCAAGACGGTGTACCGTGCAAATCCCTGATCAAAAAGGAACTTGGCAAGCTGCCTATGTACGCGCTGCATCGTGCGCGGTTCTCATTCGCGATTGCATTCGCAACAGAGAAAACTGACTCGGTACGGTTGCAGAAACCATGGTATGTTTATAATTAACTTGAAATTCTTTCGCAGAATTCGCGATTTCGCGAGACCCGTAATTGAATCGTTCGAGGAAAAATCATTCACAGGCTGCTGGTGTTCGTTCTCGAGAAACACTAACCTTTCATGATTCGTGTACCTGTTATTTCTCCTTTCTCGAGATCAAGTGTACTTAGTTCGTCGTAAACTGTCCAAAGATAAAATTAGAGTACACGTAATTTCTGTTTCTCCTATCTCGAGAAATGTCACTTGAAAAACATAGTAATAACACGTATTTATAGTTTACCATAAACTCTCCAAAAATAAAATGGATGTGTAATTTTTATTTCTCCTACCTCGACAATATTATTTTTGAGGGCATGATAATAAAGTGGATTTAGTGCATCGTAAACTGTCTAAAAATAAAGTAGAGTATAGATAAATGACCGCATTGCTGTATAAATTTATTTATCTTTTTTTTTTGCTCTTCATGGAAAGATCGAAAGAGGTTTCGACAAACAAAGTCTGAAATCAAACGGACGAACGCGTGGAAGTGATTATTTGACGAAGAAGATACCCACCGTGTTAAATTGATATTACTGTCCAACTGTTCGGTAAATAATACGTGGAAGTTGTAAAAATTTTAAAGGTTTCACCGTGAAACGACCAGACTGACGGCTAACGGAGCTGCGTACAATGAATTCTATTGCGTAACCATCAGGAGGGAAAGTTGCGAGCGTGCGAGCGTTTGGTTCGCGTGCACTTTACGAGGTCCCTTTCCGTGACCATGTGCTCTTTAGGATCGGGTCAATATCCTTCCTTTCGTCTCTTTAACCACCCACAATTAACCCTCGACACTACGACAATTTTTCTAAACGTCAACCATCAGCAATTTCGAAGCAATTTTCCGATGCCTCTTCTGAAAATTAACTGTGTTTCTCTATACAAACGTGCAAGATTTACTTTTCATTTATCTAAATTTATGATATAAATATAGTAACGTACCAAATGTCTGTGCATCTGGACTATAGGATATGAGTAATTGAAATAGTTCATATACACTGTAAGGTACTCAGTTTTAAAATGCTTTATCTTATTCTCTTACATGGATCAACTTGAAGATACGTAGAATTGGAGAAACACGTGATTTAATTTAAAAAAACACACAGTGCACATTGCATTTGCAGAAAGAATAACGTCATTGCTAGCTCAGTCGCGATTTAAATATACGATCTTTCTTAATTTTTCATTAACTTGATAAAAAGATGAATATACAAACAGGAGAAGCGAGAAATAGTTCGATTTCGTGTTTCTTTAAATTGCGTGACTCGCGGCACAGTGAATAATACTTCTTCCTCGTATCGATCATTCGCGACATAAATTCATCTCATTAATGGCGTGAAACTAATGCATCTACTTTACATAAACGCCTGAACTCGCGACATTTATAATCCAGATGGATGCGTTACGTTCGTTTTGCTCTTTCTAATATACCGAAGCAAATGCCAAAGTTTTTGATACTTTATCACGCATAGAAAGTTTGACGACGATGCGATGACCCTAATCGTAGATACTTTGTATGCTTCCAAGGATGCTGAGCGTGACGAATCGGCCACGTGAGTAATATTAAAGGCTGGAGCGAATGCCCCCTGGATGGAATTCAGATTTAGTCATCGAAATTTCTTAGATGCGATATTTCACTATCGATTAGAAATTCGTATCAGACAAATCGATGACGTTACAATCGTGAAAACCCAATTTATAGAACGATGGAGCCATAAACCTCCCACGTAATAAATATGAATTGGAAATAGAATTAACAACCACACTCTTATTTTTTATTTTTATTTTTATCCAGAGATTCAGAAATGGAATAATATTGAAGATTTCCAATCTTCCAAACATGAAAACGCTCGCAGGTGCAGCTCCCTTCAGGAACGATGTCCCGTATAATAATACATAAGAAGGGGGACCATAATCCTCACGTTTTAATTACTGTGGGTCCGTCGAGACCACAGGTACCATGTCAAGGATAAGGAAAAGAAAGGGCCGAGAGCGTGGCAAGAGACCGCCTCGGTTGAACGTAATTTGAGGAGTTTAGGCAGCGGAGGAGGACCGAAAATAGGCACCGAAACCTGTTCCAGGGAGAACCTGTTGGTCGTCATAGACGTATACACATGTTCTACTCCCGTGGTTGGCGTGTGTGCGTTGCCGGGTGTGTGTGTGTGTACACGCAAACGGGGAACGCACCTGCCACGTAACTTTTCTTCACGGGGCGTTTCACCTTCTTCCCGCCGCGTCCAAATGACTCGCACGGGCACGACTTTGACCGCCTGCCTCTTTAAGGTAGTTTCGAGCCCTTCGACATGGGTCGACGGCAACCAGCGATGCCTTTGGCCCACGAAAGGGCCTTTGTTAGGTCGGAGAGCACGATCCGTCCAAGGGGAACCCGTGTCAACGACCCAAAGAGTAGGTCGCAATTGTGACGAAACGTTACGTGCCTTTACGCAAGCACCGTTCAATTCGTGTGCCATCGAACCGTCCAACACTTATGCAAATACGTCGCGACGCAAGAATACATAATCGTCGCGATAGGTGTGCGCGAACCGATCGAAGGGAACGTAACGTTACAACGGGAAACCATGTGAAAATGAGAATTATTATCTCTTTGTCGACCCGTGCCTCGCTCGCGAATGAAGTTACAAATAAAAGAAAAAGAAAATTCAAGCTGCGCAGACGAACGGTGTCAACAACATAGATAGTATCATATTAGAATGTATGTATACATCGTTACGACGAACTTCTTGTTTAAGTGAAACGATAGAACTAAAAATGGAGCACCGAAACGATAAGCTCGAAGACGCTTTAACGCCCGTGAGAAATATAAACAAGTTAGGTTCTAATTTTCATTATATTTAAACGTCTTTATTCCGCACACTTGATATGCACACGTACAATCCAGGGAAATTAAATTACCCGAGTGCGTAAGAGACGAGGGCGCGGCAAGAATGCTATTATGATATTAAAAACCTATCCTCGAATGCGTGCTTAGATGAAAGTAAAAAGTAAAGCTGAAGGCTAAGTTCTTCCAACGGGGAAGAACCATCTAGAATAAGTAACTGGTAATAGTCTGTGAGGTACGAGGCTCTTCGGTTATACTTTAAGAATAACGATGGAGGTTATTGCAAACCCGATAGTTAAACGGGGTAAGGCATTTAGCGGATCATCACGTTACGTATTGCAAGGATAAAACGTAAGCCCGCATTCCACGGTATACGAGTAAGAGATGAATCATTTTGCGTACATAGAACAACGGACTGCCGGTAAGCTCGTCGCTCACTGTCACTTTTTGCACTGTTTGTAATCATCATCGACACTAATTACAAAATTCTCCGTTGCGGCGCTACCTCTTATCTTCCGATGCAATCGTTTCAAGTCCGATCACCCGGTATCTGATGGGAACAGCGATTTCACGAATGAAAATTAATATGTAGTAATTAGTTTGCTCGATAGCGTACAACCTCGGTTAATTGCTACGAGAAGTAGTCACTCCTTATGGGAACAATGTAAAAATCAAGATTTATTGGACGAAGGTCTTCTGATCGAGAAAATTGTGTATTAAAAATCTAACATGATTACAATATGCATGTGATAAATATCAGAAGAATAATGCTGGTGAGAACAAAGTTTAGATTAGAATTATTTGAGAAAATAACGCGTAGAAATAACAACCTGTCGTTCAAATAGTAATTCGAACGATATTCTTCTGCGATTAACACCACCTGACCACTACTATATATAATATTCAACCAGAGACGTTGAAATCGTGTTACAAAATTATTTTCTCAAAAAGAAACGACAGAAAGGTTAACATGAAATTAAAGGAATTATTTTAATTACACTGAACGACTAATAACTGTTCCGAAGACCTTCGTCATAGACTCAAACGTCGACCAATTTTTGGAGTAACGCAGTTCGAGTATGAAACTGCTAACCAAGTCGTACTCACGCCTTTCCGTGCTGTTTAACTGAATAGAGAAAAGAAGAACGCTGAATGTTGAAATGCGTACAGCATATGCAAAACCACCCACCGACGCACGCTGTCTATGTATCAGAAATTTCACGTGTCGCAAGTCTACAAGCACGAACATGCGTTATAAGGAGCCTTTCTAGTTGCATCAGGAGTATAGCAATTAGATCGTCATTCTGTTACGAGTCGCATGACATAACCAACGTTCTTCTGAAACAAATTTGCCTGTCTAACGCGGCATACCGCTCGTATGATTGCGATCAATTAAATCAACGAGCTTCGAGCTGGTGGACGTCTTTTTATTATTTTCTTCGACGTATCGAAACTAGTATCACTTCTTCGAGACCTCAAAGAACACCGTTGCCATAAGTCTTTATCAACGTACCGATAGCGATAAAACTACGTTTTTGTTTTCCGTGATAGATAAGTTTTGACATTTATCTACGGCAGATTACGATCGAGAATGCTCTTTATTACCCTTCTACAGCATTAATCGCGATAAAGCATTACCAACATCGCGAACTCTGCAATATGTATTACAAACGGAAATTAAAATATAGAAAATCAAACACATACGCTACGAAAAAAACGAATTGCGTTAGCAATGAATTTTAAATAGAATTCTAAATAGGTAAAATTCTAGAATTTTCAATAAGTTTAGTCTACGATATTATTGCACGTCAGAGGAGGGGCGGATTCTGTAACAACTTGATAGAGTCTTAATCTCGAATTAATACTCCGGTGTTGAGAATTAAGATTTCGAATAAAACATGCCAAAAATCCGTGCTACCATTCGCTGCACCGCATTATTAAATATTAATATCCCTTTTTGCTGAATTCGGGCCGCGATTGTCTAGATAAAATCCCCTCCTTTTAACTCGGTAATTTTCGTAGAATAGCTCGGAGAATTGATGGGGGTCTCTGACCGACCGTAGGTCGTACATTAACCACCTCTGCTATTGGTATGCGTGGGTTGCGAAACTGGATTATCTAGACCCTGAAGCGATCTGCATATAGCTTGCGTATTCTGCGCAAAAGACAAATGCTCGAGACCTTATCCTTGGTCGGATGACTCGCGTCCATCGATCAACGTTGACTCACCGAATCTTTGGAATCAATATCCACTCGCGAAAGAGGATGTGGTCGCGCATCGTTCTTACTTCTTTGGCGGTGGCGAGGGAAAGCCACCGAACTGTGGTCGGAGTTTTCGTATTCGTTTTAACATAAATGTAGGGGATGATGCTCAAAAGTTCAGAAAGTAGCGAGAAGCAAAGATAATTTCTTGAAAATGTACAAATTTCAGTGTTCGGTTTTAAGAATTATTTGATCCTTGAATATGCTTGCCTTCTCGAAAAACTGGAAAGTTTAACTTCAATATGTGCGAAGCTATGAAAATGCAGTGGATCCTGTGTAAATAGGTCGCCAAGTAACTGGGTAAATTATTGATTTCGATAAAAGTTTAATGAACACAGTATTTATAAAAATATTCATGAAACTCTGTATATTTGAGTTAAGAATTTCTTATAACGAAGCGACTTAATACTATCCAGCAATATATACAATGTAAGTGTTGAAATGACGTCAAAGACGGCTCTCGATAGCATTCTTGAAGATTTGCTTTGTCGCAACATCAAACGTGTAGAAAAGACTATGCCTTTGGCGGGAATTAATCGATGCAACTATGAAATTAAACTGTTGCCTTCGTTAAATCGTGCAGAGGCATTTGTCAACGAACACTGTAACATTTATTTTCATGAAATGTGTAAAGCTGTTTATATTTATACGTATCTAAACAATTTTAAACTTGTAAAAATGTTTAAAATCCTTAGATCGTATTTCCGATTCCCGAAGAATACCCGAATCAAAAATCGAAACGTCGAAGTATCATTCGTCTATTTTAAAACTGTCCTCGATAGTCCAAATAAAAACGTTTTATTACACTTTGCCGATGATAAGAAATGCAACAAGAAAATTGCAAATAAATATCGAGTAGCAGAATGCCCGTCGATAAATAAAAGTAACTAATATTTGTAGCCTGAGAGAATTTGATCAAATAAACGTTTTCGAAATCAACGAGAACTCTTTTCGGATTATTTATTTCTAGAGATAATAATTAATCGAACTGCAACGTCCAGTAATAACTCAATTAATATTTAATTCTGTAAATTAATAATCCGTAGAGGACTCTCATCGAGACTGGGTATATTTAATAAAACAAATCCTCGGAGTCTAAAGGGACGAAAACTATGTCCGCGATAAATGATACTCGTCGATATAATCGTCATGACCCGAAACAAGCTACAATATTGCTTACAATTTCCATCGTTCAGCCCAACTCCTATCTTTAGCTATTTCGATTGCGTCATTAGCATCGACCTTTCTTTACAGCTCAAGGTAAGCACGAGTAAAGTACGAGTCGCATAGAGCGAAAGGCATTTCGTGTAAATGTGACCTTAAACTTTCCGTGTACGTTAGGCGTTTCCCTCAGATATACGGCACGTGGGCACGATTGTAATTTCCTGGGACAATAATTTTCACCTTGACTCTTCGCGTTTCCCTCTTGCGCCGCGCGTCAGGTGCTTCATTTTTCTTTTTAAACGTTTTTCCGACGCGAAAATTGGCACGGAACAACCCTTTAAAAATCGCTTGATTCCCTGCGCGCGAATACCCGCTTCGTCGCGCGAAACTTTCGTCGACCGTTTTCCCTCTCTCGCTGATAATGAAGTTTATCGAGAGTCATTATGATATAACGGAGCACTAATGAGTACACGAATTTCACCGTGCACGGTGCTTTTATTACGTTATATTGACCAACATTTAATTACAACTTCTTCGAGTTTATCGATACACGGTACTAGAGCGGAAGCAGAGTGCGAAACACAGTTACGCAAAAGTTCGCCGAGGT
This sequence comes from Hylaeus volcanicus, assembly GCF_026283585.1. Taxonomy (NCBI): domain Eukaryota; kingdom Metazoa; phylum Arthropoda; class Insecta; order Hymenoptera; family Colletidae; genus Hylaeus; species Hylaeus volcanicus. The sequence goes on from NC_071977.1 coordinate 4,594,728, forward strand.
AACTAAAAACAGTAACGGAGACAAATACGGCATGATACTTTCCGACACCCTGCTTTGTTACTGTTTTATTTGAAGAAGATGATTGTTGATGAATCAATATTTGCGCGAATATATTAATCAAATCGTATATGATTATGATATTCTAACGTGTGATTAGTACACGTACAAGTACACGACGAATGGATTGGATTTAGTTTAATTTGTTCTACATTAGAGAAGATATTTAACCCTTTGCACTTCCAGAATTTTGTTTATATATTTTCTCGAAAGTGCTCGATTTCCCACAAACATTTATAAGTGTACGTAATTTAGGTGTCGTTAATTTATTTCGTTGGTTCAGTTCGTATTACCACAAATGAAATTGAAATTGAGTTGTAATGTATGAGATATATGCATATACATTATAAAAAATATATATTTCTTTCGAAACACGATCAGGACCTAAAACACGTTTAACAGTAAAAAGAGAAATGATTTCGAAGTTCGTCTCGATTAGCTACGTACTCTCCATCCTTACAGATCCGAAGATAGATGAAATGGAGTAGAGGATTGCTAGCATTGATCGATTACTTTGACTGCGTCGATGTAATGGGAATGATTGCTCGAATCAAACAAAAAGAAACTCGGAAGAGAACTCGAAGCCAATAAGCGCCGACTATTTCAGTCATACTGCTGCGACGTATAACAAAAGCCAGTGGCTGCTCGATGCCGAAGCATTATGTATTCATAACTTAGATCGATAAATACCAAACGCTTGCCCCGTTTCATACCTACTTCTAGGGAAAGTAATCGTTTCGTTTTACTTTGTAGCGAGCGCGTCGGTACGGTGAGAAAAATAATACAACGTTGGAAAAGAGGGAGGACGTCTGTTTTGCATGGTAATCGAATTCAAACAGGATACTACCCAGCCACTGCAAAATTTATAAACCATCAACACAGAAAATATTCTGACCCTGAATGCTATTCCCAAAGTAGGGTAACAAACTTTCCCTAGGCGACAAAGTTTCTATGTGAAAATGTATCAAGGCATTATTTGCGAAATCTCGACAGGATAGAATTCTCGATGAGCTACTTAGAAACAGAGATGTATAAAACTCCTCGCTCGATAAATATTTCGAATAACGAATGAAGAACGAACTAAAAAACTAATGAAAATTCGTATTAATATTACTAATGTAACTACTAATGAAAAAATTACAAATAGCGGTAAAAGAGAAGCAACAAATTATAACACCGTACTATTGTTGCACGTTATACGGATGGATGGTGTAAACGTAAAATTAATTAATTAATTAAAAATAATTTTTTAAATTTAATTTGGATATAGATAAAATCTACGGGTCGTGTTTCGTTACTAATTTGAGATTTGGAACACAAACGAATACAAAACACCGAATGCTATAATGATAATGGCAATAAAAAAAACTCCAAGTAGATGAAATTGTAATTATCAAAATGGGAGAAAGACATCACGTTATCTCAAATGCAGAGTGGAACATCGAGATGATAAATTTCCCATTATCGCGACATAATTCACACGGGACGTTTCCCAGAGTACGCGCTCGATAACTTTTTCGAATCTCCAATTTCCAAATAATATCTGTTTGGGAAAGTAATCCTAGAGATAAGCTATCAGCCGCGAATGTGTCAAAGTTACGAGAAAGACAAGGCGCCGCTTATACGCATTCGAAGAAAACTGTTTCCACGAATAACCGTAACCATGTCCGACTTTCCGAACCATTCGAGGAATAATTTGTAATAATTTTTGGAGAGCGATGTAATCCTATCGACGATTTCTCAATCGAAAAATAAAATAAGTTCCCACGAGGAATAAAGTTGTCGTTGAATCGCTCGACTGAAGAATCTTTAACCCAATTTCTACTCTAATTCAGATCGATGTACGAAGCGCGCATCGTATCAAGAAATACTTATGGTAGAATTGGAACAAGAAGCCGAACAAGAATAATCTGAAATCGATACTAGAATACCGAAACTAGAACAATAATTTGTGGAGCATGAAAATAACAAAATATTCAGTTCGAGAGATCGTGGAGGATTTTTAATTTAGCTGTAGATAAAATCTATTGGTCACGTTTTGTTACTGATTTGAAATTCGTAACGCAAACAAAAGTATTTTTCAAGCTCAGCTCGTTAGAACATTTTTGGTAAAATTGGCTGAATTCAATCACTGCAGTAGTTCAGCGATAAAAAATTTGTTTATTTTTGTATCGAACTTTACGAGAGGAGTCGAACGACACCCGTGTTGCATTCGTCAAAAAATTGTTCGAAATAAATATTTGCTTGGAATGTTATTTTCTTTCGCTGTTAATTTTTTTCCTTTTCCACTGTAGTCAAAATGGTTAAAATTATACACACTCAGAATTCACGAATCATCCACATTTTAAAAATCATCAATATGTATAATTTTCTGCGAATTTTATACAACGACATCGAACATTTTGAAAAATATTTAAAAACTTTATTGCAACTCCAAATGCAATATAAATTTAAAAACTATTACATTCTCGAAACGTTACAGAAAGATTTCCGCACCAAAAATAAAAGAAAGTGTTATTATTGTGCTCCAGAACATTTCATTGCAAATTATCACGCGCTCCCGGTCGAAATAACAAGAAAATTATTCTTCTTAAATATTTTCCAAATGTCAAATCATTTTTAAACTATTACGTTATTTTCGTAAATCGATCGATAATTCGATACGCACGAAAATGCAAACGAATCTTTCTCCCGGTGGCTGTTTAATCATTTCGGAGTTAGGAGGTTAACGCGACCATGATCCCGGGTACACAACGCTTGACCTTAACAATGATCCTACGAATTACCGCGTCTCGCGCGACGAGAAACAGAGGAACACGCGTAAAGGTTACTGTTGCAGTTTCCCACCAATAAATTCACCGCACCGAGACAGCTGTAATTCGTTTGATCGTCTCCGCGACGAAACTTTATTCGCAGTCTGGCACCAGTCTGTCTCGCTGACTAATCGGCCACGATTTCCACAAGGACTGGCCATGTCCCACGATCAGTCAAATCGTAGTTAGCGATATCCGTATCTACGTATCGATCAGTCATAATTTTCCCCTCCGGCTACGTGTTTCGGCAAATAGAAACTGGAACGATACCAGATTTCGTGAACCGCGCACGAGTTACAGCCTTGCGTTTGATTACGTACAATGTGTGTTGCTAAACACAGTATGTTTTTTAAATGTCCGATTTCCGCCGTTTAAACGCAATGTTAACCTTCAGATAGCGGACGAGGTCACTCGTGATCAGAGATGGTCAATATCCTCAATTAGATAACAATATCGAACAGTCGGAAAAAAGAAAGAAATATAACCTGATACTCGTTCAATGGGAATAGAAATTTTAATTAGGGAGCATAAATTTGAACAATCAATTTAGATAGTGAAATTCGTATTAATATTACTAATGTAACTCGTTTATTTGGTAATATTTGTCTTAAATTAACCAGGTTTAATGTTGTTTAGATCACAAACATCAATTTATTATTAAAATATATATATATATATATATCGGATCTAACAATCAGGTTACTCCCTACAGGTCATCTTAATATTGTTAATGCGAGTCATTTAATTATTATATTTCTGGTTAAATTGGCTAGGTTTAACTTTATTTAGACCCCATACTCGAATTTATTATTAGGCCGAGTATTTTCAAAACACTTTCCTTGTTCAATCAACAAACTTAAGACAAGTTCTCTGTAAGTTTTTCACATCACAGTTTTCACACATACACTTGTTCCATCATCGTTGACATAGTTATCTAATAAATAGAATAAAGATTCTTCATTTCCACTGTAAATATATTTCTTAAGTCACAGGTATAATTGCAGAAATAACAGAATAAAAGATTTGCTCCAACGCCAATATACCTCATTGATTATTTCTTTCGAATCCACATAAATCAATTCCATCGCAAACATAACGAAATGTCTTAACGAAAAATCACACTGAACACGTTCGTAAGGTAAAGAGTAATTTTATTCGAAAGGAAAGCACGCGGCTGATATTGTAATTGCCGCGAAAAAAGTCAGATCCGTATCGAAAACGGTCTCGTGGGCTCGAAATGATCGAGACGAGAATTCAAACAGTTCGATAAGTCGATCGATCGCATCGACGCCGTGATCGCGACGTCTGTCGGCGCGAGAAAATATCACACGTCTGTATACCTCTAATCTCAACTCCGACAAATTGCTCCGAATCGATAGATAAATGAAAATTAAAGTACAGATGTTACTTCTGTCGCACCTTTAACTGACGTAGAACACAAGATGCCGATGAGGCAGACCCAGGCGATCGTCATCTTGAAGTGGCTCGTAGATTTCATGCACATCACAACAAAAAAACGCACTGTCTTAACTTCCTTATTTGGCGAAGAAACTGCCGGCGTCGATCGCGCGTTCCAAACGGACGGAGCACAAAACTCGACGATGAAACTGTCGCGAGTGGCGATTCAACGTGAAACACGAGGACAAAACGAGGTAGGAACGAGAGACGTGCGACGTCAATTCGAATACAAGTGTCCCGACTCGACACAAGTGCCAACCAGATAGCTCGGCGCGCGAAGACCGTCTGCCGCGCGCTTTGCTTTCGGACCGCTTCGTGAGACATCGGCACGAGCCGAGATCGTCCGAACGCTCCGATCCCCCGATAGCGTCGTTTGATAGCCGTTGTACCTACTTTCGCGCCTAACGTACAAGTATGTAAAATACACGGACTTTACCGTACGCTTACTATTTACAAGTAATTTTAATATTCCGACACTTCCCTAGTTTACTTTGTCTGAGAAGGATAGTAGAATCAAAGCAAATATCATAATTAGACTGTGGATCTTTATGCATTTATAGGAAATTTGAATGTCCAAGAAACTACAAAATGTAAACAATATGCAAGAATATAAAAAAGGTTGAAAGTAAAGGTGATGTTATAATATCTGCAGAATAAAATAAAATCCTATTTAGGTTCAATTTTTGTAGACACGTTCGCGAAGATTTTATTCTGCATAAAGATCCGCAGTCTGATCATAATAAATTGAGTCTAAAAGGCATAAAATTTTATTTAACCTCTTGAGGGCCAATTCTTTTTTACTATCAAATTTTTGTTCTTTTTATTATTGACAGCAGTTATAATTATGAAAAAACTAAACGTATATATGCCCAACGGCGTGAAGAGGTTAAGTCGTAATGTTTCTTGTGAATCAATACTCAAAACGATATCTCATTTTTACGATATTTTAACCCTGACAAACCTTTCAAGTTTCGATCTATTTCTTCCAACCTACATGAACGATATCAATTTAGAATGCACAGGTTTCTAATTGCGAATCGTTGGCTTTACATATAAAGTCTTGAACTTTTCCTTCCAGCAAGCCTGCACTATATTACTTTAAAATGCGCGAGTTTCTAATTACGAACGGTTCGTTTTATATTCCCACAAAAACAACGGGGGCTCGTAAGACGAGCAATTATTAACCATAAACGTAAGAGAAGCGTAAGAAATGGTTTCACGGTCCACGGGTTACACAGCAGAGGGTCCGCGAAGGAATTATCACGGCATTGAACCTAAGAAAGGAGGCTAAACGCACGTCAAGATAAGAGTGGTTCCTTACAGGTACAGAGATATCGAGGGACGATACTAGATACCTAACCCAAACAGCCGCGATTGGACCAGATGCAGCCACGAAACGCGTAAGTGTACGACCATGTGTATTATTACAATGCTTTCCTATCGATGTTTACCCGATGATAACGTTGCTAGGTCCTACGAATGCGATTCTCCGCGATGGCGTACGTGACCGATACATCGAAGCCGTACCATTTGGAACCACGGAAGCTGCGACGCACACCAAAGGACTAAGGAGACACATCGAGGACCCGCTGCTCCGAAATTTATCAGGAAAGGTAGGATCCACTTATAGTTTCCGCGATACATGCTATTCGGATGAACACACGGCTACCATAGAGAGTAGGCGTATCCCCTTAACATAGCCACTTAAAACTTCTCTGTTCCTTTTACAATGAGTTTCAGCACGAAATGTAAATTCATTTCCGTTTTCGATAAAGTTTCGCACGGGATAGGTAGCAATTTAAAGTTTCGCGGCACGTACGGGAGGAGGTTGAAAAAAAAAGATTTTCATTTGAAATTTTATTTTCCAGTTTGTTGTTTTTCGAACGTGGATTTAATTGCTTCGAACAGTTGGAAAGGAAAGTTGTATCCCGTTGCGGTTGGCTATTATCGATAAGGATCGATGCTAATTCAACACGGCGGCTTGACGAACCGTCGCAAACTCTTCCGCGTTTGTTTCCCTTTCGAAACTTGATATTAGATTTATCGCGGCGACGCGATGAATTATAATGTACCAGGATCGTCCTAACCCTATCGTTAATGTAGTTACGGATAATAAGATCCTTAAATGAAAGTTCTGATTTGCGGTCAAGCAATCTCCATACCCCAGACCACTGTTTCTGGATCGCGATAGAGGGACACTTCTACGGATTCGGCTAATCGAGTTGGTAACTATTGTGTGAGCGCACACGTACGCGTAATCACGTTACCACAAGCCAGTCGAACACACTCCCGTTGTCTGAAATGGCTATACGAGTAATAATATGTAATGACACTTTTATTGCGCGCATATGCTATTCAAAAGCGATGTACGTGTTCCCAGGGTACTTGCGATGATTGCGCTGTTGTGACTGTTTACCTAACGAACAGCTTATATTTCTCTTTGCGGTTCTCGATATGACAATTTCAAAAAGAAGGAACAATCGTATAATACTCGCTTATTACTGTATTCCTCTACTTTATGTTAACGATGCAATCGAAAGAAAATATCGAGGCGATGCACCTGGTCGGAGGCAACCCAACGTACACGGGCGCATTGATCCTCCACGATCCTCGCAGTGTATACAGTAGACTTCCGTATAACGCGAAAAACAATACAAACATAGGAATTCGTTCATTTAAAAGTTGAATATTACACTGGTTTCTTCATTGTTTCCGGCATCTTCTGTTTCGTAGTTCTCTTTTGACGCTGACTCAGGATTTAGAATTTTGGGGTCAGAATTATTTGTATAATAGATGTGTAGTTTTAGTCTGCCTAACACGTATAATGGCGCAGGTTTTATGCAAGTCGTTAAATAAAAACAAAAATAGTGACAATGACTGTCTTTGGAATTGTTCTTCTGAGGATTTAAGTACGACACCCATGTCTAAATTTAATACGACCGTAAAAGTTTAAATTAAAAAAAAGTGTTTTTATATCTTTGATAAATCATATATGAATGATTCAGATTACAAGGACTCGGCAGGTCGTGGTTAAAGAAAATTTCCGAGCCCTGCCAATTTGCACGTACGAAACATGTTTTCTCTATCACTATCGAGTTCTGTATATTACCGTAATCAAGCCACCCTTACGCATTCAATCAATAGGAATTCATGTAACTTGAATGCGTGTCCATCGCTTTGATTAATATTCGAGATCCTTTCAATCTAGCCCAGCGGATCGTAGGGGGTATTTATTTAATACGAAATCTGCTTTGATATGAACGCGTTCGTTGCACATCCACATCGCCATATTGTACGTTATCCACGTATAATAATTTTCACTGAATTACACGGTATTGTCGGATCAGTGTGATTAGAATTAATTACAGTCTCAACCAACGCGATTTAAAATGTAACGCATAATAGCGTAATGCGAAAATAAATTCGCAAGTTTGCACGTTAATCGATCGTGTTCGGTTATCGCGTTGTAACTTGTTCCTAACCGTGGCCTCCAGAGTTTGTGCGTATCGACTTCAGTTTCACAGGCCGTCGTAACGTTATTTTCACGGCTGCGAACCGTAAAAGCTTAAAAAAGTATACGTAGCAGGGCGCTGACAATTTTATAACCGCATTTTAAAAGCCATGCGCGCCCGTCGGCTTCCACGCCTAGCATATCGGCTTTAAAAAGTTATCGGGACGCGGATTACGCGAGTAAAAAAAGTTGAAGGGAAACATCTTATCCTTGAATGTGAAGTATTTTCTCTACACAGCCATGCGTAACACGCAAAATACCTCTCTACCCCTGAACGACAAAATTGGATTTTCTAGGGTTGGCTCGCATTCCCCTGAAAAACGTCTCGCGGCGTCTCGTGTTAATTAGCGAACATTAATGACGTCTAGACACTTAAATTTAAACGTGTTATACGAGAAGTTAGCCCGTGTGATGGGAATACGGAAGCAAGGACGTTAAGAATATTAGCATTTATCATTCGCGTTGGTTGCGAGAGCGTTGTACAAAAATAGATTTACGGTTTTCAGGTTGTTATTATGCTAACTGGATTTGTTGTTAACCGCTTTACTCTGTAGGCAGTTTTAGAATCGCAGTTACCGCAGTTCCCGCGCTTTCTCGCGTCCACTTGTTCTCCCGAGTAACTGAAACGCGTACAGTGGGTATAAAAAGTATACAACGATTAAGTTCAAATGGAAGTTTATACGATCACATTTATTATTCAATTTTTATGAAACAGATGTTTTGGACATGTTCTTAGACTTCCTTAGAATAGATTCTATATGAATTTAACGAAGGTACTGTTTAAAAAGTATCGATAAAAATTTATTGACTTTCTCTAGGCTAAATTTGTTTCTTCGTAAACAACTTGCGAGGAATTAGTTTGATATTTCAGGTTGATGGTGCTGGCAACCGTCACCAATTAGTTATCAGATCACATTATATAATCAGGACGCACGTATACGTCATTTTATGAAAAAAAAAAAACAAACCAAAATGATTTGACAAAACGTCTATATATTAACATGTGATTTGAAAGTTACACCGGACTAACCACTAGAGGGATATATCTCACGCGCTATATTTCGCTATAGTGACACGGTATAATCGATTGAATTTACAGCATTCACAACGTTCAGGATATGAGTTTCGAGTCGAGATAGTAATTCGCAACCACCCATTCTAAATTTGCAACAACGTTCGAGGGGAAAAAATTATTACCCGCAAAATGCACCGTTTGTAAATACTGGCTCCAACTCGTATCCGTTACATCGGTGAAGGTTGAATAATCAGTCTCTGTTCCGCTGCTAAACGCGCTGGTTTTATCGCGAATTTAATTTAAGCTAAATTAAATATCGGGGCATGCATGAATTACAAGCGTTTTACATTAATGTGCATTCATTAAAAATGTTCACTCGTACGTTTTAATCTCCTGCGCGGATTCGTTTAATTTCCTGTCTCGTTTGAGTTGTGCGTAATATTTTGTTGATAATATTTCGCATATTGCCAAGCATGAAGGGATTATGGTTAATTAGTATTCGAGGAGGGTGAATGTTAAAGAATGGTTAATTTTGGAGTAGCTAGGGTACTTAAATTATTGATGAGACGTTTGTTATATTTCGATTAGTTATGAACTCATCGATAATTTAGGTGCTTGAGGTATCCCAGAATTAACCACTTTTTATAACATCTCTCATTTTATATCTCTTACCAAGAATAATTAACAGTAATCAAACATGAAAATTTCTACACCAATAATTTGGACTTATTGTCAGGAGTTTAATTTCCTGCTATCATACTAGAACCAATGAATTAATTTTGCAGATATATCGATATTTTATGGCGTACACGTGGAAGCATTTAATATCAAATTGTGTGTAATAGTTTGGCAATGATAACATTTCGAGCATTGCCAGGTATAAAGGGATTGTTGTTGATTGATGTTCGAGGATCGAATTCCAATATCATTTGTCAAGGATAATCAGCGTTAGCCAAGCGTAAAAATTTGTACACCAACAACTTTTATTTCCGTGCAGGCTATCGCCCGCCGGCATACTAGAACCGATGAATTCACTTTGCAGTTACATCAACATTCCGTGGTGTACACGCGGAGGCATTTAATATTGCTACAAATATTTCCCTGGCGTGCCCATAAATCGTGGATCGCTGCACCTCTGAGTTGGTAACGCCGGATGTAGGTATTAAAATATCCCGCATACCCATCGTGCAAGTATATGTATTACTTCGAACTCGGGGCCTCAGTTTCCTACGGATTGAACGTCCCCGGTATTCGTCGGGAAATTGGATACACGCCGAAGGAAAGAAAGCAACATAATTCAAGAGTTAGACTCCAGTCGCGATATAATGTTTCTTTACGTTCAGCGAGCTGGATCGATTTTTTCACGGTTTCGTAGTTGAACACTTCTCCCATTTTACGGTAATATCGGCTACCGAAATTGGAAGATATAATTAGATTACGCGTAGCACTAAATTTAACCTATAAATTACAGGAGAATCGATCCACCCACTCGTGCGTAATCTCCAGTGATTAAGAACCACCTGTGCGTGGCTGTGTCTACATAGACAGGTGATTCTCCATGTACAATTCTGATCTGTTTGTTCCGTTTAAACCAGAAATCAAGTAATTTATAATAAATCCTCCGATATTACCCGCGTTGGTAGCCTCCGAGGAATAGCATGGAATTTATTGTAAATTCGTGTAGTACATTCGAAACCGAACACGGCGGAGTTATCGACGCGAAACGGAATAAGTTAACGCTGAGTTGTTCGCGGAAACTCTCTGCAGAGATTCATTAGGTTCTCCGCAGTTGGAATCTTTTTAATAACTCGAAGCACTATTTCTGGACTCGATGATCTCTTTGAATCGATTTTAAATAGACTTTTAAATATATCGCAGCCTATGGAGTCATCCATCTTGACTCGAAAATGTTTTCCCATATTAATAAGGTAAAACTTATCGCAGTTTCGATTATTAGAGCCTCGTCAATTGCATCGAATTGTTGACTTACTTTACTACAAAATCATAGCTAATAGAAATATTTACTCATCCAAAATTTATGAATGAACGAAATATTGTATGCAAGATTGATAGCTTCTTGAATAAGTAAATTCATTTGACCATCTATTCGTGATTATTTCAAAATAATTTACTCGGATGTCTCTTCTGAAGGTTAATCCAAAATACGTAAGTGAACGATAAATGTATCGCCTGTTATGATTGTGCACAAGAATTTGCAAATTGGTCCAGCGAATCGTTTCAACGAGATTCGAAACAATATTTGCTCGGATCAAAAGTCGACGGATTAAGCAGCGGATTCGTTTATCCTTTGGAGTTCACAAACTGTTAGTTACGCGTATTTAGTTGGCTGGTGCCGTAGTTGATTGACGCGACCACAGATACCGAATTAGTACGGGTGGTGAACTGTAACCACTGAACGGAAATTGAATTTCGATGACAAGCGTAAAATATTAATGAGCGACGCGCTACTATGTATATTGTTACATAATATCTGAGTGGTCTGGTCCCCTATGTAGTTCTAGAAATTGGGCGCAATTGTGGAATAATTGTGCATAATGGTGTCGGGGAAAATATTAACGATTCAGTGAATACGGTCACCCGTTTGCACGTTGTCGGTACACGGAAAACTGTTTGGCGAATCGAAAGCTATGAATGTCGCTTACAGGCCACGTGTTTCATAAAATGTAGAACGTCACTGGTACCTTTCGGATGCCACATGCTCATAACTGACAATCGTTTTCTGTTTTTCATTGAAATCTATAACAAGAATTAATCTCGTGAGAATGGCGATGCTGTTTCTTCCAGTGTATATTTCGAACGGGTCAACCTGTTTATATAAAAAACGATAGGGCCATCACTAATTTGTTCCCTTCATCAATTCCCCGAAGATCAAACGGAAACACTTGAATTATTCCACTAAATCTAATCTATCGATATTCGAACATCCTATGCCTACTTCCAAATTCCAAACTAAAGTTCCAAAAAATAAATTCTGCGATTAAAAACGCCACGATGATCTCAGCATCGAGTTGATCGGAAAGAATCGCAATTTCTTCAAGCCGATCCCGATGTAAAAATGTCATGTTCGATTGTTCGAGTAAGTACTTACGCGTCAAAAGAGACCCAACCGAACACAACCATAAACATATATTATAAACACATATTAAACGAAGCTATATTTCCATGTTTGCGTTCCATAATGGTACTTCAATATTTGACGTGTCGAGGTGCTTAGTAATTTTAGAAAAATATTATTCAGGGATTTATTGATGTTAAATCCGCTCTTGCTAGAACCCACGGCACAGCTCGCGCGTTTCTATTGAATTTCCATGGTCCGTTCGAAAGCTCGCTTAGGGTGGCAATCAGAGGGAGAACACGTATCGCGAATAAGTTTGTAACAAGTTCGGGCATCGCACCCGTGTCGGATATTATGACGAATGTTGCCAGCGCGAAATCGAGATCGTGCATCAGCGAAATTGCGCCTCGAACAATGTCAAAAGGTTGCGCGAGCTATTTCTTACGAGCCGAACTTCCGCGAGGGATTCAATTTCACGGCGGTGCGGGAATCTGCACGAAACAGGCACACAAGCCCGAAGGAACTTCGTTTCCTCTGAAAGAAAACTTGTTCTAATTTCGTAGAAAAGATTAGCGAGCTACGGGTAATCCGATTACCCTAGTTTTAAACCGTGACTTTCGTTTGTTTCCTTCCTCCTTGTCTCGGGTAATGACTGAGACGCAGCAATTGCTAATCGGCTTGTCGAGGAGGAGATCGTGCTTTCACAGATAACACTTCAACGACACGAGTGACGCTAGGGGAAAATCGTTTGCTCGAATTCAAAAGCAGTTTTCTATAGTAGGTTGCTTTACAGCGTTTACAATTATTCCAGTATGTGATTATTGGAAAAGAGAAAATATATTTACGAAAATATATTGAAAAAATTGGGATATATACATGAATTTGAGTAATTTCAATGATACTTATTAGGAATATTATTAAATGTTCTGCACGTTGAAAATGAAAATTTCCTTCTCGTGTATATCAGGTTATTTGGTATTCAATATATGTAATTGAATGCAAACATTTCAATACATATTTTAATAATTTAAGTGATGATTATTGACAATGTACAATGATATTCATAGTTTTATTTATAACGGAAATGTTCATGTAAGTTATTTCCTCATAAATTTTCAGATCTAACTTTAAATTAATTGTATGAAATACTCTGATTGTTTAGGTTTGGTTATCAATGTATTGTCTTTTGTTACGATCCTGAATCTGACACAATTATACAGAAATAAGACTTGGTCTCGAATAACCCAGCATTTATTATTCATGGATTAATGCGAGACGTAAGGAAATTTTTTTGTTATAATTCAATGGACAGTTTCATTTTAAAGGCCCAACATTTTAAAGGTTGTCTAGTTCGAAAAAGAATTCAAGAAAATCATGTTCCTTTGGAAAAGCGTTTCCGACGTTTCGCCAACACTTGGACTGAGTTCATCAAGGGGATTGGGTGAGAGACTGACGAAGCTGCAATGCTGGCGAAACGTCGAGACGATTTTCCGAAAGGACACGGCTTATGTCCACGGAAGCCGCAAGTAATATCAAATATAAGAACTTGGCCTGTGGAAGTTTCATATATCTGTTTCGAGTTCAACAAACGCGAACGTTTACTAGGAGCCAAGTAGAGGAAAGGAGATTGTACAACGAGTCGTAGCAATTAAAATGCGATGGAAGCAAGTAAAGAATCGAAACGTTTCAATATTTAAATAAAATTGAGTGAAAATTCTAATAATGATTATTCTAATCTGACTATTCTATTACTATCAATATACCGTTGGCATGTGTATCGATCACATGTTGTCAAAACTGTATCCAGAAATGTTCTGTAATATCCTTAACGAAATCCCTAATTTAATTAAAAAATTACAGTCGAACCGGTCTATCGATTACTCACCGCAATGCAAATGCGTTTGATGTTTCCGGTCTGGTAGCACCAATTTCGTGTTTTTACGAGTTTTAACCGTGTAGTAGTGTTGCCCAAACAGCTATCGAAAATGATCTGCAAACCGTGTCAGTGTCGACGACCATCCGTATAATTTTGATCGATTACCAGGCCGAGACGTGACGGATGCTAGTCACGTAGCCATGCGAATCAATAAACGTAGGCTTGAACCTGACAAATGCACGCTAACCGATGAAGAGGAAATGTATTTATGTATACACGAAAAAACAAACAAATAACAGAGCGAACTATAAGTTCAGCAAACAACACGTTGTTTTCCTTGGAATTCATCGATAGCTTGAAAGGTGACTTTCCACATTCGAAAGTAAATTTGTATTTTTATAGTGTCTGATAAATAATCCAAATGGAGAAATATATTTACGGTATTAACGAATACTATTCATTCCGGTCTTATATAAATAGTTTCTACATTTTTTAGAAGGTGCTACAATTGGAAGAAAAATTCTGTGCCAGAAAGAATGTATGATAGATGAATAGAGAGATCAGTCAGTGTAATAAGTATTCGTACACGAACCAATTTAAAACAAAACTTCACATATTTATTTTATTAATAAATTTCAAATTTCTTATATTGATCGTAACAAATAATATATTTATCATTTTCGACCATCTTCTTGTAATAATCTTCACGATAGTACAGTTCAATCACGTTGTCGTGAGAATCAATGAACGCAAGCATGAATCCGACAAATACTCGCTAACGATCGTTGCACCGATGAATAGGGTATATTGGAAAGCAGATAATCCAACAAAGACATACATGTGTAATTTCAGTAAACATCAATTCGCTACATTTCGAAATGTGTCAACGTCTCAAGAAACGAGAATAAATAATAAATAAAGAAAGAAATAATCAAACGAGGTATCAATTCAGCAAACAACATATTGTTTCGCTCGGAATTCATCGATAGCTTGAAAAGAGTCTTTCAGTCGGGTCGGCAATACAATGCATAATTCATAGAATGTGATCTTGCAAGGAAGCCGATAATTGGATGTATCAAGGCTCTTTTGAATCCTATGTACTGTTCGTCTGGCTTCGATTTTCAATACTTGGCTTTGACAGGCACTTGCTCCTCGCGACACAATGCCTCGCGTATACGCATAATGCGATCAAATGGAATTAAATCAGATTTCTCTGGCTGCTTTATTTTCACTCGGCAATTGTCAAACGTTATTCACCTTTGTCGGACATTTATTAATCCAACGACCTTTCTTTTATCCGTTAAAACGTAACGGCTCGTTACATTACTGTTTTGTTTCGCGGCGTTTGGCGCGAATCGAGCCAAAGCGCGCGAACACAAGCGCGTCGAAATCGGTTTAATTCGTCCGAGAGGAAAAACTGTCGTTGTTAATAATTGACATGGTGCGATCCGTGTAACGCCCGGGGGCATGTACACTCTCCGGCAAATTCATAGAACGTTTCCGCTTAAACAGTGCCGCTTCGTGGTTAAAAGGACATATTTTGCGTGATGTCTGATTTCAAGGCAACCACAAAATAGAATTTAAAAATAAAATAAATAAAATTAGCGAGAGAGAATAAAGCAAATAAGAAATAATGAGAATCAACTCGTGTAAACAGAACCTGCTACAAAATGATAATAATAGTACAGCGTATGACTTACATTTATATAACGTAATTTCATTATCATTATGTTGCTTCCGACTTTTATATTTGAAAAAAAAATCTCTAATCTAACAGATTAGATTTTCATGATTAATAAGTGACTTAGAAATCTAAAAAAAAAAAAAAAAACTCCTTGACTATCGAAGTATGATCCAATTGCTTAGAGTTCAAGACGTCGATACTGTGAAACTTGAATAATGCAGGACTGTTCTATCATTTTGTCGCGGAGTGTATCTTGTTATTTTTTTCCGACGTGTTGTTGGATTGTAACGGGCGAAAATATTGGGACAGAAGTGACGTATCGTGGCACGCTGGAATCGATCGGAACCGTGAAAACGAATATCGTCGACCGTGGCGTGGAGATAACATGGAAACGAAGCCACGAAATTATATTCGGCCATTGCGGTCTTCTTTGAGAGACTGGAATAAAGCGTTAATACACGCAGCAATTGGCCAGAAAGTTGGGGTTCACGGAGAGAGACAAAAACGTAGTCGGGCGAGACAAGCCAGAAGGCACACGGGAGCTTTTCCTTATAGCCTAATTATGCGAGACTATAATTTGACGGCGTAGCCACGAAAAGGACTGAGGTTTCACGTAAATTAAATACCCTGAGGTCAACCTATTTAAAAATCTTCTTTAATTCTGCACGAAGAAATTTATTATTATTACTTTTAGTTGCTTGTAATTTATTTAATACGTTTGTAAGTGGAACGGACAGCGCAATACAACAATGCGAGCATATACAAGGAACATATTGGAATTAATGTATATCTATACTTTTGTACTAATACTAAGAAGGGAGATGCTGTAATAGCCAGGGAATTCCTCGCTAAAATAATATTTCATTTCTCTTTAAATTATTCTGAGAATCAAGAGATTATCCGGAGATAGATTCGTGTTTAGCAACATAAGACTTTCTGTCAACAGTGATCGTTTATATTCTGATTACTGGCCAGTCATTATGGCGGAGATAGTCCGTCAAAGAACAGCGTCGTCAGCTGTCGTCATCGTCTGACTCTGAGATTGATTGAGCAAGAAATTTAATAATTTAATAGAGTTTTTTTTAATAATCATGGGATAGTGACAAAATGACTACAAATGAGAAATATAGCTATATATAAAATCGCGAAGGAAACAGCGTTAAATCAGATGTTTGAACGAAATCGAGGAGAATTTAATTCCTCGATGCTATTTATCTCGAAGAAAGACTTTGGTCGACACTGTGGACTTCATCGGTAAGAATTGTTCTTTTCAACGTGGCTCCGATAAATGTTTGTCAACGGAATCGATAAACGTGCCCGGTTGTTGATTTAAAAATTAGCGGAAATGCTGGCTGCGGGGGAGGAAGCACCTGCAGTCATTAGTCGACGCCCGAGCGTCGCGACATTTCCCTCGATTTCATCGGCCTGCGAACAACTAATAAGCGGCTTTCAACGAATCAAGTCCGCGCTCTATCGATGGCGCAACCCCCAGGTGCGTTATTACTTTTCGAAGCGCCATTGAATAAATCCGCGGCCTACTTTTATTGTCCGTCGTGTATTCGAGAATTTCCGCGAATCGACAGACGTGACAGATAACGCCACGGTTTAAAAATCGATAATTCATTCTCGGTACTGATTGAAAATTATTTATGCGCCGGTGGCCACGATTCACGGCGCTTCGGGAACAGCGCCGCGAATATATTCAAACCCTAAACGTCGACTGGAATCCGTGGTACGATAATTTAAAACAGGGGTCTCTCGTCGATTTCGTCGCCTTCGATTTGACCGATGGAAGTCGATTCGACGATGTTAAATTGTCGAATTGTTCGACGACAATTAATTGCCCATCCAATGCAATCGAGGAACTATCGTCACCGTGACATTTGTGAAATTTACTCCATAATTGTCGTTATCCTTCTATAACACGTGTTATGTTTGGATTTTTAAAATAATTGTACGGTACAGCTATTAATAAATATCGATATTGAGTTAATGATGAAAAGGTACATTTTAGTTTTGTTCTTACAAAACATTTATTTTAAACTGAAAATATCCTCATTTATTTTATTTACCGAAACCTCGTGGCGAGCACGTTGTCGAGCCGATTTTTGTCATGGCTTGCCACGTGCGCGCTTCGTCCAGCATGTTCCGAATCTGTCCTGTTGTTGAGCCGATCCGCTCGGAAGGACAATTACCGAACAAACATGTATTTACAATATAAACGAATGGTTTAATTTCCATTTAAAGAAATACCTCCCACGCAATGGATTAAACGTTTCGTATTGAAATGAATCACGTAGTTCTTTGTTCTTTGTCGTTAAATAAAAGAAGCGCTTTCAGCGAGAAATAAAAATAGAGCTTTTCTAGAGATAAACAGTATCGAATTAAAAGACGTACATATAACAAGGAAATAAAGCAAATAAATTTCAACTGGCGAGTGCGACAACAACCGGCTTATTCGACACCGGAAATACGAGCAGCAGACGGTGTCTCTCAAATTTAATATTATTTTCATTTCACGAAATGAAACTTTCGGCTTGCCGACTGTTCTTCTCCACTTTTTTTTTTTTCACCGTGGAGGCTGCACCACGCCGCTCTTCGATAGAAACTGTGTCGCTTTTCGAGACCGGAACTTTTCAGGCGTTCAACGATCTGGACATTCTTCTCCTTGTCTTCCTTTGACGTACAAATATTTAAAGCAAACAGAAAACTGTAAATTTGTATTTCACTTTCAGGTATTTTTATTCTACCGTATGAACGTCAGTTGCAAATCATGGTAATTGGCTGCTCGGTGCAAACTAAGTACGCATAATACTAGGTAATTCTTTCGGAGCAGGATCGAACTCTCTTCTTATAAACCTTCTTTAGGTATATTCACAACTAGATAGCTAATTCTTACAATGAAATTAAGTTAATAAATTGTTTTGCTCGTTTAATTTCCAAACATTTCATGCGATTAGGAATGAAAATACTTACACTTGTGCTTTAAAAACTGTAAAATCATGTTAAAGGAAGTTGAAATCAAAAGATAGAATTAGAGTACTCTTCTACAAGTATTGTTAGATGTTACACCACGATAAATCCACAAAATTATCTTCGTATTAACAAGAATCTTAGAATTGTTTATCCGAGAGGGATCGTAAGAATACGTTGTGAAATGAAGTCCTTTTTCGCGTAAACATGTTTTTCCTAGAATTCGGTATCGTGGAAGACACGAACAAAAAGTAAATAGCTTCCTTTACCTGAAATTTCGTAAACAGTTACCGAAGATAAAGGACAACTCGTTTTGTTCACGCCGTACCACGCATTCGCAATCTCTCGAGTTTGAAGGACTTGGCAATGCGACGCGAGAGCATCATAGACTAAATCCTTGCGGTCGCCCTTAATCACGGATTACGTGTCGCTGTGTTCCGCAATTATCGTACCGCTGTGTCGCTGGCTGAGAGAATTACATTTCAATTGGTCGACTTCCTGCCGCAAACTCGTTATATCGCCAATTTAGATTTATTATCACGCGTTAAAAATGTTGCTTCTGCTCGAGAATCGTTTTCTTAATTCCACTGGAAGTAACACAATCTGTAATAATTTGATTTCTTTTGCTCTTGGTTTCCAAATGATAAATATATAGGATCTTAATTTGATCGCTAAGAGTAATCTGATTTTTAATGCAATATTAAAATAATATTTATATTAATATTAATTTCGATATTATTGACATTGTAGTCTTGTCGCATACTAGAATTATACCCAAACGTGAGAGAATAGAGTCAAAATGATCGAAAGCATTTTATTACAAGCATTTTAACTCGCAAGTATCTACTATGTAGACTAAGATCAAAATAATCGTGCAAGATTGCACTTGATCGCCAAAAGCAAGATGTAATTTGGTATATAACCAATCGAACATGCGACAGACTATCCGTACACGATCTACTTGCTCGACGTTTAACTGATCATCGATACAAGCGAAAATGTATGCGAATCGATCGTTCCGGGATAACGTAAAAAGAACGCGATACGATCGAGGGAATTTCCAGAGAGAAAGAGCACGTTGAAAAGAAAACGTATAACGTCTGTAAACGGAAAGGCAACGGGAAGAAGGTGGCAAGAAGCACCATCGATTCCCTGGCAGTACATCCGTGTAATCCGGGCTATCCGCGAGTCGACTTTTTATTGCCAGGTCGACTAATTTATCTCCCTAAGCCCTGGTGGCGTCTCATACATAAATCCTACTGACCGTCTCTGCACCATTGCCCTATTCCTGCACCAGTCATCCCGTGCGCCAGCTGAATCTCCCAGGCATCCACTTGCCCCTCTCGCTCTCCCTACCGCCACCGCCAGCCCTCCTACTGCAAATTAGAAAAAACCCTTCCAAGTGTACTTGGACGTTGCAAAAAAGCACGCTGGTTCGCCAGGGTACTATAAGGGCCAACGTTAACCCGTTGGGACGCTTAATTTTCTTACATCGTACCTCAGGGATATTCCGGCAGCTTGAAAAATCGAGATTACTCGGCTCCCAGCTCCACGGAAACTAATCTTTTTCTGGACGTGTTTGGACTGCGAGAAATTTACATTCGCCGACGCTGTCACACTTTACGATACATTATTTCCAACGAGCTTACGGATCGTTACATGATCACGCGATCGGAATCTGATACCGTTGCTCGAAGAGTTTTAGAGTATCAGTGTCATTGGAGCCCTCGCGACGACTCGAACGTTGCTTCGAGTTAATGAAACGACGACATCTTGTTTTCACTTCGATTTTCGCGCTATTCACTCAATCGACACATTCAATCGTACAATGATTATTGTAGTGTTTATACAAGTACGTAGTTAGGTACTTTGTGAAAATATTTATTATAGTTATATTCTTTCTGTGTTTTTCGTATATTTAGTAAATTCAATGTGAAACTGTCTTGTAGGTAATAATAAGTCAGTGTAAAAGTAAATGTTTGATAAAAACAAATAAAAATATTAATAAGAAACACGAGTACCAGAGTTCCGGAGATTAACCTCTACATGCAAACAAACAAACAAACTTTACCTCTTTGTAACATTAGTATAGAAGTATAGACGAGTGTTATTAACCCTCTATGGAGCCGTACAACTTTCAGGTCGCAGGTTAATTTATCGACATTTTACCAATCGGCGGGAGAGCGCGAAAACTTTTTTCAGTTCAAGGAGACAACTCAAGTGTCACTGAAAATCACGGGAATTACCGTTTTAATAGGTCTACTTTAACTTCCACGGCACAGTAACTACGTTCAATGGCGTTATTAATAGGATATCGATAATGCTATTAAATTAACAGATTACATGTTTTATTTGTACTAAAGTCAGATACCATGATATTTCATCCTCGTCTAGTAATTTTATCCACGTTTTATCAAACGTATTTGTGTTTTCGTTTTATATAAGACCTGTTATGTTGTGTTTTTTTTTTTTTGGTATCGATTGAGTCTATTTAGTATTGCACAATTCCCTGTTTTTCATATGTAGAAATCTTTTAAGATCATTATGATGAACTGAGAGATGATAAGCATTTCTCGTAGCTCCTATTGCGGCTTTGTCCACATAGAGACAGTCTTTTATATTGTCTTCGCGATAAGACAGACTTCTGACAACGACAAGGGACCATCGTTGACATGCTGTCAGAGCGCAGTGGTTTTTCTAAATCGACCTATATTATCCTGACCAATATTTTTTCCTGACGTCGCTTATGATGGTATCTTTTTATGTATACTGCGTGTCGTTAGATAATGGGTGTCTTTGCCAGACCTTCATCAATCATTAATATCAGCTGCCAGAACTCGCATGGATTTCGTTTACAACACAGATTTCGTGTGTCGTAGAATCTGTGATCGCTTTTAACATTGCCATTTCAGAAATGATTCTTGTAGAACAATACTAGATGATTTAAGTAGTACTCAAGTACTCCACTATTTTATTCAGTAATCGTAAATTTAAAGCTACAAATAATACAAGGTTTACCAAAAGATGCTTTTGTTTTTCATCAAAACACAAATGGGGGGTATATCCGATTTTGAAATTATAAATAAAAATACGCTACGAATGTGCTGACGGGTGTATTTTGTTATTTAAAAACGAAATCCCAAACCCCCAATTCTAAAGCCTCTTTTGGAAATCCCTTTGTATTAGGTGTGAGATCAATATCGCCATACACATGTGGATTACATCAAATTTCCCCAGAAATAACAAACAAAAAACCTAGAAATCTTACAAATGGATCATCCTGGCGGATATCACGGCGTCGAGTCAGTTTCTTTCCAGGCAGTTTTGTAGAACAAGCACCGGATACGTTATGAACATAAGAGCTGATAACGTGTACCTCATTGGTGCTTAGAGATAATGGAGTAACTAACCCGCTTGAGAGCGCCTTCCACGTGCCCTTGTTTCTTAATTTCATACTCGAGCTTATCGTAGTCCACTGTTACTCGGTGCTCGTTTCACTCCACCCCCGGTTCTTTTTTTTCTCTCGAATTATAAAATGTTAGACACCGGAGAGTCACCCCCATCGAAGCTTTGGAGGGTGGAGATCCCTTTTTAAGTGGTCCCAGCCAGTTATCTCGAACAGACTACAGCTTTGCATAACGATTATTACTTTCTTCCCAGCGAGGCTTTGACCGGCTGTGCGGAGAGTTCGTATCTCTTCCGTGTCTACGGATCCACCTTCCGTTTCCGTGTCATTGTCGCAGCCAATCTCCGGGGAATTAGTCAGTTAACTATTCGTATTATTAGGACGTGCTTATAAAATTGGATAGACCGTCGTAACGATAATTTCTCCCCAGCACGATAGAGAACTTTTAAAGTTGACGTTTCTATCCGTGATCCCGCGAGCGCACGCGAAGATGGTTCGCTCTCTTCTTTTTTTTAGTTTCAGCAGTTCTGTCGTCGCACGGTGTGATATTTCAGCGATCTAGCAGGACAAACAGTAATTTTCGAAATGTATTAAATGTGTTTACGGATATTATAAATCAATAATAGAATGTCCTTTTCACCAGAAAACGTAAATATTATTCCAAAAAATAAGGTATACTTAATTATTAATAGCGTTCCGTCCTATTTTGCAATAAAAATATATTAATGTTAAAATTGTGGAAAGGAACCTTTCGTTGCAAATGGTAATTCTTCATTCGAAAGGGTTGAAAGAGGAACGCGTTGGAAAAAAGCCGCGTGTTCTGTGCCTCATTACCGGAGACCTAACCGTCACGCGTAACTGGCATATTTAGAGCTCGAGGTAAACGTATAACTTCGCCGTGTGTTTTTCTCGCGGTAATGTTGCACCCGGTTACCCACTCGCAAACATTTAGCGGAAACATACATCGTGTGCGGGGCGCAAACTGCAAACTAGCCAAGTATATCGAGTAGGTGGTAGTTAAATATCGCGATTTGGGGTAAGTGATGTAAGCACGTTCACGCGATCGTTACACGGAGCGAGTTCGCGAACGAAATTTGAGAATATGCCTGTGAATCGAAATACTCGCCTAACACGTAGTTCTCTGTGTTACACGCATTAGTAGGATGCAGTTTAACCGACAATAGGACGATGATATCGTCCACCAAACAAAACAGCATTTGCTACGTTTAGCAAATCATTGTAACGAAGAACAATATATAATAATTTTCCATTGGTGGTATGTTATCCATTATCTGAATTTCTTTGGCGAAAAGAAATTGATTCGGAAAGTACTGTACATTTAAACTAGAATTACAGAGATAAATGAAACGTATACCATATTGACTTTAGATGTAAATGTAATTAGTTAAATGTGTGCATATTAATACTCTAAACATAACGTGAATATCTGGATGTATGTTTGTATGGTTTTTGTCGAATACCAGAGAATACCCGTAAGATGGAATACACTTCTAAATATGTTATTAGATTTTAAATACGACAAAAAGAGGAAACTTCCTATAGCCTATAATAATTTATGAACAAAGATAAATTATTTCTTGATTAAATGTTTAATTCTACAACTCGAATTCTAATATTCATTGAATAATTAGTATGTATACGATTTTTTGTTATTCTTCAGTGGTTGTCCGACACTTTTCTGCAGATAAGAATTCCACCCATTTCTGATTTGCTACAGTTCAGCTCGGATTGAAAGAATATTATGATTTCCATGAATTGATTATCGCTTTAACGGTGTTATTTCCAACGTGAAACTATATTATTAACGAACATCCAGAGGAAAACGTTTCCACGCTCGTTCTGCAGGTCAAAATATTTATTTAGAGATTTATCAGGTTTTCCGTTCCCTGGATGATCGTTTTATAAACATTTGTCATGAGCAGTCCAAACATATCCGACCAACGGTATGATCGATCGATCAACGCTTCAGGCGACGCAATATTCTCTACCCCTTCAGCAATTCTACCGTGAAATCGTAAAGCTTGATTTGAAATTAAAATTCAATGTTTCCGACCGATAATATTCTGCATATTTCTAAAACTCATCTCTCTCAAGCTGTTGGAGAGAACAGAAGCTAAATTGTCGTAAATGTAAACTTCATTCTAATAATTACCATCGTAATTATTCTTCTCAATGGGATCTACCCTCTAGTTGCTCGGTGCTGTTTTTCGCAAAGAACTACAGCAGAACATTTAAATACAAAAACACCTCGTTTTTGGATTACGTGAGACCACTTAACGCGTTTATACATCGTACTAAAAATCGTACGTCGAGATAATAGGTCTGTTTCGATTGTTATTTTACGCGTCCCTTTTAAAACGATTCCCAGTTCAGCCTCGGCTCGACGAGCACCGAGGCTGATGCTATTGAATCGATAGTCAATTTTGCGATCGGCCGCAAACCTCGCGCTAACACGTAACTTTCCATTAGCTTTCTTGTTTTAAATTACTCGTTTCCAGACTGCTCGCAATCTACCAACCCAAGTATCGATGACAAAAATTTCTTTACTCTCGGTTATCTTCTTTATTCGTTTGCTTATTTATTTGTATACATGGCTTAGTCGTCTAATTTTTGAAGTTGGTCCAAAACTTGCAGTTATAGAGGGATTATTTCATTTTATACGTGCATAATTGATCTCCAATTAATAAGATTTTCATACTAAGATAGTTAATAATTGTAATTTTGTAATTTTAAAATGTTTCGCAAACAATTTGTTCAATATTCGTTCGATATACATTGCGTAAACGTTTTCGTCCATACATTTTATCATTTTTTAAATTACATTCAATATTAATAAACGATAATATCGAAACTCTCACTTATAAATATACGCAAATAATGTTTTTATTCTGAAAAACAAATTTACGTGGAAAAAACGATAACCACACTGTCATTTAAAAGTAAATGTTGAAACGTTTAACGGTAAACCGACGCAAATTGAACAGTCAATTTTTTGTCGGCCACGTGTTGGAGTTTAATGATTAAAACGTAGAATGTAACTATGTATACAAAGTTTGGGTGAACACATCGGGACTCCGAAATTTGGTCAACGAATATCAAATATCGAAACACGGTTCATATAGTCAGTGAATAATCAATTTAGTATTTGATTTTTTTATATAAATTTACGAAATAATATTTGGTGCTTCGTCTGCAATTATTTTTGCCATGTATGTTCTTCTTTCTGTCACTCGCAATATTTTTTTAGCTTCATCGGGAAAATATTTGATTACGGCTGGTTATAAATTAAAATTATCATAAAGTATACGCATTATTTTATTATTTTACACTATTTAATTACACTATTTACACCAATCTTATCTACAAACAAAGAAACGACGACTTTTTCCTAATCTTACCCACGGACCAACGGAGCGCGGTAAAATTCAAATTAAAGGAACGTATTTTCGTTACATACAGTTGATACAATTTCGAATGGTAGGAAGCTGTTTGTGTTACTTTGGTATTATGTCTTTGCTCAGTCACTCTTCGCATTTATCCACGCCACGCGGGAGACACGAGGAACGAAAGTGGGGAAAATTTGGTCATCTCGATGCAGCCAGTTTCGGTGATTACCCTTCCGGTAAAATGTATTTTCAGCGTGAAAATCGGATCCGACGTTGTGCAACGGAGACTGGTAAAGTCGGTTGGTGTATCGATTCGAGGTCAGAGTTCCTCCGCTGGTTGCCAGACCATTTTTGCCCGTGTTTCTCTCGTGGGATTCACCCCCTTTAGCTCTGTACTTCTAACCCACATTTTTTCCCCTCCGCGAAGCGCTTATTTACACGACGCTAATGAACAGAAGCGGCCGATAAAAGAGACACGTACTTCGATTTCGCGCGCCACCGCCGTCCGCCTATAAATCAAACGCTTGACGCTCATTCCAGCCTTTTTCTCGGTCTTCCCTTCCCCCTGCGCGCCAACTTTCATTCACTTTCGGTGTATGAATCGCGACGTGCATGGTCGCGTTTATCATGGAAGACTTACCGTCCTCCTTTTTGCTTTGCCCCGACCGAAAGCGGCCAAAATCCGTGCCAGCAAAACACGAGCTTCCGTTAAAAGTAATGCGACGTCTCCTGCGAGACTCGGGACTCATTGGTACGGATGAACCGTTGACGGTTGCTTCGTCGTCGAAAATTTGTGCTGTTGCAGTTTTTGATTGAAATTTATCGCGCTAGACTGTGCTTGATTTATTTAGTTTTAGAAAATTAATCGTGGACACGGTTTGTCCTGAATATGACCATGCCTTGATTGGAAACGAGGAGCATTGGGATATAAATTTTCTTAGTAAATAATGATAATTAGTTTGGTTACAAGTTTTATTGTATAAAGAAAAAGAAGGTCCTTAAGGGAAAGTGCAATGTATATATTATAATAAATTTTTATACTTAGTACATGCTGCATTATGAAATTAATGTTTCATTTTTGTAATTTTATTAATATTTTTCTAACCTGAACCGGATCTAATTTCTAGACTTGGTGTAAAATTGATTCATAAATTTTGGAAATTAACCTCTTGTAAATTAACTACAGATGTGCACGCGTTGTTATTTGGGAGAGCAAATAATTACGCTTTTGATATTTCGCTGCAGATGTTTGAAATTATTTTATTTGGGCATGGAACAAGCTTCATTATACATTGCAGAGGGAACCGAAACCGGTGTCGAATGTTTCTCGTTAAACGAAGAAACTTTTACATGGAAACAATAACTATGTTCTCCATATCGTAACCACTTGAAACTGACTTCCTTTAGGGTACATAAAAATATATATAAAACTTAAAAGTAAACGACTAAAAATATGAATATAATTACTGCAATTAACATAAATTTCAAGACGCATAGAATTTATGATAAGAATGTAATGTATTTCGTTGAATTTCATCTTCGCGGTCATAGAAATTAATTTTTGCTCACACAGTCATCGAAACATTATTTTCTTGGGAAAAGAAAGTAAGCCATTCCCTACATCTGGTCAGGATTGATGTTATCTCGAGGATCGATGGTGCCAAATCAGTTTCAATGTTAAGATCGTACAGTTAAAGAACGGAGGATTAGCGGATCGACGGTGAAAGGTACTGTTAGAGAAGCGAAGCTCCGTTCCCCGTTGTTACTCAGGATGCTAGTTCCTTCCGGATCAGTGAGCAAGCAGGTAGAGAGAAAGAGATCAATCTTCGACATGCCGCACCTCGAAATGGATATTACCCTGGTTTCACGGCCTCGTCGGAGACACCGATCCGATATGGGAGAGTTACGAGCGACTCTCTCGAGGAAGGCATGGTTTCACGTGATACCTTAAAGTTTAATCTTGATACGGTGTACGTCGACGCGTGGCATCTCGGCTCGAAAAACCAGAACACCGAGACTCCTTTGCTCCATTCTTTAAATTTTAATCCACTTTCCGCGTGTCTTACTGTCAGGGAAAATGTAAAAAACGGAAGTAATAGATCGCAAAGCGAACCGGTGACTATTGAAATATCATCGATACCATTGCAGCGGATAAGTGGTCCTTAAACTTCCCGTTCCTGCGGATCTTTCGATAAAGAAAAACTTTTAGAGCATTCCCTAGAGTAGAATTAACACTTCACCGACTGGTAGCGTTTGGACATATAATTAAATTTAATGTATAACACTTGATGCGCTACGCATTTAACAAGAATTAGAATCCACATTACATAAAATGAAACTGCACTCGACGTTAAACAAAAAGTTACTTCAACAACTATTTAATAAAACGAATGTCAAGAATAATTAATTTAGACTTCGTTCATTGTTCGAGTAAAACCATCTTCCCCTGCATTGCGAGATGCCAAGATAAAATTTTTATCGCGTAAGTTGCTCAAAATTCATCCCTCGATTGTTCCAAATTTCACTCTGAGTTTCTGATTGCGCCGTGGTGTACTGCTTCGCACGTAGACCGCGAAAGCGTGAAGTTTGAAACACCGTGTCAATTTAGGAAAATAATGCGGCAGAGTAAGTGAATCTCGTAAATGGCACGGAGTAATAATTCATTGGAGCTTAAGTGCACGAGAAGAGCGACAGAAACGAAGGATTCCGGTGGATCAAGATTGCGGTTTCTCCCTTCGCCTCACTGTGATCTGCATCGCTTAACCGTAGTGGCGCGGCTACGATGCTATTCCCACGAGGCATGAAACTTTAAAGAGGGTACCAAGAGCAATGGAGGTAGAGAGCACCTAGCAAAAAAGGCTCATCGCCCAGCCAGAATCCCATTTACAGACGTATTTTTAACGCGTTTCCACGATGGAAAACACGTCCGAGCACGTTCGTGTCGCCAGTGAAACGCAACGAATAGATTGGCAAACGTAATGGTTAGGAATTCCGTGATGTTGCAAAAAGAGAAGCCAGTAGTATCGTCGAGGGGAAAAAA
Organism: Hylaeus volcanicus; assembly: GCF_026283585.1. Classification (NCBI taxonomy): domain Eukaryota; kingdom Metazoa; phylum Arthropoda; class Insecta; order Hymenoptera; family Colletidae; genus Hylaeus; species Hylaeus volcanicus. The sequence continues at coordinate 4,623,044 of NC_071977.1, forward strand.
TTATCCGAGTAATCGCGGAAAAATTTCCAAGCTTTGCAAGCATTTCGAGTTCGTCGTGTCCAGTTGATATTATTTTTAACTGAATCATTTAATTGAAGAATTTCAAATCAACCGTTGACATTTCTAAGGTTAAACTCAATAGAGAATAAAATATAACTTTTTTAAACAGTTATCCACTAGCGATTACCATTCCAAAAATGTTTACATCGCAAACACTGTCACATTAAATTTCTCCATTTATAATTGTTCCCTTTCCGAAAAAAATATTATGAACGATACGGTTCGTATGAAATAGAAAACAAATTCGAAGGGTGTATTAATATTTTTGTACGTATTCTGTTTTCAAGTAGAAAAGTCATGCATTGGTCAGACTTCGCAGCACAAAGCGGTGAATTTAATTTGTGCGTAACGTACCATGAACTTCCCTGCGTTCCTCAATGTACATTCTACACGCTATTCAAAACAGTTTTTGCTTGTAATTCACATCAAATGTGCTTTAATTTCGAACGTCGTCCCTCGCCGTTTTTTTTTTTTTGTACGAGACTTTTCCCATTAGAAATAGAAATAGAAATTTTCGAACAAAAGTTACAACTAAATAAATGACGGCAACATATATATGCGACACTGTGTCTGATTTATATAGGCAATGATAAATTTCCTAGCGTGGGTGGCCGCAGGATTCCTGACAAGTATTGATGGATTAAGCTGCATAACGTGCTGGACCCATCAGACCCTCTGTAGCTCGTAAAACTTTTATTACTCTCTATCATAACCAGCTCTCTTTTAACCAGGTGACTGTGCTAACATTGTCATCCTCAAGAGACTTTCGTCTTTCTGGGAAAAGCACTTCAGTGAAATTATAGAAATTACAGAAATAGTTCCACTATGATTTAGAATCGTACTTTTGTAAATTTATTTATGTAATATAATAAAAAGTGCATTAGAAGACGATTGTGATGGTTTTAATAACGCTATATTTTTATTAAACTTTCAGTATATTACAGGAGTAACCTTGCCGGAACCTGCCGACGAATTAAATGAAACTATGTAACTTCATTCCAACACATGTTTGGATAGTAGATACATTTTTGACTGCCAGCTGGGTTGTAACTGCACATGTACGATTTAACCGCGACTAAAATCCCATTTTCTCGCGTTGCGGGCACTTCGTTATAATGGAAATTTCCCTGTGAATACCGTTACACGTAGCTCGTGTCCATAGAAAATCATAATAATTTTCGCGTTCTAGATCGTATATAATTTTAATCGACGCGCTAAAGCTTTCGACCGCCTACACGAGATAACGCGATAACTATCGAAGAGCGCGCATTACTCACTTGGTTAATGAAATTTTCTCCCCGGAACATTGTGCTATTCACTTTGAGATAAATCGGAATTAAAACACTGTCGCGCTATATTCAGGGCAACGGTGTGCAGGTGCGATGATAACGTAGCCCAAGGGCCAATAACGTTATGAAATTAATAGCTCCTGTAAAATTGTAATAAAATTAACAGCACGGTATAAACAATGCGTGTTTTCCATCGTGATGTAATCTCTAAATAATTATCTCTGTTCCGTTCCTGTAGTATGAGAAATTACAATCTTTTAATGGTGGATTATTCAGCTTTTTAAGAATACAGGATATCCATCTTACAACCTCCTGAATTATATATTGTAGTACGTTTTAAATCCGTTACGTAGATTATTAAAGGGTTAGGTCTAGTCAGGATTTTCAAAAAATCGATGTTTTTTGCATTTTCTTAAAGTACGATTCTCGAGAACATTCTCTGTAAATAGGAGTTTCTGGGATCCTAGAAACTTAGAAGTACCGATGGTAGGAAGACTGTATTGCTATTCCCGTAATTGATACCGGTCAATGAATCCTGTAGCGAGTTTCGAATGTCTCGTTTTCAGTAATATTGAGTATCGCAATCAATTCTGGAGAGTTCAATTCTGAGATTTACTACACTTCGCATTGGGTCAGTCGTGACGACCACAACCATCGCTACTTGCAAATTAATCTGCTTCATATGCAGGACTTTTAACCACTCAAAGAAATTGCTGATATTTCTGTCTCTTGAAGATTAACTCTTTTCTACACATCGAAACACCAAGTTTGTAAATTAACTACCTCTTTCTACTGCTCAAAAGATCAAAGAGCCAACATTCTTCTAGTTCCAGCTATAGTAAGTTCATCCGCAAAGCTACCATGCTCTGCCATAGACACAGAGTTGTTAAGACAAAGACTACAGGTTACAATAGATGGCTGGGCGAGGCAGGAAGTATCAGTCGATCTGGAAGATCCACTCAACTGACGTCACAGCTGTTCGGAGTGCACATTCCGTTCTATTCCCAGAGAAATGTATTTTGAAAGCTAGGCACTCGATCCCCACGTCGAAGAGGGTAACGTTGCTAATACGGAAACGGATGACATATTTTGCATTTTACGTCTGGGACGCTGCCATGACATACTTACCTATGTACGTCGCCGTCATTGCAATCACTCTCACGGTGTATGCCATAAGGCATTTCGCTCGCAATACTTCTAAAAGCACACTCCGCTGGATTGTAGGTAATTTACATTTTCGTGAAACGAACTTATCCTTCGCGTTGGCGTCCCGTCCGAAAGTGCACGCGACGTGATTGTTGTTTAGGGGGAAACATGACCCTTAATGCCCCGAAACACAACTTTCAATTCGGCAAAACATAAACATATTTCAAGCTACAATAATGTCACATCCGACGGACTGATAATGGGTACCGTTGCGATCCAATGAAAACGTACGAGCTTTTCCTCGCGGATTAGAAGTAACTGCTTTTCTTCCACCATGTACCGCTCCTTCTCGAGGTTGCTGGAAACAAAAGATAGCCACCTAGTTCTGCCATAAGTTCCGTTACGAGTCTTCAGACATTGTCAAATTTGTATGTGAATTTGTTCGTTTCCTTTTAAAATTTTTTCGAGATATGACTCGGTAATTTTAATCAGAGTTTATGGGTTCATCTAATAACAGAAAAGCAGTAAACGCATAACTACCATGTTCCAGATAATAAATGAAGGTTCCTAGCGACCAATGTTGGTACATTTCTTTTCATAAGAAAATATTAAAAGTAATTTTAAAGGCAAGCGATGGTCTCCAGTAGAAAATTGCGCTTCGTCCACGGCTGTCGGATCACCATTACTGATGAGTGTGCCAACAGCCTAAGACGGAACGCCTTTTCCACTGGGAAGCATAATTTTCCATTAAAGATGCTTCTTCTGAATTAAAAGAAAAAAATTAAATGCATAAACACTGGTTACTGTGAACCTTTCACTTATTAAAAAAGAGTAGTAGTATTATTTAATAGTCCGTTTACATTGACGCAGGCTTGCCAATGAGACGATGAATTACCTTTAATTTTTATAATCAGAAATCAATTTTTCCTTGTTTTGTATAGTATCACATATAAAAATGTTTATGACACGTATAATCGTTAAACTTTCCTAGCAATCGTTTTCACAACCATTTACGAACTCTAACCACCAGGAATCCTATTTCAAACTAGATTTAGTTTAATACCGAGTCTTGTCTCGCAATTTAACGAGAAGTCAGATTCTCGCATTTAACATCGCAAGTGCTGCTCATAAACTGACAATTATTCAGGCGCTCGTATTTCAGACAACCTGCACCGAATTTTAAACGTTGTGTTCCAAGCGAACGATTACCGCGAGCCACCGCGACATACACAAAAATACTTTTAGCGATATTCTTTTATAGCAGCATTAGTGCTTTTTCTACGGGAACGTTCCTCGAATTTGTGGACGCTTAAGACAACTCAGCGACTGTCGCGTCTGGGAATGTTTGAGCTTAAATCCCAGGAAAAACCTACAGAACAATAAACTCTCCGTCCTTCCTGTTTCCCTTGAAAGCTTACGGTTTGACTTTCGCGCTACTGGGGGTATAAAGCTCTATGGTAGACTGAGTGTTTTACTCTGTTATCCTCTTACCTTTCGCACAGCTGTTTTCGTGCCGGTGGTTATCGCGAAGCGTCATTTTATCCGTTATATTTTCGCGTATACTTTTCAAACGAAAACATCGTTCACGGTGTCGGGTATTATGCCGTTTCAGAATAAATTACGTCAATCCGCGTCTAACTAATCCCTCCGACAATATACATGTCCACTTCATTTTGAAAGTCGTCGACGTTTCCAGTTGTGTTTAAAAATGATTAATGTCAAATTACAATTTTATTAGAAATACATTGTAATAGAAAGTTCAAATGGAGACATAATTGATTTATAGAAGAATTGGGATCGAATTACATTTTTATTATATTATATCATACCAAGTGCTTATTAGAAGGTATTCTAATGTACAATCATTTATGAAAGATAAGTAGAATTCTAAATAGCAAAATCAAGACCTTGCTACAAATTATTAACTACTAGTGCAAAAATAGAATACCATCAATTGTATACAAATTATAATGTATTTCTATACTGTGATACGAATTTAATTAAAAATTGTAAAAACTGTAAGACATAAATTTAAACTACACAAATTTAAACTTACTACGAAGAGGGTCTGAAAAATCAGAGCTCGAAACGCCTCGACTGTTTTGCACTGAAAATTGTCTATTACCATTAAAAATGACAATTGTCAAAGAAATAAGTTCATAGGTAGAACATTCACCGTACATTTCACTTGCGAACTAATCAGGTGCACGTCGAGCGATGTATTTTATAAACTCCATTCAGCTCGACGAAGGCGTAAACGTTCGAAACCAACGCGGTTCCAGAAGCCGAGGGTAACGAAAATTTTCATCGAACTCTATGCAAACTCTAAAGTGGTATCGAACGAGTTGGTGGGATCGGGGCATAAAATCGTGCCGCGTATCGCTCGACGATATTCCTCGAACGAGGAGGTAAGCGGCAGCTAATCTCAGGATTTAAAAGCATCGTCGGGGACACGGTGTGCTCGGACAACATTTAACGCGCGCGCACACGCGCGTTCGTATATAGGATATAATATTTACGTCTTTTTAAGCGGTCGAAAGCGTTCCACAAACTTCGCAATTAACGACGACACGGCACGTAAAACGAACTAATAAAAAAACTACCCGCCGAGTCTACCGATGCGAGAATGACATATCCGTCTGGTATTTCTCGTTTGCGCCGTGTCATGGTGCTCTCTCCCCACGTTTCTTCTCTTCCGTCCGTGTCTTCACTCCGTGAACACTTTGCGTCGGGCTTTCGAGTGGCCTGCTTCACTTTTAAAGGGGAAACGCCAGCTAGCGTCTCCGACCCGTCCTTGCGCGAACAGAGCTTGCCACACAATGCTTGAAAACAGCTGTAGTCGTGTCACTCTGGACTAAAATACACAGCTTTTTGCATGTACTTTGTTACGTCGAAAGGTGAAAAAACATTTCGAAGCTTATATAGAATTCAAAATAAAGCGTCCTTCGATATTTAGTCGACAGATGCGTGCCATTATGGGAATTTCACAGGATTGGTCAATTCGACGTCTTCAGCGATAACTGGCTAAAACAATGTCTTACATGTTTCGTAGAAGGCAACGTGTCTCTTTCAAATAACACTGCTCCCATGGAACTGTCTACTTCCTACTCCGCAGCTCGCTTCTTTGTGATTCTTATGGATTAATTTGTGGTGATCAAGGAATCAGATTACCTGTTATCGTTTTGAAATAAAATATCCCAATTATCTCAAAAAGTTATCAGATAAACTAACGTGTCATTTGAAATAATATACATTAAATTATTTTGTACTTACTTTCATACTTGTGATCGCTCCAAATATTTCAAATAAAAAATATTAATATAATAAATAATAAATTTTCCATATAATACTTATTATTTGGAATATTTGGCGTGATCACAAGTATGAAAGAAACTAAAAAATAGCGATATTTGTTTGATTACTTAATGTTATGTCAAGAGTGACCAGGGATATGAAAATAATTATGAAATAAATTAACGTGTCGTTTGAACTAATACCTGAAAACAATATCGTATCAAAAGTGTTCATTTCTGATACTTACGGACCTAACATATTGCACGGCCTTAGATGCCTTCGTGGAAGGAGTGGGATGCGCGTAGAGAGGACACGCATGGAAATGCCCGGGGTGCATTTGCATTTTCAAATCCGTTGTGATCCCGTTGCTGAGGACTCGCGTTGACACGGTGTTGAACTGAATTTACTCGAGATAAGTAGACAAATACCGGCTGTATCCGCCTTCCGTGTAGCTACGTGCGTCGCTGCGGAAGATCGGGACTACGTTCCGTATCGATTGCGATGCTTCAGAACCTGGTAATGCTGTTTCGAGGGATTAGTACGCCGACGCTCGTCTACCTCCGCAAATACCTTAGACGCTGATTAGAGAAACGCAGCTGCGCACTGTTAAATACGACGCGACCGTTTCGTCCTAATTATACCGGTGCTCCAATTCGCCAAGGAAGCGCAATTCTTTTTCGCGGTTACCGCTTTTTTTTACGCGACGATAATTCTGTACCCCTGGTTTTCGTGCTGGCTGCACGTGGGTAAGCTGAAACTTAATTTCCGTCGCGTCAGGACGTTGATTACGGGACTGTTGTGGTCTGGACGGTGCGAAATTTCGATTTTTAAATTATTACATACTTTGCGACGCAAAGTAGGAGACGTATTCATTATCTCACCTATGTTGGAGACTACCTGTGTTAGTATGTTTTATTATTCAAGGAAATTTACATTAATGTGCTCGTTTCCCAGGAAGAATTACTATATATTTTGTTCAATATCTCGTTGAGCTTAAGTTTTCTCGGATTATCTGTTCTTCGGATTAATTGTATATGTCGAGTATCGATATACAGTACGTAAATTTTATGTTAGAAATTATATATACCTAATGAACCAATTTGTTGGTTCTATCTTTTTTAAAATATTTTGATCACGGTTCAAAAGTGACCCGTCTCGCGCTTCACCATAGAACTTTTCATCGTCTAACGGTTCATTCGATTCGCGAAACATGATTGCATGGGAACAACGTCCCTGCATCTGGGACGAGATTGCTCGGTGATGTTCGCGAATGCGTAAACACGCCTGTCGTCGCAAATTGGTTGTATCAGGGCGAATTTCTCGTCGTGCTTTTATCAATTTTTACGTACAACGACTATTTTTCCATTTCTGTTCGGCAACCCGTCACGCTACATTTAGCAATTACATCCTGATTTGCGAGCTGTCCGTCGTCCACGGAAATGAGAAACGAACGTAACCGACCTTCTTTCTCCGTCGACAATAATTACTATTTTCAAATATTCACCGGTTCTGCTCGTCGCAGCGACTGTGTACGATGGGAAAAAAATGATATCCATCGAAGGAATGCTTTATTTACGAACTGTTTTATTGAAAATTCAGAAATTAAGATTTCGTTACGATCGAATATGTTTGGCACTTACGTTGAAAATTAATATTGGAGAATTCAAGCAGTTATTCAGCTCTGTTCCTATCAGCATCGATCGATATTGATCGTTAGCTATTGATTCGCCAGTAGAATATGGAATCTAGATCAGTAATGGAGGAATCTAAAGTGTTCTCAAATATTTTCCCCGTTATGAATTTAAATTGGGAATTAGATTCATTCAGGTCTGAGCAAGTTTTATCGTGATGTCTTTGATTTCAGGTTCTGAAATTTCAGAAATCTTCTAAATCAACGAAACAAATAAAAAAACACATCTGCAGAATAAATAGTACGCATTAGTACCATATCAGTCTAGACACCAACTATCTGTTTGTGTTCAGCTTGTAAGGTGCTTCGTTCCCGTCGCTAACCATCCATCTCGAGGCTGGCCGTGCTCGGTGCAGTTGGAGAACCTACGAATCGGTGCGAATCGTTTCGTGGTACGTCGCATTCGGTCCTGGAGATCATTGCGAGGAAGAATTTAACGGCTATAAATTCGAACGTCGACGTTTATCCGAAACTGTCGCGAGGAGACCGTCACCGTGCAGTCGACGTTGAATCCGTGAAATCGATTGCTGGTTTGTTTCTGCCCTCGAAAGAGTCGAACGGCCGCTCACTAATGGGCATTGTTCGCCGGGCTGTACTCCTTCGTGTACACCCATCCCGTACACTATTGTTCGGCGGCAGACACGTGTGCATATATACATGTATGCCCTGGAGACTTGACGAAATTTTCGGTGTTCCCGCGATACGGTCCAGCGTTTTAAGGGAATTTAAAATTCCGCTGACGATGCTGTCCTATTCACGTACACGTTATGTGTAGCTTCATGTACCATCGGAAGGGGAAACGTAGGAAGGCGGTGAAAACACGGGCGCACACATAAACACGGATACGTACGTATTTTTGCGCAGAGGAGAGAGTTTGACGTCGGCCACTGGCGAAGGTTATTTCTCCGCTGCCGCCAGCTCCGACTCGTATCTGCTCAATCAATGAGGGTTGGCAGACTGTTACGGGGTTATGAAATACTGGCCAGAAACGTGGTAGTTTTATAGAATCGCCGAAAAGTGAGAGGGGACGAGGAGCCCTCGGAGAAATGCCTTAGCCTTTCCACGAGAATACCGTGATTCCTGGGCTTGTAGGTGGATTTACCGATTCTTTGAAATGTGCCCGTGGCGATCCATCTTGGCGGTTCGATGTTTCCTTGCCATCCAAGGTATCCTCTACGCCATCGCAGATGTCGATGATGCAATCGTTCCAGCTGGAGAATCCTCGTTCTCTCGAAAAGGGTGTTGACCGTCGCTTGGAAGGTGTCGATGTTGTCGAAACACTTCCTCGCTGGACAAGACACGCCGAAATCTCTGGAAACGTCATCCGTGCTCTGGACCTCGTATTCGACTGTCCCAGGGTGAATCGAAGGACTGAAGTGCATCTGTTGAGGATACGATTTGAGGATACGATTTGAGGATACGGATTTCGTTTGATAAAGAAACGAGATTAAGTATCGCAATAACTTTAATTTCGTTTAGAATAATACGTACGTTGCTTTCGAGATTTAGAATCGTACAGACTGTTTAAAGCTACCGACAAATACAACGGACAGTGAGAACTATAAAAAAAGAGGGGTGATACAGACAACGCGTCTGTATACTTGTTTGTACTTTTATGTAAAATATAGCAGACCTTCGAATCAGTGCTTACAATGCCTTGCAGAACAAATTTGACTCAACATTAAAGTCGAAACAAACAAGTGCAAATAATATATAACATAGCGCGTACAAATATGGATGAGTGGGGCAGCGAGTAACAATAAAAAATACAGGTATAAATGTCTTCAAAATTTGCTTAATAACGCATCGATATAATAAGATCAAGACGACCCCTACACGATAATCCGTTATTAACAAAAATAATGTCTCGGTAAATGCGATTCAATTTAACGTGAATACCTAGAAAGCCCAAACGCCTTCCAATTTTGAACGAATTCTATCAACGTAACGGGACAACCGACCATAAATTTCGTGGCGCAGAAATTGTCTCTCCTTTATGCGGTCGCCTTCCAAGAACGTCCGAAGACCACTGTCGCGAGAAGTACTCATCCAGGATTCATCGGTGATCCTTTGCGCAAGTTGGAACGCGTCGGGATCTCGACAGTCGTGAATAAAAAAGGGGCGCAGGTTATTCACCGTCAAAGGATCAACGAACTTCTTCTTAAATTATGTCTGTTTCGTCGACTCTCCTTTGGATGTACTTTCAGAGGAGAAACAATTCTTCTCGGGCGGCAGATGTTTGCCCCGCGCTGCCTAGCAGATGCGCGTAGACGTTTGCTGGCTGGAAATTCTTTCGTTGCAATATTACTGAATATTGCCACGCCGAGGGAGAGAAGGGAAGAGGGACGAAGAACGATGGAGGTAGCGCTTTCCGAGCGCCGCGAGCAAGTCAACCGGATTATATTTTCTCGGTGCTTTCGTCGCTTGCGCTTTCAAATTACGAATCGCCCTTAAGCTCCCCCCTTGTTGGAACTTTCCGTGTCCTGGCCGACCGTAAATTCGCGCGGTTTATTTTCGAGTTCGCGAGCTGGAACGCGCCTCGAAAAACTTCCAATGAGAGCCCTGAATTGATCGCGTACCACGGACCACTTCCGGTACGCTCGTTACACCGTGCGATGAAATATTTTACATCGGTGTGTGATAATTATCTGTGAATTTTTTCCTTCGAATAATGCATTATATCATATATATATAGTTACACCCTCGTTCATAAATATGTGGACACTTGGTACCTTCAATGAATAATTAATATACTAAGAATGACAGAGACCTAACCCAGCTATTTCCACAAGAATATTTTTCTGTTGTTTCTAGCTACTGAAGTTTCCAACCGACGAGTCCATCGAAACACAGACTTGTGTCCTATTTGTTTATATTTGAAACGTACCGTTATTTGAAACCATATTGGTATAAATTTGTCAACACTGGAATGAGAGAACCGAAAGCTGAACGAGTGATAGCACAGTTGAGCGCTCGAGTCGGGATGTTCCCGGACTTCGACCGGAGAGGGTTAACGGAACGAAACGAAGACAATGTTAGCCTATCTTTGCTCGTGTGCGAATCGACGCGTGCACGTCGACATGGGCGGGCAGCTAATTTGCGAAACTCGTATCGATCCCGTCGTTCGAATTCAGCGGTGCAGAAAAAACAGAAGGGCAAGGGAGCGGCAGGTTTGGGGGTGGAAAAAAGGAGTCGAGAGAAAGAGATACGCGTTACGCGGTATATAACGCGGTACGTAGATGTCGCACCTGTACAAAAGGGGAGCTGGACGATTTTTCAAGCAGATAAAAGTCCCGAGTAAAAAGTCAACATTGCTCTGGACGAATGGGCATGGAAGATATCTCCGTGGACGGTTGGCACAGGATTTACCTGTTTCCTTCCTTTCTCTGCGGGAAAAAGCATTTCTGAGAGGAATAAGCGCGGGGTGAATATTGTTTCGTTAGGTGCGCCCTGTCACGTGGCTGATCGAATTTAACAGCTCCAATTTCCGATACCCGTCACTGTGATGTTTCTTTCCTAAAGGTGTCGTTCGTGGGAAACGCGATTACGTTGCTTACGGTTTAATGAACTTGAACGCGATTGCGTAATGTGCGGGGGAGAGTCGGGAACGATTGCCACCTGAAAGGAACTTGATACTTATTGATTCTAGAGGAGAAATTATTCTATTAATATCACATATAGTGGTTGCGATACTTGGATTATGTAACAAGTGAGTATGGAACGATGTATTCCTGAGTAGTAATTATCTAGTACTTACCTAACCTCTAATAAACGCTTTAGTGTTAATTTAATCATATGATTAGGTATTAGGTGTTAGGTAGATGGGAAAGTAATGTCGTTTCTTTTACATTAAATTCAAACACATTTTTAATAAATTCCTATTTTTAATCAATTATGTAATCGCTTTCGTTATCGACAACCTTTTGGCATTTAATAAGCAAATTTTCAACAATTTCAAAATTCCAAAAGCTATGTGACTTTATTCAAAATATTCTTTTAAATATTCGATATTCTTTATTGCAGAGATAGTACTTTCTCAACTTCATCTTCTTGCAGCATTAACAACGAGGGAATTATTTCAGGTAGTAAATGTAAGCAACCATAACTGCTCCCCGTTTTTAAATAGATCAGGGCTGCACTGGTCAGACGTAAGTAGAGTCAGTTCTTAGTTTGCCGAGTCCTTCACTTGATAAATTTGAACCACTATTTGCAAACTCAATAACAAATGATTAAAAACCAAAGTAACTTGATATAATCGTGAACAATAAATACAATAATAAATATATCGTAGTAGTACGATGAATATCAAAACAGTTCGAAGTATTTTATTCACTTAAGAAGTGAATATCCTGATGGACGAAATACCACGTGTACAATAAACAATACTGTTAACGATACAGTAATGTTAAATCATAAACACTGAAGTTTCGGGGAGGTAAAAAGCTACTAAATTTTAAATTTGAAGATTAAAGCTTCTTGGATCCCCAACAGAGCTCACGATTCAATGATCGTATGAGAAATCTGAAACGTTCGTACAAACTATTTTGTACTCTGACGACAAGGGTTCTAAGTTTCCCTAGAGAACGATCTTCGAGGATTGGATATGTAAATAAGAGCCTACGGAGAAGGAACTAGAGATTTTTGGAACAACTTCATAAAATCTGCAACGCGTACAAAGCCTGCTGCACGTGGCGTACAAGTGTGCTTCGCAAGAACGTCGCACAAGTGGTCCCGAGTTTCTACCTCGTGTGTGGTTCATCCCAGAGGTTACGATGCGTCAAATGCCATTGAGAGTGGTGCAACTGGGATTCCTTCCAGAGAAAGGTAGCTGAGACTTTCCCAGTCGTATTCGAGTCCTTAAAAATCCAATACAAACCAGAAATGACACCAACGACTGCCACCAAAATATTCGCGTCCATTTAGTTTCCAACGTAAACAATTTTTTGGCGTGTCACGAATTTCTTGCCTTATTGTTACAGTATTACTTTACCTCGGCACAAGCTATAAAATTTAATTCCCATAAATTTTGTTACGTTTGCAGTAGCGTCAACGTTTCAAGAAAGCTGTAAGAATTTATAATCAAGTCTGATAAAGTTAGACTATTTTATGTAACGCGATTCCTGTTCGCACATTTTGCAACGAGATGGCGCACAGCGCAAAGGGTTAATTATATTATATTTGTTATATAATTATTTTCTCGTAGAGAACAGTTTTCAGTCTCAATTGCGAAATAATAACTTCGTCTGTGCTTTGGTTAAAACATCGTTACCAAGAGTAATCATAATGAAATATTAATACTTCAATCAGAGTAAAACAATTGCGCGAGCTGGTACGGAGCTGAGCAAAATTTTAATCGAACTGTAAATAATGAATAAAACGTATTCATTCGCGACGTTTATTCGAACGAACGGTTAAATTTTTTCATGTTGCAAAAAATGTATTTCGCAAATTCTGTTCTTAATTCAACGAGTAAGAAATAATCGGCTGTATTACTCGTGTCTGTGTAATCCGAAAATAAATCGTTAAGGATGTGAAGAGAAGAAATCAGAATTAAATAAAAAGTGAAAAATAGAAAACTGGAAGGAAAGAAATTGAAATGAAAGTTCAGGACTGGATGCGCGTTCAAAAGTTCTTTCTTATTGCGCCAAGATTTTCAGCAAGATTAAACTGTCGCAAAGGGCAGAATTAAATAATTCGCAAGCGTGAAAGTAGTTCACAGCTAGTGCTTGACAGATGTCGTAATTTCCCAAGAAATTAGAGATGTAATACATTTGGCCAGCGCCGGAATCAGATGCACTTACCCTAATGATTAAGAGGACGATTATTCTGAGGCGTAAAGTAAATGGACGCGGGAACGGCGCGGCGCTAACTTTAATCGCGTTCTTCGAGTGTGAAATATTGATTCCGCATTATCAAGCCTCCGCACAACGCGCAAAGTGCATGCAGATTCCATCTGTAAGTGGAATTGCGGCACGGGGGCTCGCGAAACTTGCGGCTCTCGCAATAATATTCGAGTTTTCAACTCAATAAGCGCTTGATTAAAATGTGCCTTATCCCTCTTTCCTTTTCCCTCGTTTCTATTCCTTGCTTCTCTCTTTGGGCGGCGTCGAGCAGCGCCAGTAATTTGAAAATGAGACGCGTCTCCGTAAAACTTTTCAATACGACGCCACGTTCCCGCCATTGGTCTTCTTGTTCTTTGCTTCCTCTTTGCTGTTGTTGTTGTTCTTCTTCTTCTTCTTCTTCTTTTACTTGTGCTTTACGCGCAGCCCGGACCAAGGAAAACTGAAGCAAGTCTAGCTGTGCCCTCCACTCTGCTTGCAAGAAACATCGTCGTACACCCTCGGTTACACGGCGACCTTTTAATGAGTATTTTCAAGGCTTTGTAATCTCCGCCTGGATGAAATTGCGCGGTCCATTGTTTCGCTCTTCTTTTTATCATCAAGACTGTGAAATTATTGCTCCCGAGTGGGAGCACCTTTCCACTTGGAAATCTCACATAATTTCAGACGCAATCGCGTTTTAAACTTCTGAGCCCTTTGATTTCTTTTCTCTAGTTAGAAATTGAATTCTATGTGTATTTAAGGAGGGAAATGGATTTAGGCTTAAAGAGCCCGAAAAGAAGAGCTGGAAGCTCAAAACGAAGGATACGAAGAAGAAAAAAGAATGCTATGTGGTGCTGGAATCGTTGATTAATCAGTCAGTAATTTAAATCAATTTATTACTCCCTTAAATGAGGCAAAATAAAATTACAATATTTATTTAAATGTATGTATAAAGTGTTCTCAAAGTTACAATAAATTACATGCATTCCTTTCTTGAGTAAAACATTCATACGTGTCATGAAAAAATTGTAGTTGTAAACCTATTTCCCCCGTGAAAGTTACATGTGGTTCGGTAAACCTAATTTAAGTAAATATTGACCATGTTCGATGATATTTTTTTATTTCAAAGAAGTAAGTTTTAATAGGAAAGAGAAATTCGCCCCGTAACCAAATATTTGAATTCGTTATTACTATTTATTTGAATTTCTGTTTCTCACTGAAGCTTTTTAACCAACCTCTGGAATAAACATTAAATTTCGTTTAAAGTTTACTGGGTAATATAATCGTGTCTTCGCCAAACTCCCCTCTGCGTTTGGATGAGAAGCAATAAACGTCGACGATATTAAATAACGTCAATAGACGCTTATGGTTGCTTAATGGACCGTTATGGCGCGTTCATAATTATATTGAGCCGTCAAAATCAGAGTCAATAGTGCAGCTGATCACTGTCAGAGCTCTTCGTATAAGCGAAACGTCAGCGATCGATGTCATCGCATCGGTAAATTCGATAAATTGATTTATCCTTAGCATTTTTATTATAACTTTCATGAACTCGTTCCTCCATCGGAGTTCTATAAAAGTGTTTACACGAAAAGCTTTTAACGCTGCATATAAAGTTTAATAAACGAATATTCGACTAGAATTTTTAATTAACAATTAAATTTCTTTCGCGAGATATTAATCAAATAATTATTGAGCAAGCGTAATAATTTTGCGTTCGACGGCAGACGGAATAATCTGTGACAAGCGAAATGAAATACAGACGTCGGAGTCGCAGCGCCGTTCACGGTTGAAATTCCTCCATTATTTCATCCTGTTTCGGACAGCTTGGGAATATAATCCGTGGCAAAATGATAAAACATCCCTATATATTATTTCCAATTTTTTTGTACATTATACAACAAGACAGGAAAAGGAAATTAATTACAAGAATGAGATTCTTCTTTTGCTCGATGATATCATTGGATAATTTTGTTTGTTATTTAATCTTATCTGGCCAATAAGAGGAAATTCAATTTAATATGTAAATTTTTCTTTCCTGAATGGAATGTTTATTCAACGTTTTAACACGCATTATCTAATGTTCAATGTTGCAATTGTTTCAAAAAAATTCTTATAACTTAATTTTTCTTTTCTTCTTGCCTACTACAAAAGCGATAATTGTACCGTTTGGTATTGGTAAAGGACAATGTAAACATTGAAAATCTTTTTGTCGCGTTACCAAGAAATGAAAATATTCGATACGTTGTTGCGATACATTTGAAAAATGCTGAAAATTAAAATGTGTTCTATCATTTTGTGACAGGATGTACGAAGGACAGTGAAAGTGCAAGCAACGGGAATATCGAGTTATCAAAGAGTCCTGGAGTCATACGACGGATAAAACAGCAGGCGCAAAATTAAAATAATGCATTACGTGTCCGGTGTACTCTATTTTCGCTCCGCGCAACATAATTTGGATTTATCACGCGCATTGTTGCACACCGTATTCAACCCGCCCGTGCTTCGCGCACGTTAAGTGTGGAACACGACTAGCAGTAAATAAAAGCTTCCCGCGGAGAACCGTTATGTAAATTTTGTTTAAAGGTTGCTTGTCTTTTGTGAGCAGAGCAGTTGAAAGGATGATGCAGAGAAGCGATGATCATCAGTCTCGAATTGCTGAGTTGCATTAAGGCCAAAAATCTGAAATTAGGCTAAAGGAATAATAAATGAGAAACAATTTATGTTTCAAAACTTCGATAGATCCTTGTTATTAAAATTCAAGCTTTTAATTTTGTCTACAAATTAATTTTCTTCTTGTAGAAAACGTGAACTAGTGTTGAAATATTTTAATGCAACATACTGCCATGTTTCAAACTATCTTAAGTAGTCTTTAATTAAAAAAAGTTCCAAAAGTACACCGATTCTTATAATTCAGCCGTAATATCGACCTAAATCAGTCACCGGGGACGATGAAGAACGAGACCGCGGGGAAGACGTTGATAAATCGAAGAAACGCAACGATTGTTCGCAAATCGTTCGGTCGATAGGCCGCGCCTAATTATAACATTCAGGAAGCGATTAATCATCGGGGCTACGAGGCGAGTATCGCGTGCAAGGCCCCAACACGGGAAGGTTCACGTGTTTTTATTTGTCTTGCAATAGCTGGTACTGAATGGCCGCCGATACGGATGACTGACTTTCAAAAATGTCCCTCATAGTGGGAACTTACGCCGTGGAAACTCTTTCACCGTGGTAGACGATCCATCATGGTGGCTCTTCTTCGCGACAACTCCTTCTTCCTCTGGGAAAGTCGAAGCGCGAGTGTAATAAAATCCGAGTCAATTAACGGTACGTCCTAGGATGCCATTAATAATTCCGCAAGCTCCATCGTGCTTTCCGGAACCCTGGATGGGGGATGGTTGGATAGAGGAGAGCGAACGAGAGCGAGAGAAAAAGAAGGATCAGGGACGAGAGAGACGCAGAATGCAGAGGGTAGAACGTTTATCTGGCAATGCTGGCTTAACGGACCCCTGGACCCCGAGCAATGAAATCGCAGGAATCCCTATTTTCTCCAAGAATGATTCTTGGTCGAATTAAATTCCTTCGAGGGACGAGTAATTTCTGTACACTCCGTACTTAACGGGTCTCGCAGATTTGATTTCTGAAAAAACAAATTTAGCTGGAACGATGACTTTATAGATTTCCCTGAATTTTCGTTGTTATTTCGCTCGTGTTCTTTCATAATATTAGCCACATCTGGTTCTCGGAACCCTTAATCTTAGCAGTAAAGTTTTTGTTTACAGTTTTCTATTCATGCCGAGGTATTACTTGGTTTTATCGCAGCGATTTCCATTTCCACCCGAATTTTGTCTAACCGATAGAAAAATCAGAAACTGTTTTCCCGCATACTATCCCGATATCCCTGATAATCCCGATTGATTCCACGCGCCGTTTACTCGTCGCTAAAAGCTGTCGACGCTGCGACGCGCATGCAGGTTGGAAAGATTAAATTTCTGGAAACGTTTTAACTTCGAATAAAAATTTCTCTAAATTTGAATTCCAAAGACATTTTATATAAAAATTCCCGCTCATGTCTGCGTATCGATCGAAGATCAACGAAGAACCCGCTGATGCATCTATTACATTACTCGGAAAGAATTTAAAGTTTCGTTGTCTCCATACTATGATAAACGTCCGGGTGGTTTGTAATCGTTACTCGAAGGGAACAGGCTGGGGTAATACGCTCTGTGAAGGTATTAAAGTTCCGCAAATTGAAGGAGCGATTCAACTCGCAGTAGAATACCTCCAGCATTGATCCGACAGAGGAAGGTCGTCGGCGGCGGACGACGGGAAACGAAAAAGAAGGGCTGGAAATGTAAGCAAATAGTCGTCTTTCGAAAGGATGGCAGGTATACCTGTATAAGCTCTTCTCGTGGGCCCTGCAGCCCTCGCCGCGTCGCGTACGTTGCAGCTACTCTTTCCGTCGTCTTCAGGCATTCCCTATGCAAAAAGTAGTCACGAGTCGTTACTCCCCATGGACTTCCTCAGACCTTTCTTACGTCGATATGTATATAGGTATACACGTGTACGTGTATCTGCTCGCGTAGCGGTTCGCTTTTGTGCGGTACCAGTCACACTTAAAAGGAAATTTCCGCGAAACGTCCAATACCGATATCGATGAAGATATGCGCGCCAGTGGCATTGAATAATATTGCGGAACGCATATTTTTCAATGTGGCGAACAATGGAGCTTAATCCTCGAACGGCGTAGCGATCTTTTATTTAGATAAATAGCCTTATAGGGTTAAAGTGGAGCTGGTATCTGTGTTAAACGAATTCTAACTTTCTTTTTAACTAGAAATTACTTCTTTGTTATGTATACGAGCGCGAGGTAAGCAAAATGTGTTTCCAAGTTTTATGGTTTATCACCATTATGAAAGCAATTGGACTCTTTTGCAACTTCTCAGCTGATGCTTTCGATGATTTACGTTCTCTAAAGAAATCATGAATGTCGCTCCAAAGTAGAATTATGGTTTCAGAGAATTTTGTATATCTACTATAATGTATACCTACTTTAACCCTCTTAAGTGACTCTGAAATGTGAAATTAACCAGGTCAACGCGTATTAAATTTGAATAGAGAATACGAAAGGCTCGTAAACACCATCCTTATACTGTAATATGTATCACGTAACTTTTGATCGAAGTATAGCTCTTGTCTTTTATCATACTTATTACCCGTAATGTTCTGTCTCGCTCGTGGTGTCTGCGCTCGTTAATTTTAGCACTTTCACGGTGAACTAGAAATGATTAACTAACAGCAGTAAGGAGAACTTGTTCGTCTTGACGGTTCTCTGACTTTAATTTACTTTTAATTGCCCGCCGTTAACGGCTCAGCAGCGCCATCGATGAAGTTCATTCGAAAAGTGAAACATGGCATTGGTAAATTACGCGAATACAGGGCACTTAAGTTCTGTTTTACATTTGATCATGGTGTTTGCGACGTCCTCCTTTATTACGCGATACATTTTCCAGGGTGTCAGCATAAATCCAGAAATATGGTTTCTGCTACACCGTAACCAGCGCAATACCGCGTACGCCGGTTCAGCTATAAGCAAGATGTTTCCCCTCGGATGTGTATACATTTTATTTCTTGTTAAATGGGTCTGGTTTTTCTGTTGCGCTACCATCTGTCTTGATTGCGACGAAAGCTTCCCCCCTGTGATCTCCGTAGACTATAATAAGTTTCACTTCGGAGACTTGGGAGCGATCATTAAACGATTACGGTGGAATGAAATAAGAAAATATTATCGGAGAGTTGTGCAAAAAGTACCGGAGCTATTGATCGTGAGAGTTATTTCTTCGATGAATCGAATTTTTATTGATCAGAAGTGTCATTGGGTGACAAACAATATAATAACATTACTCTTCGTTTTAAGATAAATCCTCGTGAAAGTTCCAAACTTCGTTAAATTACGTATGACATGAAAGAAGTTTCCATTCGTCGCGCAAAAAGCCACGATCGTTAGTTCGGCCAAGCGTTCGCGCGCTTATCGGTTATCTATCGAACGAGCATCTTCGGGAACGGGGACGCGGATGCAAAACAACATCAATTAGAGAAGCGGGCGCGACGTTGATTGCTCTCGGTTAGGTGAAGCCAGGCCCAGTCGCAAGAACACTTTAATTAATTCCGCTCACAACGTGCAAGAAATAACCGCCCTGGGTTACACCGATATTACTAACTTCGCGTTTTGTATCCACCTGGATCGAGCAAACGTTTTACACATTCTGTAAAGAGTCATTCCGCAACGATGTATACCTCGCCAAACATTTGGTCACCAAAGCTATTCCACTCGTACAAGTTTACGCTCGAAGGATACTCATGTTTCAGGAGGTCGAACATCCACGAGGCGAACTCTTCTCGTTGATGTTCGCGCGTCCATCAATAACTGGGTCGTTCGAAGATGGAATATTCAACCCCTGAGGTAACGATCCCTCAACGTGACCATTAAAGGGGTATTTCTAAGCCGGACCTAGGACAGATATCATCTTTCCAAATTTCTAGACTGTTGGAGATTATACGCACCTGAAAATTAATTCAAATATTTTAATTTTATAGTGTATTCTTAGCGTTCTAGAAATAAATTGCTGTGCTGAGAAACTATCACGAGGTATGAACTGTTCTCCTTTTATATTTAGATTCGACTTTAACTATATATTTACCCTACAAAATAATACTTCTACCGTTCACGAATTAAAATCCTTGCGCATCTAACGTATCCTCTCGTTGTGCTGGGTGAAAATTAAAATTACAGAAAAAAGAGGAAATCTTTTGTGAGTCACGTATCCGGCGCTGCGCTAACGTTGAAAAGAGGTACATCAGCTGTCGAGGTGTACGAAGTCCCCCGATGTGAAAAACCCTTTTGTCCGGGACAAAAGCAGTTGCGCGGTAGAAAAGAAGTGTTTTCATTATAAAGCGAGTAAGGTTACTGACATCTCGACGTGAAATCTTGAAGGAGCATCGCCGTTCGCTCGCATTCTAACGACGTTACGCGCCACCTCGTTAATGAGTAACAAAGCGATCTTGTCGGCCGCAATTAACTGTTTCTCGGCGACTGTCGCGATGAGGAGTGGCTCAGAGTGCGAGGGAGAGGGGTGAATGGGGAGAGGCGAATAAGAGAAAAAAGAAAGGTGGACGGAAAACGGCTCGTTTTCATAGAAGGGGGAGGCACTCGCGCGTTGCGAGAGCTTTTTCTTTCGACGTTTCGCCTTTGCCCATAACTAACCAGTGACGTCACCGGGTCTTTCGGAGAATCTAGAGGCAATAGCGAACGACTCCCTTGACAGACAATGCGGCGCTTATGCCGGAAAGGTCAATTCCCGGCGAGCTTTCTATTCAACGGCACTGAAAGCTCCCGCTGCCGTGCGATCGTTCTTTAAAAGTTCCATCGTGAAATACCCTGTCTCGTGCCCTGCTTCTTCGTGTCTCAGGACAGGAAGTCTGATCCTCCAGGTTATTTTCACGTAAGAGGGGAGGAACTACGAACTCGTCGCGCGATGGTATTAAATGTGATTTGGATTTGATTATGTTGCATCGATCGGATCGGTTGTCAATCAAATTCTAAATATTTCGTGAAATGTTCGGTAATACCGTTAGTATCGGTGAAGATTTCGATGAAGATATTTTGAGTTCAAGCGAACGGTTTTAACTCGGCTTTGCGGTTCCCGGAAAATTCATGAACATTTACGGAAGAATGCGATTGGAAGATAGGAATGTAACTATTGACTTGAGGATGGGTTGGGGGGGGGGGGGGAGGCGAGATTTAATTGGATCGAAACTCTGTAGATGGAACTGTAAGCGGCATAGGCGACCAAAATTGACATAGAAATGTCTGGCTGCAGACAGACACAGGGAAAATTTCATTCATGTTCTGTTTATGCGCTTTCATGAAAGTATCAGGTGGATCGGAAAGTAATGTCGTTTCTGCGAATCTCGATACTTATTTATCGTTCACACAGATGCACAGATGCTTCGACAAATATTGTTAATAATTAATGTACCTTGCGCCAGAAATTTATTTTTAATTATTACAGCCAAGAGATGTCAAAATATAGAATTTCTCACGATTAATGTCTTCAACGAATACTTATTCTGAGTTGTGATTGTTATTAATATTGAAGCGAATACTAAGTTTTACTGTATACTAAATAAGTCAATTGGATTCGAGTCTTTTAAGCGCGACACAAGTGTATTCTGACGTGGGAACTAACGAATACAGTTGCTAACCGACGTTACTTTAACGCTGTGGGTATTCTCGGTTACTGTCTCTGAAAGCTTTATCTAGCCTGTGATCGTCGTTCCCTCAAAACTTTCCTAGTAAAAGACTCCTTTTGCATCACGCCTCGTTGCCCCATACCGAGTCACTTAATTAAAAAAAAAAAATACCCTTTTGCTCGTATCAGGTCGCCTCGGTACACGCTAAATTAGACACAATTGCTTTTAATTAGACTCAATGCTTACAGAGGCACTCAATTTACAAGTTTACATAATAAATATTCTGATGTTGTTCGTAGTTGGTTGATTGTTAGGACACATTGTCAGTTCAATTCGAGGGGTTGGTATGCCATCTTAGAAATTAATTACGATTAAATTGAAATTTAACGTACGAAGCAAATCTATCGCATTCGCTCAAGTAAACTAGACACTTGCAAATTTTGTCTTTACCACAGAGAAAGCAATACATTTAATTTTTTTTAATATATTGTTGGTTCTTCGTGTTTGGTGATTTTGTATTTCTTCTGAGTCTAGCCACACTTTAAGAATATTTTTAATTTTCTTTTGTTTGGGATGACCAGAATTACTATGAATAACTGATTGTACTTGTAAGACAACTCGAAAATATTGCCTGCGCAGGATTCTTGATTTAAAACAACAATTAATCAACAGTGTCACTGCATCGTGGCCTGCTGACGTGACTCGAGTCCTTTGAATTGCGTCAAGAATTATGCAATGTATATTGCATATCTATTCCGTTGTGCTTTGATCGAACTACGGTGGATAACAGTTAACGACTCCCGTTTTATCCGCGTATACGAAATCGGGAAAACGGCCACTTAAGTTTTATCGGTAAAGTATCGCCAGGTTGGCGAACAAAACGTTACTATGGCGCGAGGGATCGAGTACACGAGAACGCGAGAAACATTTGGCGATAGTCTTAACAACGTTCGCGCACGCTCGTTTTCGAAACGAACCTGTTATGAGTTTCGCGCGGATTGCACACGCTCGAAAGCTCATCAGTATTTCTAAAGGTTCCTCCTGCCTATTCCCTTTGTTATCTTCTGTTTCTATCTTCGAAAATCGCGATACATACTCGGTTTCTGCTGAAGTAAGAATATTCATGTTTAGAGAAAATGAAAAATATATTTAACCTTCGTGATTGGTGACGTCCTTTATTTCTGTTTATTATATTGTTGCGCCGATGAGTGGTGCATTGCGGAGTACTTATTATATTACATAGGATTTATAAATAAACAGGAACTCGAAGCTTTATTTATAACAGATCAGGATTATCGGTACATCCGAACTGTAGGAAGTCTACCGTCATTCTGATCATTCAAATAATTGCTTCGAATAATTTAACTTAAAATTTAATCCACTATTAACACGATCAAAACTACACGATCGTATCTCCTCCAATAATAATTCCATTTCTATAAACTTGTAACATTTCACAATTTGCCCGATACAATTGATTACGAACTATAACAATAGCGGAACATCATTCAACAGAAATGCTATCGAATTTCGGTATTTTGTATGGGATCGAACTCCAATATTGGTTATACGATCCTCTCACATGCGAAATTGATCAGCTACACGGAACGAAGAGTAGAGAAATTGATATGAATAAAAATTGCTTTGACATTGTCATTTAAAACTTGAAGAGAATTGAGGAATTTACAAAAAATTCAGTTGATTGGTATGGCTGCTAAAAAATGCATTTAGATATTTAAAAGTGTTAACGAATTGACACGTTCTATTTAATTGAAAGCTCTAGTTGATTTACTGAATTATTTTAGAAAAATCCAGCTTTGGTAGATTCGTTAAATTATTTAAAAAAATACAGAATTGGAGTTGAAGTACCACAGGTACTTGAAAGAAGAAAATTGTTTTAATAAAGTATTTGTACGCTCCTTGAAAGTCTGTCTGTGAAATCTCGTTACAAACGAAATTAAGAATTTAAATTTACATTGCTCAAATACATACACGAGCTGTATTGCGCCTTCCATTCACGATCGATCCTAAAATTGATATCAGTTTTATTATACCCTTTATTATACCCTCTTTGAAATACATTTAGAGTTGGAACGTGGATAAAAAACAAGACGAGAAACAGCTTAATTCGAATGACCGTTAATTAACAGTTCTGACGGTCCGGTTACCAGAACAAAACTCTCACGTGAAAGGAGAGTTCGATAATTATTCAGTATACATGGTCAGGTAATCAATAATCAGGGAATCCCGTATTATCGATGTCAGTATAATAGATGCTTGCATAATTGGTATTCTGTTGTACTCTCTATATTCCATTTTATTCTGAATCACAGATCGCTTACATTGACTACGACTTCTCAATAGAATCGAATACGAAATCTTCGATATCCCCGTGTATTACATTTTTCAGCAATCGTATCTGGCTGGCTTGTCAGTTCCTCAATTACAAAAGCTTTGTTGCGTCAAGGAAGTCTCAATCGAACGCTTTATTCGGACTTACCGCTGCTTCTGATAAATGAATCCTCTCGTCGTGATAAATCAAACACCTTAACTCAATGATAAATTAATTAAGTACTGTAGCGTCCGAAGAAGAATTCGTACAATTATTACGCATTCTATGTTTGATATTATTTAATATTTAATGAATCCATTGAACGCCCAAAAATGGGTGACAGAACTTTTCATTAAGGAATTATAAAATTAATTAGACGCTAATGAAATTAAATCTGGATAGGATTCGTGAATTTGGTGGGTTTAAGAACTTAAATTAACTAATCTTCAAGAGTCTTGAGATACAATTTTAAGTTTATTAAATTTTCACGAGTTTCAGATTGGTAGCCAACGTATTAATAGAGATTAATAGCTTGCTGCAGAATTAAAGTGGATGTGTTCCGAGTGAGCGGTTCGTATGTGTAAATTTCTCATTTTTCTTAATAGATATTATTTTTGAATTGTTGAAAATTAGGCTATGCACAACATTCAATGATTCAGTCTAGTATATTACAAAAATAAAGTATCACTATGGTTTAATATTTTCGGGAGTAGATGTAGGGTTGGCAGGACTAAAATGATCAGGTTCACCTAAACAGTATGGTATTTGTATAATAATAATAATATAATGAACTATTAGTGCAATTATAATTCCAAAAATATTTTTAACGGTAAAATATGGATGAAAAGGAATTTTATAGAAATCTGCATCCGAAAAAATAGATTCTTAGAGCTGAGGTTACCAACCTGCCCCCTAAATTTATTTAGCAACGGTTAGTAAGATCTGCACTGCTCGCGAAACATCGTCGACACGTTACAGCAACGCAAAATCGAGTTACGCTTTAATTTCGGATTCGTGGCTCACGGATCGTAAGTCGTCCAGGCCACGAAACTTTTTCCAGACGAGTAACCGTTACGTAGCGTCCTATATAATTGTATTACCAAGCAGCGTTTTAAATCGCAGAATGCTTGAACCGTGAATTGCGACGACACGTGGGGTAAAATCAATCGTGCCGCTCGTTCCGTGCGTTTTACAAACAAAGCTGCACTAATTGGACAATTTGATTTAATGGAGTCACGTTTACGCGCGCGTGTTCTCGCTATAAATTACGCGATACGTTTAATTGCCGGTTCGGGCTTTTCTAACGACGCCAGTCAGCTCAAGGCAGCGTCACAACGCCACATCTCGTTAAAGTTACATATTAACCAATTCGAAATGCTAACCACTTCCCTGTCGAGCTTCGTCTAGCAATCGATCTAGAAATAGCAACAGTTTCTCTCACTTTTTTGAATATTCATAGGCAAGTGGCACTTGTCCATGATTACAAATTATAAGATTGGAAATCTTTTTATTTTCGAACAGTCGAAATTCATGTCCTGTTACATGGTGAAAAATTCTGTAAGGCGATGAAATGGGTAGTAACAGAATCAATATGTCCCGTTACACAGCTTGAAAATAATTTAAATTTAGGAAAGAATGGAATTTTTAAGAATAATTCACATTGGCACGAACTTTTTGGACTACCCAATATTTTAACACGAAGAGTATATTTCTAACTTGACTTCAGTGAATTAATCAATCGAGGATACAAAATTAACGAAAATAGAATTTCCATGGAGCATTCATTACCTTTCTTTTATATTACTGATTAAATAAATCACGTTATTGGAAGCTATTACCGTTTTTCAATTAAGTACGAATATAAATGTTCCGTAGTTCATTGCGTAGCAGCGCTAATGAAAAATTGTCGCGTTTAGCGTGGCGAAGATAGAAATCCCAATGTTTTTCATAGTGGATCGTCCGCGACGGCTCAGCAGCCGCGGTGTTGCAATGCGGTGTCGGTTTGCATAAACAACGACGCATAAAAATAACCGCGGTAACAAGTGGACGCGAAGGGATTGTTTGGTCGTCCCGTTCCGTTAATGATGTAAACGGTTGAAGGGGCACGTACTGAATATTCCGTTTTTTTTCCGACGGTTATCCTCGCGAATAAGAGAATCGACCTCCGCAGGATAAAACCACTTTCCTTTCGGCTGGCTATTACATTTTTAATCCTGAAACGGTACAATTCATTCTCAATTAAATTAAAATTGCCCTGGGGCCCGGCTATTTTCATCGTTAATAATAATTATTATCATCTTTTCTTAAAACTCCGTAAATATATTCCACTTGTCCCATTCAATGATCCACACTCCTCGATTTTACTTTAAAACATCAGAGAGAAATATGTTACCCGAGTATTCGCGATTATTTGCAACTAAATATCTTTTAATCTACCACAGATATTTTCTTCGAAACATTCTTTCTATTCATTAGATATTATTACAAAAACGAACAGAAATTTAGCTTTGAAGAAATTACAATTAACACAAAAGGCATTATCTGTTTGCATATCTCGATAGAAATTCTCTGTTTCGATGGGGAAGCCTCCCAAAAAATATGGCTACATTAAAAAATATGGAAACCATTACTGGTGACGTATCGTGGCTCGGTCTTTCCGAGACTAATCGTCTCGCGAATCTCGTGGGGTTCGTTGCAATTCGGTGCAGTTTGTCGACTGGACGGGAATGGAAAGAAACGTAGCAAGGAAACCGCGACGAAAGAAATCGACGCTCAAGACTGTTCTCGAAAACCGTCCGAAACAGTCGGCCCGTGTACACGGAAGGACGCGGACTCACACAGCAGCGCGCATGACCGCGCGACGACATAAATCCTCGGCTTTTAAACGGATTTATGAGGCAGAAAGGAGAATGGAGGCAGGGTAAAGAAAAGAAGAAGGTATAAGCAAAGAAAAACAAGAGCAGAGGACGCAGGAGCGAGAATTTTTGCGAAGCCTCGACGTCTTCGCGCGGCGTCCTGGTCGCGCGACGCCGACGCCGCACAGTGTATTATTCAACCGATATATAGTTTTACTATTAGATTGTGTGATAACTCTATCCACGTTTCATCGTGAATATTAAATACAGTAGAACGTTGATAATTTGAATTAATTGGGGAACACATTCATCTGGAAAATCGATATTTCGTCGACTAGAGATTGAAAAATGTTAAAATGTGGATGGATTTTGCATAAAATAATGCATACCCAAATTGTGAGATGCATCGTAAATGCACGATACTGCCATACTTAGGTAACACAATTAATCCGTTACTATAAAACGCTTCGACTTTTTATTACAAAATTCAGATAGGTACACATTTATTTCTTCGATGTCTTCTACGATTTTCCATTGAAGGAATTTTGTAATGTTCTTCCAAGAAACTATACAATGGCCAAAATGGTATGTAACTATGCCCATCGTGTTTTTTTTCCATCACATTTTGTTTCTCCACGCTCTCCTAAACAGAATCGTGATATTATATTTCCCATCAGATACCCACAGGGTTAAAGAGAGCCGAGTTGAAAATTTACGAGAAAAATTGTCGAAATCTCTTGGCGATGATAAAAATACGGACGAAGTCGTCCCGTTTTACGGTATCTAAAAACCAGCCAACCCCACGGGAATACTAAATAAGGCCGACATCAAAACCTGTCGCTCACAGATCGATCCTAAGCTCTTGCGAGGGGTAGCGCGAAATCCATGGCAGGGAGACATTCGTTGGAACGTAGAAGGAATCTTCCCCTTTAATCCGTTGAAGGTTCGATTCCAGAATCGTCTTGAAGTTGGTCCACGGCCAGCAGGTCTGTGTTTATCCGGATACATGGTTAATCACAGGTTAACCGTACAGCCGCAACCTCTACGTCTAATGGCACCTGAGCGGCGAGCCGTGCATTGTTACTACGTTGCACATCGGAGTGTTTGATTAATCATTGGCTCAGCCCGTGTAATCCAGCTGTTAAAGCTGTGCCTGCAGGCTCCCGACCATGTCCTGCTCACGTTTCCATATCCTCCTGTACCCTTGCACCTGTTTTGGCCCCTCGTCGTGAGCATGCATATCGGTGATAGCTCGAGGGGACAGTATAGTACTTTGGTTATAAAATGATTGATTAATAAAGTTAATTTATAACGAAGATTCAACAAATGTTGAAATCGCCCTTATAATATCGAACATCTCACGATGAACCTAACGAACAATAACCTAATAATTTTTCTGATTCGTGAATATTTGACGATGAGAATATAAACCAGCAGACCTGTACCTGATGTTCCTAAGGTGTTTAAGTGAAGCATGTAGATTATTACTTTATCAAAAGAATTTTTTGCTTTGTATTGTATCATGTGCTTCATTGAAAACTGAAGACATCAAAGTAACGGTTACGCGAGCTCGGAAATCTTTAATGCCATCAAAGACAAGGTAAAGTACAACCTAATATATCCGTTTAGCATAAATTTTGTATACGTGGTAATGACACGTACGCATGAAATTCATAGTGTGTTCGTAAGGAAATTTAAAAATTCGATAATAGATTTGATCGTAATCTATCAAAAAGCTCTAAAACCCATTAATGTTTATTAATATTTAATTGCGAATGAATAATCTTTTTCTTGTAATGTTTCATATAATCTTACAATGGAACATTTATTCTTATGTACGTGTAAAGAATTATGGGAATAGAGGATTAATGGGTACTTTATATACTGTTTAATTCTATGTGTACAATGCTGCCATCGTTTGTATGCTTTGTAGTCATCAATCTGTGCCAAAGTTCGTTAGTACCCTGACATTGTTTAATGAGGCGGCGCTTGTTACGCGCAGTGGTCGTAGTCTACTTTTAGCGACGCAATCGCACTCGTATTCGACTTGAGAATACTATATCACCGTAATTAATGTTTCATACTTCATTGCAAGAGCCATTGGTTGTAGAGGTTTATTATTGTGATGGAAATTGTGAACATGTTTACTATCGTATACCCACAATTGCAGTCTGTAATACTCGAGACTGGAACATACTTAAATTTCCACTAAATCTGAGATGCTGCACCAATTAGCGTTTTGTTTCGCGAGGAATGACCCATAATGTTGCAAAAAGGCTACAGTTATTCCCGAGAGATATCAAAGGAAATTCGACGTTAACGATTATTACGTAATAACTCATAAACCTTCGAAACTTATATTTTATTTAGAAGAGGAAATTACTCCCTTAAGCGCGTAATAAAGTATTGATTTATTTAGAGCTCTACGTTCGCTGAACTTTATCCACCACCATAAAAGTGAAATGTAGCCATCTTAGGGTATTTTAAAGTGACGTCGATTTAAAATTTTTCGATGAAATTTTGAACAAGCACTTTCTTTTTTTTTATTAAAACATGTACTTCCATGGAATAAATCAAACAAGCTTGACAAATTTGTAAACGAGATAGTGTGTATGTTCTGTACCGGTTCGTGTAATATTCAATGACACATAAATATCTTCGATCATATATCTGGTGATCTACAAATCTATAAAGACAACATTAGACAATCTTTATTGTTTGTCATTTCTGACGCGTATTTTTAACAATTAATAACTCTGGCATAAAGCACTTAATACAGATTCGTCATTATTGTTTTCTATCTCATTTTGCCATGCAGAACATCTCTTAAAGTTTCTGACACCTGTTGCTCGTTATCTTGTACAACTCCATTTATTATATTATGAAGTTCATCATCACCGTTCCTTACTGATGCATGAGAGACATAATAAATTCACAGAAATTTGGCATTTATTTATGAAACTTTTCTATCATACATTTCAGTTTACCTTCTTCGAACAAATAAATATTCAAGAAAATAGAGTAACATAGAATTGTGAAAAGTTCAATGAAAATGCAAAGACCAAGAGAATACTGAAACCAATTAAAATACAGAGATTAAGAAATATACAAGAAGTATACATAGACCAATAAACGTAAAGATGACCAAAGAGAACATACAAAATAGTTAAAAGTGAAAGTGTAAGAATTATTAACCTGGTATAAATATTAAAAGAAGAAAACATTAAGACTTAAGCATATAAAGATTGGCAAGAACTTACTTAAAGCAATTACTTTATGTCTTGTAATGACTAGATACCTAACATTTGTTTACTCATATATTCTAAACGTCATAAAATAAAGAAATATATCAATGTAACACGTCATATAATTAAGAACGAGAAAATACTCTCAACTATTTCTTACCTTTATTATTCCTTGTCATTTGTCAAATGAAACCGTTTGTTGACCAATCACTGTCATTCAACCGTAGAACTAGCCCAGTTTGATTAATCTGGCATCGCGAAACCGGTTGCGTTTATCGTCGCAGCCGTGCGCTGCAAGATTTACGACCTCGTGAAATTGGTAAGAATTTTCCATAGACGAAATGGCCTGGGTTATATCAGGTGGTCCACGTCAAAAACGCATTGCTCTGTCACGCGTACGTTGCTGCCTCGAATGCTGGTCGGTTTAATAAACCGCAGTTTCGCGTTAGAAGCGTGGATTCAGTTTGTTGCCGATGACGTTAGCCCGCATTGCCTTCGACGGTTCGCGAAATTAGTATTCCGTGTCGCGTGAACTACGAGCCATCGTGTGGCCGCATTAGCCGATTCTATCTTCGACGGGAATTTCGAATACAATGACGAGTGACGAGCGCATTCACAACGTCGGAATTTGTTGCGACGAATTCGCGAGCATTTAACTTGCTTCCAGGTCGGTTAGCGTTCAGCGAATTTTATTACATGCCCAGGGTTCCCTGTCTGAAAACATCAGGATTTTGATTAACTGCTTAATCAAGTTACTTAACCCTCTGTGGGCCAAACTTTTTTTCTGCAGACAACTTGCAAAGCATTTACTTTGATACTTGAAGTTGAAGGTGCTGCCGTCATCGATATTATTAATGGTTCTCAGAGACATTGTATGTCACAATTAAGGCACATATGTCATTTTGTGAGAAAACTAAAACCTGAATGTTACGTGAGCCCACAGTGGGTTAATCTTTTAATAATTTCCTTGATAAGCGATCAAATTAAAGAAAACACTGAGTATATAAACTGTCGAGTTTTTGCCGTACTTTTACATCTATGGATTTTTGCGAATCAATTATACTTTCAAATACACAAGCAGCAACCAAAGAGATTCATTCGGAATCACTGTGATATGGCACACCCAGTGAACGGAGCAGGAGCAGGAACACCGTGCGCGCAAGAAATCGACGAACACAATTCATTATTTTTTAATAAACCTTAATGGAACTTCTCGTCTCGTGCAGATTTTTGTCGAGGGAAGTTCGTTAGTGTCAAGCAACTAGAATTTCATAAAAACTCGTTAAAGGAGCTGGAGAGCCAGGCGAACGTCGACTGCTTGACAAGATGAACTACGCTGCTTCGAAGGAAAGGAAGGGTGCCGCTAATTTGCCAACAAACAAGCTAACCTGTTATCGTCGATTACGCCAAGGAACATTTACTGATTGTGAGATACGCTTGGTGAAACGAAGCGCTTTTATATCGGGTCGCTCATTGCTTGAAAGTAATTCGTTCAACTTTTATGAATTCCGGTGGAGATTAAATAAGACCGTGTGGCTACTTGAAAAAAGGGAGTACGAGAAACGTCTTGCGATGGTTAATATTAACTTCGCGTTTCTTTTTTGTATTTAGTGAAAACGAAATTAATCGATGGACGAAGAAGAGGTCTGCGAAACATCTTTTGACCAATTTAGCGCATCGCGCTGGCACCTAAACTTGGTAACTTTGATCACTGCGAGTTTCTCAACTGCACTTTGGCATGAGTTTAGAATGTACGGTGAATTGATTATAGGAAGAGTTATTTACTTGTTGGTTGCAGGAATTCTCATTAGTGACGAGAGATGTCGAATGGAGAAAGTAATGTAACGAATATTTTTGTTTATGCATGACGAACAGAATGGATGAGATATGAGAATAATGGATAAATAATATACGCACAATATAAAAGTATAAAACGAGTATTTTAGAATGAAATTCAATTATCTGGAATTGCGAAGAAAATGATAATGTACTGGCCATTCCATTTTTATTGATATTTTTTTCATTTATCAATGAGTATGGCTACCTTTCTCGCATTCTTTAAACCCTCAATTTATTTGATCAATCGATACTCAAAATTCACTTGTACATTCAAAACTACGACATAACATTGGCATAACTTTCACCCAACTTTAACATAAACTTTTATCTCAATTTTTACATCATGGCTCATTCAACCTACTCGAAGCGTCCGCGCGACAACCATACAAGCTCCATCGTGGAAATTGAACGAGCAGAGAGATACGAAAGTAAAAGAGGGTACACGGCGATAAAATTTTATACAGCATAAACATCCCTGAAAATTCGGTTTGCTTTTATCACGTTTCTCTAGCCCGGAGCTGTTTTCCCGAGTCGCGATGAATCAGACGAAATTATGCCATCGAATCGAGAACGACGTTTGCGCCACGGGGCGGACAGTCGCTCGAATTTGGAAAGCAGTATATAAAGACGAAAAGGATTTAGGGCAAACAGTCGTAAAAACGGCCGGGTTCTAGCTCGTTTCTCCCGCGAAGGAAGGACGCCATAAATGTATCTGCTAAGTTTTCCACCCCTGAAAGAAAGCGAAAGCTGGAGGCGACGCGACGCACACACGCCGTGCTCTATATTTTTAGAGGCGGCGATTTGTCATCGGCTTTTTGCCAACCGTGGCCGCGAGACGAAGAAAAATGTATGAAAATACCCAGCGAAGATACAAATGGCCCGCCCACAACGCTAAACTAATCCCTCCGCCGCAATAGAAGTGATTCATGCTCGCGGTAATGCATCCAGAATATGGTATGAGTGGAGGCGATAGCTATGCCATTTGGGAGAAAACATTATTTATTCACTCTGCACGGATCAGAGTGTTTCATGGAGTATCGTCGATGGGTTCACTATTTGAGGCACGCGATTATGAAAGAAAAATAAAATTCGAGCTGCACAGAAGAACAGTGTCGTCAACTTGATAACGCGTTTTGACTTGTATACATTTCTGATTCCACTTATTTGCACTTTTAGCGTTAGTTTATAGTATTGACACGTGAATGTGAAACTTTGAATAAAATAGTAAAGCTAAGCAAAATCATAAGATGCAAATTATGATGGAATTACTTTAGAAATTTTTTTATAAAACGAGTTATTGGAAATCATGTCAAGTATTTGTATTAAATATCTTACTTTTAAAGAATATTCATGCAAATTCATGTTCGTACTACTTGCTTTCAAATTACTATATAATTGGTGTTTATATATTTTCCTATTCTAAAATTATTATTTTGAAAGGTAAAGATAGTACCAGGCGTGATTGTACTTTTTTTTTGTGAACGCCCCTTCATTAATACTTCGATGCAAGGAATAAAGGAAGGGAACAAAGGACTAGCATGCGAAAGAAAATGATCAATCGATCCCTTTCCGATACAGATTACCCGCATTAACGACGATTCGAACCGACGGCAATGTTTTAAAATTCGCAGCGTTCGGGCGGGCACGCCGCGTATATCGCGCTTATGGCTCGATTAATTCCCATAATCTGCAGATGACGCGGGGCCAGTTCGGTAACAATGGCGGTGTTCACGGTCCATCCACGATTGTGATACTTGACGGCGGTCCGACCGGCTCTATTTGCCGAACAAAAACAAGACGAATAGGCCAGCTATCTAGAGCAGATTGGTACTGAATGGTTTCTCCCATTGCTGGGGCTCGAATCGAACACGAGTGGCAGCAAAAAGTTTCTGTCTATTGGACGCAATAAACTTGATTTTCGTCCCTTTTGAATTTTATCGCGGCAGGAATCGATCGCTTCGTGTAGTGGTGTATATAAGAAGTTGAATGAAAGATGAGGGGCCGAGGTCGACGTAAAATTACGTCTTCGAGAGGTTTCGTGCAGAAAATACAAGGCGAAGAGTTTGCGAGATGAATTCGTGGTGTAGCTGGAAATAAAGTGTTTCCTCGTAGAAAAATGAGATTCAAAAGTGTGGAAGAAAATTGGACATCGAGATTATTTTTACGAATTCGTTTTCAAAGCAATTGAGTGTAAATTGCCGTTGGGCGTGTATTAGATCCTCTTTGTTACGCAAAGCATAATATTAATTTTGCAATAACAGATAATAGTATAAAATGTACAAATAATAATTTTGGAACAGGAGAACACAGAGACTACGTAAGACTATGTAATGATTCGAAAATATGTAGTAGAAAAGTGTATTTATGCGACTTAGGTCATTTATACTTTCTTTATGCAAACCTATTATTACTTTGAAAACCAAAAGACGAAACCTTTACACATTCAAATACGTGTATAAAATTGAGTAGATTTATTATTATAACAAGCATTATTTAGTTTAAATCGAAGTTCATGACCTCTAGTATTTATATTATCGTATTACAGGTAAATTTATAACATGCTCGTCATTATTCAAATAAATAATACGTACATACGTTATCATAAACACGTCCATTTATCAAAACCGTGCCATACTGGTCGTTTTTAACATTTTCCTGTTTGTGCAACATCATTTGTTCGATATAATTCTCCTACTGAATCACACATTTATTTTATTTTATACACAGTTCCATTTATAAATTTATGTTATATATTATTTCATTTTACATATGCTTAAAATCAAACGAGTTTTATCTTCTGTATGCTTAATTAAATGTATCTTATTTTGTATTCGGTCAAATTTAATTTTAATGCACAAATTTATTTTTTTTTACGTGTAGTTAGATTTAAATTTATTTCACTTTCTGTCTCATCTTAAATACAATCGTACACCGTATATGTGTGACGTGACAATCCACGTGTTGAGCAATTCGACCAGTGCGGTAGGATTTTCTACCTCGAGGGAAACGGGAGCACACAGCGACGGAGAACTTCGAGAGGAACGGTAAGGCTTAGAGTGGCGAGCTTGTGGTGCGAGGTTGATGGTCAAAGCTTGTATTAATTACAGCTGTCACGATTTTGAGTACACCAACCATAGCAGAAGCTCGCCGGTACTGACGCTGTTCCCTTAGAGTTTCATTATGCGAACCAGTACTTCTCGGTTGGAATAATGGCCAGGTGAAATGCTTATTTCCAGGGACAGTCACCTGTCAATTTGTTTCACATTGTTTGCATGAGAGAGGACAAGTGACGTTGAAAAGTATTCGAGCAGTTCGTTTTAATAGTAGTGAAAGTCCATCTTCCTCTATTTTTATAAATAAAATTTTACTGAAACTTTTTCATAAGAAAATTAACTAATTTTGTAAGCATTACTGCACTTTAAAAACGAAGAGTTCAATTTCAATGGCAAAAGTCAGGTCTTATTGTTAGCAATCTAACAAGCTTTGAATTTTCGCAGTGAATAAGAGGTAGTTATTTTAATTAGCTTCCCTCCTGTACGCGTGGAAATGTACACAGATTGCTTTCCTTTAATCCGTTTCTGTTAACTAGCGGCTCTCTATCGTATCGAATGTTAGAATTACTTGTAATTAAAGTTTTTACGGAGTTCGTTGATTCTTTAAGCAACTTTCCTGTAGAGTGAAACTGGAATAGGCAAACGAAAGTTTGATCGGAGGGATGCATTCTGAATTAATCTCATTACCGTTACAATTAAAGTAAAGTCTTCCATTACTTAACAATAAGGATCCCGATATTAAAAAATTGTAGTTGGAGAATCTATTTTTATGCAATAAATAACAGATCAAGCTGTATATCCTTTATTCATTATTTGGTATTTTTAGATAAAATCATTGCTTATCTCTGGGTGCAATGCAATATTCCCCTAGTAAAGATATTATTCAAGTGTACTCACCCAAAGGGGTTAGCCAAACGCAAGCCAGAAGATCGATAAATATTGTCTTAGCCCGGATTAGTACCAGCGGTCTAATATCGCGCAACGCATTAATCGTGGAAAGCCAGTATTCAGAAGAAAGCTCCAATATTAAGGAGATTAGGGTAATCTATTATAGCCGTCTGTCGCGCATAATGGACACTATCGTCCAGTATTTGACTCCTATAACCATCGGTGCTGGATAATTTTTATTTTACGGTACAAAACTTCAGTGTACGTTTCCAAGTTTGCAATGCGCAGGACACGCAGGACTCGCCTTGGAAAAATGACCCATTTCAAGCGCTTCGAGGGTGCTGTACGCCACGTGTTGCACACACGGGGACTCGGCTTAAAGGGGAACACCACCTTTTCAGGCTCAAAAATCGATTTGTTTTTTGTTTGGATTTTTTTTTAAATTTGTTGAACTGCATATTCATAACAACGTTCTTTACTGTCTTAATTGTAATATTGCTTTCCTTTTACATTTTTCGAGGACACTTCAAGAACTCTCGAGAAGTATAGCTATCATCTAGTGTCTAAAAGTTTTAGTTTTATTTATTTCTGACGAAGAGGTTCACTCCACCATGCGATTAGAAAACTCGTATGTCGTGGGAAGGAGACATTTATATTTTCTTTATGAATCAACATATCTTTATGAAAATTGGCAGAAATATTGTTCAAAGTATACGCTTTTAAAATATGTGTGAAATATTTGTATTGGACGCTCTGTGTCGTCAGAACAAAAATCCTAATTATCAGCGTTTTTTTAGCTTTAAAGGCGTTTCTCCTTAAAGATGTAATCTCAAACACTCGTTGGCTCTACTTGGTGGAAGGAATATAGAGAGGTACTTAAGACACACTCATGCGACAGATAAAGCAATAACCTTGAGGGTACCGACCGCTAAATGTATTTTTCGTCATTCATTACAGGACAGCCCTCAACACCTACTACATTGATGCTACCTGAGTCTTAATAAGAGGGCGTTTGAAAGTCGTCTCAGCGCTCTTGACTTCCAAAGCTCAAGTGCGCTACCACCTTCATCCCCTACTTTTTTTTTTTAACATCTGAGTACATTTCATTCGCGAGTTCACGACGTAGAAAACACCTATTATTTCGTTATCATTGACGTACAGAGTGAGAATATTGTAGGAATTTTGAGTTAAAATGAGCCAAAAAGTCTTACCACGCTCTCTACTGACGCCATGCAACCGATCCCTTAACACACCCTAAAATATTTAAAAAAAATGGAGTAATTGAGATAAAGATATCCTTAATCAACGATAAGTGCCGGTGAATGTTCCCAGCGATCCTCGTAACAGGACTCCACTGTTCAGAAGCAAGGTAGAGATACCATTAATAAATACACTAACCAGTCTCTCCCGATCGCCTGTCTATGGTTTACGTGAAATGGCAGCCTTAATAAATTGGTGGTTCGAATCCCATCTAGAACCGTGGATCCAGACGATCTATACCGACCAGCGCCAGCTACGACTGGAGCAGAAATAGAAATAGAATCAACCTTCGAAACGCTCTGTTTTCGTTTCCCGACGAGTAGGTCAGTTAAAGGAATCTCCGCGAGAAAATCGTAGCTATAACACGGGTGAATCCTCAACGAGGGGTTGCAAGGTTAGTCGAAATTATTCCCTCGTTCCCTGTTCCGGCCTGTTTTAAGTAATACACTCCGGCGTCAGCCACCCTTTGCGCATAAAGCCGCATATCAACCACGGCAATAAGAAAACGATGCAACCGGATTTAATATGACGTGTACCCTGTTATTGCCAGCGCTGTCTTGACTTTCTCCCATTTCTCTCTGCTTCATTCTTTCGCTGTCTGTTAGCCTGATCCCGTTCCACGGTTTCATCCCTTTCCCCGGCCAGACACACGCGCAGCAACGCGTGTACGTGCGAGGCACGGCAGTGAATCTTCGCCGCGTTCCTTTCCACCCCTGTTTCCTCGCACGGGCGCAGTGGAATGCTGCGCTGGGATTTCAATATCCCTGCACCGTCACTTGCCCACTGCAGACTTCGGATTTTAATAACACCGTGTTTCGACCCATTACGCCCGACCCGTTCTCCCTGTTTCTGATTTTTATGTCACGAGAACGTGAGCAATTTGTTAACTTGCCCACATCCCCGCCACCGTTCGGGGCCAAGAGGACAGTCGTGCTCGTCGATCTGAGCTTTCTGACAGGGTTTTCGAACTTCTACGCGATTAGGGTGTTTCAGGTGTGGAGGGTACCCTCTACACTAGGGTGTAGAAGCCTTGAAGACTTCAACTTCTTAGGTTCTCGGACCACCGAGTGCCACGATGCAGGAATTTCCAGAACTCTGTAGTTTCTTTCATTACGCTTGACGCGTCATCCCTCTGCCGAGTGATAGAATTTTAGACAGAGTTAGTTTTGTTTACTGTTTTAAAGAGCGCGTATGTACGTGTGTATGTTAACATTTACAGAAGCAAAAGAAACTTCCCAGTTGAATTAACCTAAAACGTGAAATAATAAAAAATCAAAAATAAACGTTTCTACTTGTGTGTTATTATTTCTAGCAACAATAGGAATGATACATGAAATCCTCTGGTACTCGATATTGATATTTAAAACTATATTTCACTGATTGGTCCAATATTTCCGTAGCAGATATTTTTGCGCGACGCACACTATACTTTTCGCTGGGAGTAACTAATACACGTGAGATTCGAAAGCGTCAGAATATCGCGTATATTTTTTCCCCATTTTCGCCCAATGCAACGTTGAAACGCGAAACTACGGGGTGGATCAAATATTGCGAAACGATTCCAATGTTGAACAAATTTGATTTAATCTTTGTAATCTTCAAAAAACTAATATCCTATCACCGTTTCAGAAATCATCCAAAATCAAACCGTACACTTAACCTCTTGTGGGATGAATTTTAAATGGATTTTTGTTGCTTTAATCAAACACACACAGACTAAAGCAATCTCTATCTGTAAAAGGTTTTGACATTCAAAACTGCTGTAACACTGTAATATTGAATATTTGTTTATTCAAAAAGGTATACAAATGAACGTGCACATATGTGCCAATAGCCCGCAAAAGGTTGAGGGGGTGCAGTTCCCTCTGATGAATTATTCTAGGTCTTTCCCAACCCCGAAAGCGTCGATGAGAGATCGATATTTATCTCCTGTTACATTGATAGAGGTCCCATAGTATTCTTCAAAAATGTAACGTCCAATTACTGGTTTAAAAAGTCATTCAACACCAAGATATACCCTCACAAAAAAAGGTTGAAAAACACTGCTTTAGGGGTTGTAATTCCCTTCGATGAATTATTATAGGATTTTCCAAACTTCAAATTCATTATCAATGAAGATCTTTAAATAAAAATAGGCTTCAGCTGACATTAGAAGCTTATGAATAAATTCGGGGTGTTGCTAATTCTGGTCATTCCACTGCGTACTGCACGCTTAGAAGCGATGACTAAAAAAGTAAAAACCCGTTCGCGCAGAAGTACAAACGAACGAGTTATGAAGTGCTGCGCTAACGCATCACCGTTGGACATTAAAAGCAATTTGCAACGCGGTTGATCAGTTTGTCAAAGCCATCGTAAATTATGACGCTAAATTCAGGCCGCGCTTCGGTCATTCGAGCGTAGAGAGCACCGTTATTAAACCGCCGAACGGTTCGATGAAAAGACCAACGCGAACTCCGTATAATTTCACGCAGCACGAGGGAAACTGGCTTACATTGTTGTCGACCATTCGGTCGTTTTACACATTTTGATTACCTCCGTACATGGAATATTTCATACCAGCGCGGAACAGGTCCACGGATCCGTGTAAAATACGTGTCGCCATCGAACGCGTCAACCAGCGTTCAATTCGTTTATGCTCCGTGTTCCACGTTTATTTATTACGCAAAATTGTCTAATTCTCTGTCGATGGTAAATCGAATATCGTTGCCCTCGAGTATCAAAATGATATATTTGTGATTCGTAATCGTTGTAGCCTGGGCAAGTACAATCTAGAATAATTATAATATTACGGCATAAAATAAAATAAAACGATAACTTACATAACACAAATCATGAGATAAAAATTCAGAAATATGTTTGTACGTATACCAAATATATCGCAGTTGTATATATATATTATTTAGGTTCATTTGAATGATAAAAACTGAAAATCCAAAATAGGTAAAGTTGTTATACCTTCTTGCCTGACGAGAACATGATATAAAATGCACGATAAAGTTGATGACAATCGAAACTGAATAAAGAATACAGAATATACTTGATCACATATTTAACTATATCACATATTGAATATACTTGTTCACATATGTACTTTTGAGCAGCAATGTATATCTTCAGGTGTAGAGATTTGATGTATTTCGATTACTACTAGCGAATCGGAAACATCAACCGATTAGTACGTCTGTTAATAGAGAAGCATACGTTTCGTATCTAATTACTCGCGGTAATTTATACTTTGATTGCCTAATTGACCGGGTATGACTGATTGTAATTGGCTGTCGGGTGCAGCGGTACAAATTGCATTCCTGAAATGCTTTCCCTTGCGATTATTAACGACGCATCGGTTGGTTGATATTTTGCTCGCGACCTAGCCAACGTTCGTCACCCCAACGAGTCCTCTCAGACGTTGTGCTCATCAGGCACAGGTAACATTTTATTTGAATAATAAATCAAAATTGATTTGTACGATTGAAATTTTAAATTCTTCCTCCGTCCAGTTCACCCCAAAAGTTCAAGTACATTACCTTCGCTCGACACGTCTGGAACTCCGCCTATCGAACAAAAAACGAGCACGCGATCCACGCGGTTGGATTAAACTTTTATTTGTTCATCGGGAAACCTTTCCTTCCGTGATTCAGATTCAAGTTCTCATTTAACGAGTATCGAATGAACAGTTCTTTATCTCTTATTCGTTACTTGAAATTGCTCATTCTTGGTTCTCCTTCGTCGCGGAATTTAAATTTTTCGCTCTCTCCGGTCGTCTCCTCGGATCACGGAGAATTTGCATCTCTCATCGTACACCCCCGTTCGCAGTTTTAAAGGTTACGGAGTGTTCCCGCGGCGCTGAAAGGTAATATTTCAGACAAAACTTAAAACCAATCAAACTTGGAAGAAATACACAGCCGCGAGTCACTCGACGGCGGATCTTCTAACCGCGAAATGCAAGATTTCCTGTCCCCGTGCTTCTCTCCTCGAGTTTTCCACTCGTTCGACCCACTCGGCGATTTATGCGTCGCGCATAAACCATTTGCAACGTCGTATCTTATAAATAAATCAATGCCAGCTGGTGCGGCGGGGGTTAAACGAGCAACGATAAATATGCGATTGAACGCAACTATCGTTCATCGGACAACCCCGCTCGAATCGTTGTGGCGATGGTTTGTCCCCTTATCCTGTTGTTTTAAGCTTCGTCGGTTAGATAAGATCAAAGAATATACATTCTTACGACGAGAGAAAGCAGAGTTGCTTGGAAAACAATAGATTGTCTCGATAAATTGAACGAGGAAGAAAGACTTAGTTATTTCAATCATCGCTCTTCTGATTTGACTAGCTGTGAAAAAGATGGCCAATATAATATGGAATAGATATATTATTTAAATAAAATGAAAATCTTTGGCAAAATTTGGACCCGATAGATGGCGCCGGGGTGAAGGTATTATAGAATAAAAATAGTACAGCTAGTAAGTCTATATATTTATAAATGGCACACACTGAAAGCGTTACGACGAAGTACGAAGGGTTAAATTAATCATAAAATTAAATACATAAATTAAATAAATAACGCTGAACAATGTATCGTAAGTTTCAACG
Organism: Hylaeus volcanicus; assembly: GCF_026283585.1. Classification (NCBI taxonomy): domain Eukaryota; kingdom Metazoa; phylum Arthropoda; class Insecta; order Hymenoptera; family Colletidae; genus Hylaeus; species Hylaeus volcanicus. The sequence continues at coordinate 4,664,663 of NC_071977.1, forward strand.
GCCGCATTTGTTGTTTCATATAAAATTACGTTTGCAATGCCGACGATGGGCCGTTATCTTAATTTCATCAAAATGGGATAATTGCTATCGCGTTACACTGCGAATATTGATAACGTTTCCCCGAAATTATATGAAATCATGAATATCGCGACGCTATTGCTCAAGTAACCGCAAGAGGAATCCCGTTAACGAGGTGAAAAACAACGCTCGTTAATGATTCACGTGCGTACGGTACGATTCGAAACCCATCGTTGCCGCGAGTAACGTGAGCGCAATCTCGCAAGTCAATCGTATACACGCAACAAAAAGGAAAAAAAAAAACAAGCACAAATTGAGCGAGAGTTGGTTCCGTGTTTTTGCTTTATCGACGGTGTACAACATGCAACTTACGCGTGCAAGTCACCGCCTCGCCACACGAGTCGCTGGATACGTTCTAAGCAGTTTAATTGAGTAATAAAGTACACATATTAGGTGGCAAGCGGCAATTAAGACGACGTTTGGCAAATTTACGCAACCATAATGCCGTGCGATATTCGATATCTTGATTTATCATTCAACGTCTCAATCTTGCTCAGCCGTGTTTCGGCTCGCGCTAAAATTTCTGACGCGTTCAAATCTTTACCACCCCCGTATTGTTTCAGACTAATCAACAATTTCGAATAACATTCACTGTTGTTGCGACAATGCATGATTTCTTTTTGTGAATTCAGTGCGATTTTTGCGATAGCTATTTCCTAACGTTGTATGGCGATATAACCGTTACGACTTCCACAGTCTAGTTGAATATTAAAAAATACTTTGAAACGTCCGATTTGGTCCAATTCGAACGGCATACTGTTTAAAATAACCTACCAATGAAGGGATTCCAAGAGGAACAAATGACCATTTACGCGTAGAATGAGCGGATTTCAGTTTCAGAAAGCCTCCAGAGGGGTTAATTTCGTATTAGACTAAGCACGAGGATAATATGGGTAGCACCAGATAAGGCAATGCTCTTTCCTCCAACCTTTGAATTCAATTATTCTTTTATACTTCCAGAGTGTAAAACCGAGGGAATAGGGAACGCAGTAAAACGAAACGTGACCCGACCAATTTTTCCAGAATCGTTCTCCGGATTTAAATAATCGTAAACGATTTATACCTAAAAAGAACATTTCATTCTGTCGAAAGAGCAAAAATTACATCTTCTAGATTTAACAGGAGAGAAATTGTCTTCGAATCTATAATTTCCAAATGAATTATGCTCATCTAACGTTTGTTGTAAAACGAGCATATCTACGATGAAACGTGTTTCCCGCGAGGAGTCTTTCAAAATGTCGCGAATGTCGCAAATGTCACGAAATTGCGTGCAAAATTATCGAAACGTCGTAAATTCATGGCAATGCAAATCGTCAGATGCGCGTGACGTTTAGTTTTAAAATATGGTTTCCGATCTCGATCCCGAAAAGGATGTGCTAAATCATCCTGGGAAAACTGTCGGATTTTTTTCCGCGCCGTCTGTCTCCCCACTGCGCAAACGGACGTGGTCAACGGGCCCATTTTTTACGCGTCAAATTAAAGTGAAAAGCGCCTCCTCCGCGCCCAGGGACTCGTTTATTTGTCAACAATTCAGTTGTTAACGATTATTCCTCGAAGGTTTTAATCAAATCAAATTTAAGTTTGTTCCAGCTCGAGATGCGGCGAAAGACTCAAAAATTATGTTACGTTGGAACCATTGAGAATTAGAATTCTTGGTCGCAACGTGTACTGTCGGAAGCTAAGACAAATCGCTCTGAAAGGGCTCTGAAGCATTCCATTACGCTTGGCTTTGAATTTCTGCGTTGGGATGAAGACAGTATTTAACGAGGGTTCGGTATGTCACGAAGAAGAAGTTAAAAGACCCACATTTCTTTGACCACATGTTCTTCTGTGTCAGTTCCCAATGGTATAAAAATAAAGGTCACTTCAATGTTTTAAATGAAACTACACGCTATTTTATTTTCAATAGAAAAATTCACTTCCAACTCATTTATTCATACATTTTTATATACTCCCAAAAATCTATCAAGCATGTTGTATAAAAAATTCATTATTTCAAAAGTTTTGATTTTTTAATTGCACGCCCATACAATTCGTAACGCTCTACAACGTGACTAAATTAAACGAAATGTTTCGTAAAGAGTCGAAAATAACATTTTCTTCGGAATCTTGAGTAAGACGACATGTAACGGAATTGCTACGAGACAACTAATGACGATAAGCGTGTGAAGTATTCCCTCAGGCAACTCCGAAACGCTCGCTGTATATTCTGCTTTTTAAAATCCAGAAGCGAGCGCACTTAAATCAGAAGAACGATTGGAAGCACGTCGTCCAGGTGGAAGCCGATGAAATATACCTGCAAATGGAAACAAAAGGAGAGGAGCGTCGACGCTTGTGTTTCTCACTCGGCCGATACATTGTGCGCTAGGGAAACGCGCGCGATGCACAGTATATTTTCACCAGTGGTTGCGCCCCATGTTGTATCGTCGGTCCATGATATACACAATGTGCACCCATCGATCTACAGGGCGATTCAAAGCCACCAAGCGCTGAGGTTAAATAATATACGCGAAAAGGAGGGGGTAATGCCAATCGTGTTTAAAGCGCGCACTGGATCATCCCCTTTAAGTGGAAAATCTGTGTCGATTGGCAATTATTTCCGCGTGAAATGCAACGTTTGTTGGTTGCACAAAACACTCGATTTTCAGAGAAAATTTCTTTATTATTTTCTCTACTATTTTCTTTATTTCTCTAAATTACACATCAATTTAATAGCAATAGGGAAACACGTACATTCCTACTTCGTATTACCACAAGGATACAATGAACAATAAACATTATTATTACAGGTGAACAGGATGTATTATGCCTGTAATTTATTTTTATTTTCATTCAGAACGATCAGTGCATCTCACTGTGCATCTACTGTATTCTCGTCGAAATATTAAGCAAAACTCCGTTAAGAATCCATTTTTCTTAAATAACTCATTCTCCTTCGTTTACATCCACGTAAACCACACGGGCTTCTCGTATCAAAGGGGTTGTAAAAAGGGGCTTTGGAACTTTATATTTTTAATAACAAAATATCCCTGTCATCTTAGTCGTGGTAGACACAGTTACACTTTGGAGGAAACTGCCGTGAAAAGAACAAACGTTGAAAGGGGTTTTCGCGCTATTCGTTCAAAGACACCGCGAATGGCTTCCGTTTACAAAGTGTTAAAAGACATCATTTTTCACAGTTAATTGCTCTCATGTATACTTGCATTTAAAATAAAAAAGTACTCAGATTTACGTATTCTATGTAGCGACTCGAATTTCGCAGATTTAATTCTTCTTCGTGATCGGGAAGTGGATATAATAATATGCAATTAATTATTGGACGTCTCATTATTTCGTGGAGTTTTTATACGGTGATTCCTCTTATTTCCAATTGAATAAAGTTAGTATTTATGTTAACACTTTATCGACCGGTAGAGATTAGATATGTGATTAAATACATTAATATTTATTATTTTGACAATTTCTATTTCTTTATTTATTGAAAAGTCATGAATACACGGCATTATCTGCACAGTATGAATATCAGACCCGAAATAAAAGATTCTAAATCCATTGTACGCAAGATGACTCGAAATACCTTAATTCTCAAAGACAGCTTCTCTTCTTCCGCGTGACATAGACGTATCAACGAACCTTTCGCGTTTCATGTTCCTTGCAACGGAACATATCTATTTCTATTTTATTAAAAAACAAAATGCTAAAGCCTCCCCGTGGAAATCCTTTATACACGCATATGAAATCGCAGATTTTTGAAAGGGTCTGTAGGTTTAGGCCCCCGACGCGCTCGTGTCGGTGCGAACAGACACGATAATTTAGAGCGGGAAGCGAAGGTGTCTAGATAGATGCGCCGTAGAAATCGACAGGTATGATGAATGCTCAACAGGCGCCAGCATATACTGCTGGCAGAGATTATTGCGTATTCCTGTCAAATGCGCCGTCGGTGGTAACGTAGCAGAAGGTAAGGGAAGGCTGGATGGAAGCCGACGTTGGAACATCTGCATTTTCAGAGACGCAAGCCAACGGCGAAAGAGAGACGCAAGGGGGTTTCACTCGCCTCCTTCTGCTTTTTCCCTTTTCTTTTCCCTGCCGGGGTAGTTCGTCGTGGCGGTTCCCTCTACTTTTTCTCTGGAAACCCCATCCCTTCCTCCAACGTCATCCACCACCACCGCCAACCTCCCTTTCCACTCCCCGTGACGGGTTCTTTTTTCTTTCTATCGCATTTTCCTCGACGCTCGATGCCTCTATCGAAATCCTTTTAGCTTCCCCCCGGTTCGAGTGATTCCAGGTTTTAAGCCCGGCGTTCAATCATCCGACACTTCACGTTGGCGGATGGCGTCGCCGCGGAAGACGGCGACGACAACGACGAGAACGTACGGGAGCGTCGACGTTCCACGATGATTCTCCTAGCGGTGTTCCAAGGCAGTTCGGCTAGGCCGACGTGAATTGTTCGAACGAGTTTTGATGGATTATCTGCCGGCAGGAAAGTCAGTCGATGCGAATTTATCGCGGAAACACGAGCGCGAGCCGTGCCCGCGAGGCTGGGAGTCTTCGTCACGAAGTTGGGTCGTTACCTTGATCGCGACCCGGGGATAAAAGTTTTCCATTTACAGCGCGATTTACAGCGTGAAGAGCGTTACGCTCGTGCGATCGACGGGATACGGATCAGTTGCTGGGACGTTACGGCGTTACGATCGGAAAAAGCTACTTCTTCGCGAATGTTTCTCTGTGCTCACTTGGTATATTTTACATTAAAAAGGGTAGGGTTAAAATATCGACATATTAGCACGTGATCTGAAAGTTACATAATCCCATAGAGGGTTAAATCTATCAAACAATTAAATCACGAAATAATATTAATAAATGTTACGAACAAACATGACGTATTACAACAGAAGTGGTAAGTTTCCACAGACTTATGAACGGGGCTGTACGTCCACTGAGACGAGCATGTCCTGCGCCGAGGAAGCGTCTTCGACGTTGATTCAGATTACCGAGGACCGAAGGCTAAGTAATTCATCGGGGCGACGACGCAACGGTACCTTCGGTAAATCATTCGAATTGGTACATCAGCCAAGGATGGCAGCCTCCGTGCAATATCCATCAGAGCTAGGCGTTCCTAGGCGAAACTCGGGCGCGCAGGACGAGGCCGAGGCCAACGTCGCCGGAAGGAAATCATCAGTACCTGACTCGCAGAGTCGCGAAGCAATGGACAATGAGTTATTACCTTCTGGCCCAGCGATAGTACCACATGCTAGGCGACCCATTATGTCGTCCGCATTGAAACATCTCCACGAGGGCCGCGTTTAGGCACGAAATAACCAAGATCGTCGCGCTTTGTTTCCGCGACGTTGCGTGTTGCGGCCGACCGACCGCTTCCGGTGCCGCAACGGAATCTCATTGTGACGGTAATACCCAACTTCGTATCGGGGCTGACCGCCCCTTAGACCAGTTTCCTTCTCCAGGATCGCTTAATTCCAGTAAGTGCGGATCCAGAAGTACACGAATCGATTCTGGCGTTAAGTGATTTGCTTTGTCACGAATTTGGGATGTTGCCGGGTGGGAAGTCTTCGATCCACCGCGGGCTGGATACCTTAATGGTGTTCTATTAGAGAAAAAGAACTCGAGAGTAAACGTCCTTGGCTGTTGGGTCCGTGGTTGCTCTTAAAGAATTGTTTGCATTTCGTTGAGCTTGTGTGTAACGAGGTGTTTTGAGTATTGTATACGCTCGAAGAATTATCCTTGGCACATGAAAATAATAAGTCTACGATAAATAAATTTTTATCGTGATACTCGACAGTTATTCGAAAGTGCAACATGGTGACTCAACGTTGGCATGTGGCAACATAAACACCGATTCGAACAGAATTAATGAAAATCGGAAAAGTTTGGATCTCTTTGATCTATGTTTTATTATACTCGAAGACGATGGAGCTGAACGAGAACACGAAACGTATGGTACGGGATTAGTACCTCATGTAGGAAAAGCTGTCGACTGTAGATCCGAAAATCGTGGATTCGAATCTCCGTGCCCTTATGTTTCGTTTAGACTCCTACAGTACCGGTAATAAAGCATGCATGTAAATTTTGATCAAAGCTTTGATACTCTGTACAATTCAGTCCTACGCCATTTTCACTAGTTTCGGAAATTAAAACTAGAACTTTGACGTAACATGATACTACTTCTACGCGTATCTCTATAGTCGTGCATTTGTCTGAACAATTTATTTTGCAGAGAACCAATATGTTCCGTAGAACGAAGCACGAGAATATTTGCAATCTACATAACAAAACGTTTCAACGCACTTTATCGCTGCAACGGAACATTTACGAACCGTTGTTAATTAAAATATTTTCATCAGGTCTAAGCTCTGGAAATAAACGTTCTCTGCCTGTGTTTCTATAAGATTTTCTACTGGTGAACGTGTATCTATTCGCGGATGAAAATTAAGTAATAATAAATGAAATCGCGCTTCTCTGTCTCGCGAGCAACTCTCTTATGATTTGTTTTTATGTTCTCGCAAACATAACGATGCTGGAAGCTTGCCAGCTCCCGTTCACTTACACTCGCTTACGTAAAAGTTTCAAACATTAATGAAGTAGTTATTATCATTGTGCTCAACACACCACTTTATTTCAGTTTGATTGTTACATGAAGTACTAGATTGTTACTATATGTAAGTAACTCGTTTCTCCGTCCATTAGTGCACGTTCAATTCATTTTATTTATTTATGTTATTTTTGTTCGTGTTCTACTATGAAATGCTAGAATCGAGTTATTTTTTAACCAACAGTTATCCAAACCAGTGGCATAAATTAATAAAACTTTTTAATAGCTTTTCAATAGCTTGCAAAATCAGTATCCTTTTACATATTTAAATAATATTATATTCTTCTATACAGTTCTACCATAGATTATAGTGTAGAGTATAGTATCTATCATATAAGAACATTAATCTAAACGTCAATCGACCGGCTCGGTTGGCCGTTCCACGTAATGCTGCATTTACGATGTTCGTTTTCCATAAACACGTTTCAATTTCGCATAATAAAAGAAAGATGCTCCGCGAATCGCGACGTATTATTGCCCAAGGATCAGCAGATCCTATGAAATCCTGCACACGAACGAACGTGAGTACGTGGGTATACGTAATCGAATGTCGCGATCGCGGGGAATCGTTGGCATTTATACTTTCCCTCCGTGAAAGTTCCACTAAAGAGTTCCACGGCTTTAAATCTTTACGATTCGCCGTGATCCGATTCGCACGTCAAAGTTTATTCAGCCTCCTGTGAATAATAGAGAAAACAAACGTCATCGATGGACTTTGTTTTATATACGAGTCACTTTATCCCGATTTACACGAATGTACATAGAAACGTCAAAATTGGATCCGATGGCTTACAAAAAACTGAAAAATGAGTAATATATTTCGCGAAATGGCGTTTTCGATAGCTCGATGGGTTGGCTAGCAATACAAATCGAAGATCGTTCGTGAAACGTTAAATCATAAAAGAAATTACAGGCTGTTGTGCCTCAAAAATCTCTCTTCATCGATCGCACTTCATTTTACTTTATTAAATTACTTCATCGAATTTCGAATTTAATAATGTTTCGATTCTTTTTACAGTTTCAGAGACATTAACAAAAGTATAAATAATTGCAATAGTTTGTAAACGTAAAGTAACTAATTTAATTACTCTTTCTCCAACTTTCAGTTACTAAAATATCTTCATGGTCGATACTTACTTTTGTGCACAAACTAAATTTACTTTCCAAATAAATGGAAAATGCATCTACTATTTCAGTACGTGGAATCAATTTTCAGAAGAAAATCTTATCTCCGTGCTCGATAGTTATTGTTGAGCGCGAAACTTTGTAAAGAAATGGAGCGTGGCAAGAGAGGCGCGGGTTTAACTTTTATGTCACGATCGCGATCTCTACGATACGATGCGAAGCATTTATTTTTCTAGTCAGCCAGGTTAAACCTAACGCGAACTGGCAACGGGCGAAGGTAATTTCCGGCAGCCGAATGGAGTAGATTGGTTTCCTGTTACTGATATTTAAATGGCACGGGTCGCGCCGGAACGGTTTGAAAAATTTATGGTTCCTTCCAGATTGGAATAGCATAGTCTGCTTTAGTAACCTGTAATATTGGATCTTAAATCCAATGCAGGCGGGGTAATTGCGGATTAAATGGATACATTTAGCTTTCAGTGATGTGGTAATTGACATTGTATTAATAGCTAAGGAATCGATGAAATATATAAGGCATTTGGAATAGTAAAAGCGAACTATACGAAACGTTCTTCTATTTTATGTATTTAGGAATTATTTGATCGCTCTGTTTTTGTATATTAGAAATTGTAACTGTACTTACAAGATGGGCGTTAGATTGATACGCCTCAATTGTGGAGTTTAAGATTGTTTAGTTTCTGATGAAACGAGAAATTAGTTGCGGTGTTCTGAATGTATTTTATTTCGACGTAAAATATTTTACTTTTTCAGCAGTTAGGATTTCGCGTGGCGGTCTCCGTGAGCGCTTTTAGCGGACTTTAGTCGTGCTCATTAGCGTCGAGCGTAAATATACGCGTCGACAGTGCCAGTTTCCATGTACGCGGCCCGACTGTGCGTTAATTATCGGCGCATCAACACCGAAACGCTAATCGAATCTTGGTAGGTTTCGCATTGTTCCGTTTCGCCGCGTGGCAGAAACCGTTGTGCGTAATACGTTGATGAATTTAAGCAGAGTTTCGCTCATTATTCCTACTCTTAGCTGGGATTAGCGCGTGCAACATACAATCTCGCCGTAAGTTCTGCCGGTATCTTATTCCAATCCAACGAATAATTAAAATAATAAGAAACGACTTAATATTGGATCCGCGCCAAGCGTAATAGCATAGTCATGGATTAAATGAATACATTTAACGCTCAGTATGTAAATCAAGGCTTGTTTCGAAACGGTATTGTTGTTCCCTTTAAACCTTTTCATAAGATCTTAGTAGTGTTACCGTTTTCTGGAGTATATCATGTTATTCGAAGACTAGTTATTGTCGAAACGTGAATACATATATGTTGATTTAAATATGAAACTGAATATTTCACGTACAACATTATAGTCTGAACTAAATAGTCGCTAAATTTTACTTAAGTAATATGCTCTCCATTTCCTATATAAATGTATCATAGAACGATAGTATAATTAATTTGCTTCGTTTCCCAGAGATATTACAAATGGACGTGAAAAAAAAATATTTATAAAATGAAGATGAACAATATTTATTCGCAAAGAAATGACACGAGCTTCAGCATGCAAACAGTGCAACGCTCTATCCTTTTCGAATCGAATTTCGTAGAATTAGGTGAAAAATGGCAGAACCCGGCTTAACCTCGACGTTATTTCGCGACTCTGATTAGAGGGTCTCTAATTCGTACTTTTTACTATCTAAAGGGCCGTTGGCACACTCGAAGCCGACACTCGGCCCCGGGCGACGTAATAGACGTTCCCAGCCTACATTTTCGGGGGTGTTGGGCAGCAACCGGTGTGAATTCGCGTAAATTTGTTGGGGGCGGGAAAAATGGCGACGGCCTCGAAACGAGGTGGGCTGCTGGTCGCGCAGGGAGAAAAGGGTGAATCGTGAATAATGCCCTCGGTTTAAACGGCGGCCATCCGGTCATCGGACGGGGTGGAGGACCTCCAACCCATCTACCTCTACCTCTCCCGCCGTCCCCGTTTATGCCGCATCAGAGTTCGCCAAATTTATTCCATTGCTCGCGGGCCGCGTTCACGTGACTTGCACGATGCCGTGCGCGAGCACTCGTGATGAATGCGCGCATTAAAATTGTCATTGGGCTCCCGCGGTCTCCCTGTAAAGTGCACGGTTCGGTGTGCATCGCGGCTCCACCCCGGATAATGCATTCGTCCCTAAATTGTTCGCGGGGCCCGTCGTTAAATAGATAATAACAGTTACTATTATTTCAACCGCGGACTGGGGGCAAAAATGCCGTGGACGACTTGACGCCGCGCTGACAACTGGCTCGCTTCAATTGCTGCGAACGAAGTCGCGAATAGGAATGCCTGTAGGTGTTCGTCATGAACTGCGTTGCTTTTAGGGTGAATTAAGCGGAGGTTTCTGGCTTGGACGAAGAAAAAATGGGCATTCTTTGCGAATTTTACTGGGAGAAATAAGAGGTGCGGATATTTCTTTCCTGTATTTCCTTTTGCTACGACTTCTTCAATTTTAACTCTTTGAGCCTCAATCAACATAGGACTCCAAATAAGTCATAAATTAATCATTTTAGTTTGTTCGGCAGAATGTCTCTAATCTTATATCATAAAAGCTACGTGCGTCTATCACAAGTCAAAGTGTAAGAGTCTTCGAATCTCAACACTGGAAAAGCGAAAATACTCTGCCTTGCACTCAATTTCTCTATATATTCAATTTTGCAAAACGAGGTGTTTATCAAGAAGTCTCCCCGGTACTTTATAATCTCCCTGTATCTTCAAGACGTCGAGACGTAAATCTAGTCGCGAGTCTGCATCGACAGGTCCGACATGACGGTGCTTGATCGCGGTAAAACCATCGGGGAATAATAAATAGACCAGGGAAGTTTCGTTGCAGATTATTGCAGATGCGAATTCGAGTAATAATTCAAGTCGAGCAGATAGAGAGAGGGGGGGTAGAGGCACGGAGTCGGAGGGATGAATGTTATTGGGCCACGAACGGTTAGGAAATCAGATATGCCAGGGAGTTTCGCTCCTGGGAGGAAGTGGCCCTGCCGGATGTTTACTTGAAACTCCAACCGCATCCAGGGTTGAGCTAAGTGAAGTAACGTGGCCCGGAAGCTTCTTAAGTATAAAATAATTTTTTGGAGTAAAAATTTAACCGACTTCCAGGTTGTCCGAAGTCTAATCTAGAAGAATCAGCGGTATCGATTTTGTAATTAACGATAAATGGACCGAAAGTTCTCTTCTGCAAGTGACGTGTCTGCTTAGCAGTGTCCTGTGCAAGCAGTTACAAATTTTAATTCAATGAAAAGTAAGAATTTCTCGCGAGATACGATCTAAAGTTCTTAATAGATTTTCCGACGGTAAGAATTTATTTCCAAGCGTCCATGACGAACAGTATCTCCTACTATTGTTGTTTTCTTAATCAAGAAGGTCTTGTATACTCGGGCCATTTTTTGTACACTTCCTGAGTAAGTGCTCCTATGTACTAAATACTTATACTTGTGGTTCCATCTTGGAATCACATGTTTCTTACGTATGTCTTTTCCGTCAAACTCGCAATCTCAAAAATCTCATTTTCGAGTCTTTGTAATTATACAACGTTTTGTTCCTCTGCTTCGTCAACCACCTGGCTTGCGCGCTCAGTTTTTCAAGCCAAAGTCTGACGAACAACCGCGACAACGAAGATCCGCGTCTTGCGAACCGCGAGTATTCAATTTTACAAGCTACTTGTTCTCCGGGGCAAGGAAAAAGTTACGGTGCGCCAGTGAATCCATTGGTCGGGTTCCAACTCGACAGTTTTTACTGTTTGCACGAAATCCGAGACTGCCGATTACCTTCACATTGGACCACATCCAACTTCCCATTTTCGCCAGTTTAAGGTCCCCCGTGCTCATCTGCCACTGTTTTTCTGCTTGCTGCTTCATGAATCCGCCGTCTCCTCGATCTACGAGTGGGGTTTATAACCGTATTTGCATCTATCGCGACCCCGGCCCATGCCGCGCGCGGCAGAGCATTCTGTTGTCACCCTTGCGTTGGATTTTCACCGGTTATGGGAATTTCAATTAACACATTGACGTGGGACGCTCGGAGCCGCGCTTGACATGGGAAACGAGCTATTTCGGGTCTTTTCTTCTAACTGGGTTGCGCTGATGAAACTGTTACAACTTCTTAACCGAGGGTTTATCCTCTGACATTGTTGTTGTAAGCTTCGGTAAAACGAATATAGACAAATCCTTATATGACTGTTTCCAAGCTTTTGTATACAATTTTTATAGACAATTTATGAATTATATACAATTGTTTCATGCATTATTCGATTTAGTACCGCGTAAAATATTTTTGCATTTAATTGAAAGAAGGTTCTTTAAGACCTAAGTACACTTATTTAATACGTACCATGATACTCACAAGAGTACGACGCGTCAAGAAATGTTTGCTCCAATTGAATTCACCGTGCCTACCAGGAAGCTCGCGATGCCTTGACGTTGAACAGAAAATCCAATAATACGACGGTAAGTAGTAACAATGATTCTCCTTCTGCTCGGAAACAATTGTTTCGATTTCATTGGGGCGTGCATTGAAGCGGGAATTGAATGAAACGGATCGTTGAACTCAAACAACGTTGGAAACATTGAAGAAGGCGGACTCTGGATATTTCATTGTGAGCTTTCAAACTTCCTCGGGATCGTAGAAATTCGTTAATTATCATCGTCCGTAAAACATCACTAATTACTTTCCCTCATTGTTCCGGTACAATTCGACGCGTTGCAAAAACTTTTCCCTGACCTACGATAGCGCTGTTCGCTTACTCCACGCAATTTACTACATAATTACTCGGCTACGACGTTTCGAATGCTAAAACGTTCGGTGTAAGTACTATTGATGACTTCGATGACTCGAACTGTCGTGATGGTTTTACTGTCAATGATAGAGAAAGTTCAGTGATGCGATCTGTTAACCTTGATACCGTTCAAAGAATTTTAATGCGGTATAATGGTTTTTCAAAGGGCGGTTTCAGGATTTTACGTTCTTGAGTAATTACATTTGCCAGAGTGGTCGTAGTGGATACTTAAACGACCCTATTTTCCCATGTTTCGGTGTAATCATGTGTACTTTCATTTATATTTTGTCAGTAAGAAAATCCTGAAACCTCCTTTGAAAACTCTTTACATAAAAATATCAATACAAGTTATCGTCGGTTCCTCGAGGTAGAGGAACATTTAACATTTCGTATACATAATACTGATGCTATAGAAACGGTAGATACCGCTAGAGTATTGACAAAACAATGGTGTAACGTTTTCCTAAGCCAAAAAGTATCCGCAGCACGCACTTCTTTAGATTTTGCGCTCAAGCCGCCTAGGTTTCACTTTTTCAACAATTTAACGTCGATAATTTTCCAATAATTTAACGACGTCAGTGGTTCGTATGCAACAAAGTCTCATCAACTCATGATGTTCGATAAATAATAAAGCAAATATCGTAGAAATATCTGAAATATGCCCGCAGAAACACCGTTAAAAAGTAAACCAAGCATCATGGATGCGGTCGCGTATTTACAAACTAGCAACGTTCGTATTAATTTCTCTTTGAAACTCGTCTTCGTTTATCGGGGCTTCGCGTCCAGACCGCGTATAAATAATGACGTGACGCGGCGCGACGGGAATTTCAAAGCCATACAGGGCGACGTGGGCCGAGGGGAAAAGGGAAAGATGCGCGAAAAAATAGAAGACGTCGCTGGTTAAAACGGCGGGCAACATTATTGCGCGACACGGTCGTGACATAAACGCGACTGTCGGTACATCCGGTCGTACCAACCCCCTGATCGAGGGAGAGTGGTCGAAGGGGCGTCGTCGACGTCGCATGGTAAATTTTTCATTACTCTCTGACACTTTCTACGTACGAGAAAATGACGGAGGCACTCGCGTATGAAATTGAAATACGTCTGCCGATCGAGCGGCCCGATCCATTTTCCTAGCAACGCTCGGGGGGGTCGTGGGTCGAGTCACCGCGTAAAAATGACATCGGATCGCCAGCGTTTCGTGCGCTCTGTGCGCCCCCTCCGTCGATCCGCGCGTGATATTTCTTCAGAATCGATGTCGATGACGATATTTCTCGGGGCTGCACTCGATCCTGCCTGGAACTTAGCTGGATCGCTACGATTTTGGTGCCCTTGGGAATATTTGTACCATAGTTAGGAGGCCTTTTTTACACGTGCGTGTAGTTTGAAAGTGACGCAGCTCGAAGTGTACAAGGGGAGTTGCTTCTCCTACTTTTCTGACTAATCGGAACGAATTGAAATTTTTATTTGAAACTTACACGTAAAAGAAAGAACGAAATGTAAATCATCCTAAAGAAATCAAAACAAAATTTTTAGAAAACACTCGAATGGAAATTGAAAATTACAGAAACGTGAGAATACGAATGGTCAACGACCTGAGATATTTCTTACGGTGACGATACGACGATATTTCTCGAGGATGTACTCGATCCTTCCCGCCTCGAATTTATCGATAGTGGTGGGTTCGTAGTAAGCGCGGTTCGCGTTTATCGCGAGTGGGCGAGATTAGCCAGACGGATTCGGCTCCCTGGTTGAGAATTGATGTCGAGGAGAGGTATTTGTCTCGACGCGGTGGTGGTTGACTAATCCTGGACTCTGCTTGCATTTTTCAGCAAACGGAAACGTCTATAGCATTAGGTGAATATGATTTATATGAAGCATCTCCGGTGTCGAAAGCACTTTCGATCGATACGTCGAAATCGACGTTGAAGTTGGAAAATAACTCGATGGTCTTTCCTTTTATTTTCCTCTTGTAAGTGTACAAGATAACCAAAAAAAAAAATGGGACACCTTATTATTCTCTCAAATAAACTGTGAGATGATTTGTTGAACCTTATGTATGATAGTTTATTGAGTGTTGGAAGGAATCGAGCAAATTTTTGTAAGTAATCGAAGATGTGTATGAATTTCAGTTTACGCAGGAGCACGATGAAATGAAATGAAACCCAACAAAGTAATCCGTGAAAAATATGCAAGTCCATGGAATGGTGTGATAAAAGAACAGGTTATAACAACCAGATTAACGCCAAACAAACACGGGCCTAATTGTTTTGTAACGAGTCAGGTATTATGACGTAAATGAAAAAAGAAGGAAAAACTGAAACCTGTCTCATCAAACGAAATATGAAAAGTCAAAGCTAAAGCAATGTAATTATTCATAAAGTTATTCATACTTTGGTGAATTATGAGACGACAAAAATTTTACTGTTCATTTTTAACAGTAATAAATTGCGTATAGTATACGTTATGTATTATGACGTAGATGAAAACGGAAGGAAACATTAATACCCGTCACATCAAACGAAATATGAAGAGTCAAAGCTAAAGCGATGTAAATTATTCATATTCTGATAAATTATGAGACGAGAAAAAATTAAAAATTCATTTTTTTCAAACAGTAACAAATTCCGTATAGTACATGGCAATATCTGAACATGTAGAGACTTGAAGTTGTGAAAATTTCATGTGCGACCAAATATATGGCAATTTCTTGTGTAAAAACATCGAATATGTCAAATAAAACTGTTTCGATATGGCCTCATTTTCGAGAAAATCAATTTGAAAACCTTGGCCAACGTGTCTGACCAATGTTCGTTATTTCTACTTGTATTCGTGTTTGTACATACTCCGAGAGTTGTGTAGATAATATTATCTGTGCAATTGATTTTAAATGATCGAAAGATGGTATGTCTGACGAGAAACTAATAATACCGTACCACTATAACGTTTAGAAGCACACATGCAAGTAGAAATGTCGCATAATATTCAGACATGTTCGCTAAGGTATTCGATTAGACTTTTTAAATTCGGTTTGACTTTAATTTTATAAATGAAAATACACATGATTATAATTAAAACTTAAAAACAAAATTTCAAATCCCTTTTTGGAAAACTCTTTATACAGTAAAATGTATGTACGTATCTGCCCGTACCAATAAACTATTACACTATTACAAACATTACCAATTATTATTACCATAATGTCCAATACAGGATAACGTAACAGCGTTTATAATTAATATATAAGCCATACAATTTCTTCAATGTTATTTGTATTCATAATAATATTTATTAAATAAAACACGTTACCCAACGTGACTCGTTCTCTACTTGTTAAGTCGACAGAGTTCTTGAATTTCATAATACCGCATGAATGAAAGGAACAGAAATTTCTTGCGTCCTTGACAGCAGTTTCAGTAACGACGATACAGAACACTTTTTTCTTGTTTCCCTATTCGCAAGCTCCGCGAAGGAACCGACGAATTTCAATTTTTTTTCCTCTCCTCGCCTCGTTTCCTCTTACCTGTTTTGTTGGATGTTCTCGGAAGAAAGAGGACGACGTTCCTGAAGAGTCCACTGTCGACGAGTAAAATCAAGCTTTAGGTGCTTACGAGCAGATTTCCACGGGACGTCGTCTTCCCTTTTTCTGGCTTCCTTCTTTCGCTCAATTTCTTCTAACGGCCCCGCTCGCGACGCGAATTAGATTCTTGGAATCTTTGAAAATAAAAATACTCGATGATTTCTTTCTTTACCTTTTCTTTAACGATACCTTTATTTCTTATAGAAAGCGTAACTGCAAGCAAAAAATATTGTAGCATGCTATATCGATCTTCTTTCGACATGGTAGTACGATTAGGAGGATGTTTGTTAATCGCATGTGATTAAAAAGAAAACGCTCGTGGTTCTTCGAAGCATTATTAAAACGACTTCTGAAAGAATTCTGTACCGAAGTTGTTGAAATTTTAAAGCCGTGACTTCGAAGTTCCAGTAGTCGAAGACACCCGACTCGATTTCTCGTTGCGTTCAATTTTCGCGCGGGATTTAACTTCGGCGAGGATTTTCCCTCTACAAGGCGAAATGAATGGGAACACGGGACTTAGAAACAACGACAGTTTTCTACTTTTGGTTACGCTGTTTTGCACCTTGCGAACTCGGCCCTTTCGGTTCCATCCCCCACCACTCGTGTTCCTCATTAATTATTCATATTCAATTAAAACTTTTTGCTCGTGTTTCGAGAGTGCACGGTAAACGTTTCGATTACCTTCGCCGCCGACCAAATAAAAGGCTCGCCCTCGACGTTCAAGGGTGCGCGAACGTCGAACGTATTAAGGCTATTGTACTGCGCGGAGCAAACTGAACGAAAAAAAAAGAAAGAAAGAAAGAGAATGAATATTGCGTAAATACGGGGAGGAGAGAATCGGGCCAGCGTTCGACTTCCTCGTCCACCCCCAATCCCCGTGTTAATCAGAAGAAACGGGCTTCGTTGTTTGAACGATGAATCTTATTTGAACACTAAAAACGATCCCGCTTGCGCGAACGAGGCCTGACGGTATATTTGTAGGAATACAATAACTTCCTGGCGAACGATATTCGTTGACAAAATTGTTTTGTTCCGTGGACCTGATGGAGGCCTGAGCAAATTTTAATTGAAATTTATTTCTGATCTTTATTTTTGATATTATCATTTTAAAATAGAAATAATGTCAAATCATTCGAAATAACAGCTATTTCAAATAACGAATTATTTTTTAATTTTTGTATCTCGAATTTAACGAACGAAATAATCAAAGTAGTGCAACGGAAGGAATGTAATTTAGGAAATCTGTACAGAAATTTTCTTTCTCATCGCTTTCAAATTCATAATCATTGTATCTTTATAATTTTACGTGATGTCATTTTGAAGAACAATTTCACTGTTTTTCAGTTAATTTTATTTTAAAATAAATATAAAATAAAATTTTATCAATTTTATTAATTATCAATCTTTATTTGAATATCTCTGTTCCATTTTGGTGATGTAAACGACATTTTGGTTGGTACTCAAACGATATAGGTTATTTAATATCTTCGTCCTTTTGGTCGCTGCGTTGTTGCAGATCAAATACAAAAGTAAATTAATTTGAAACTAGAGTTTATGCAATCCAAGCGTTAACATCATAACTATAAACATATGTACACATTTGTTTACGAATATCGTATTAATTCCAATTTAAAGAAGAGATTCGATACTACAAACAAATATCTCAAATTACCATAACCAAATCCAGAATATAACGAATGATTTCCGAGGAAAGTCAATGATGATTTTAAGTTATCAAGAAAAAAAGGTTTCAACACGATTAAAACACTTTAATCTTCATTGTTTCATTTTATTTTTTAACGAATGTTAAGAAAGTGTATCTTTTATTGCTAAGTTTCTTTCTCGCGATAGATCCTTGAAAATGTTCAACGACTGATTTCGACGACTACACGCTATGTGCAAACTGTGTACCTATAACCGGAATTTTTAATTTAGAATCCCACTTCCGAAGATGTCGACCGAAGTTAGTTTTAATCGCAAAACTAAGCGTCACGGCCGGGGTTATTACGAAGAGGACGGTTAATTTAAAAAACTAAAAACTACTCGGGAACTTAAGAGCTACGTGACGAAACTCGCGCTTTTTCCGATATCTATCTTGTCCCAGCACTCGAGGAGACGTGGAAGTCATCAGCACCCTCTGAGAAGTAAATCTTCTCGAAAGAACCGCGCAAACATACCATGCTATGAACCCATCGCCAGCGATCTAATCATTTTTTTATTTTTTACTGTCTCTGAAATTCGCAGAGGTATTAGTGATCGAGAAATGTGCCAGGTTTCTAAATAAAAAATTTAGTAAAAACATGTAGAAGTTCTTTGATCAATGCGATTACTGACTTGCAAAACACTAGAAATAAATTTGACAAAAATAGGGAAACATTGATTCAACGTCAAAATGTCATGTCAAGTGTTTGTGTGACAAGTGACAAGTATTTAGTAGAACTTCCTAATAAAAAATCACGAAACTCGGCATAAACTTCTACACACCGATATAAAATTAAATTAAATTTCTACTCCATATTTTTTAGTCTTAAAATTTTCGTTCGAATCGTTTCATCGAAGAACCTGAATCTAGTATCGGAATGTGATACGTTTTAAAGTAATCGTTCTGCAACAATGTGTCAGCCTTTTTCGACTACACGTGATATAATGGAATCGCTTCCGACGTCCCCCTCCGAAGCTCATAAATTATCGTCGATCGAGAAAGTAAAAAAATTGTTGGTGAATCAGATCTCGGCGATGTTCGATCATAAAGATTTCCTATGTGCTTGCTTTTCCACCCCCCTTCCGGTTAGTTAAACGTACACCGTGCGCCCTATTTGAGAAAACAACGATCGCGAGGGGGTGCAGACGCGTTTCCATTTTATCTTCCGCCATATCGTTCCAGTCCCGAGAAAGAAGAATGACGCCGTGCAGGAATCGCGAAGGGTGGTCGAAACGAAGGGTTGGGCCTCAGGGACACCCCAGCACCCCGAAGTTAATTGAATGCAGAATAAACAAGTCTACCGATGTTGTCAATAACTTGCCAGATGCGCAACCCTCTAATTAAAGACTTGCCGCGAACGGAGACGCTACTTTTCGGAATCGATATACTTTTAGATGAAACTAGGAACGAAAAATATTTGCGAAGGATAAATAGATAGCGAAAGTTCATGCAAATTCATATTTTTTTGTACCCAGATGAAGACCAGAAATTAAAGTAAATTGAAGCGTATGTTGCGTCCCTCAAATGTCGTAAGGTATATTTTATTTTTGGTATTTTTGACATTTTGTATATTTACACTTGTGATAAATGCATGAGTATCCGTTGTTTAGTTACAAGCTTCTAGAATTCACATGGATGTTCTGAACCTCGAAATAAACACATAAGAAATTCAGAGAATGGACCAACTCCAAGTCCTATACACTGCTTAGACACTTCCAAGCGTAGATCTTCTGCTATCTCCACTACGCGAAGTCCTTACACCACTCACGAATTCTATTCACTCGCGTCACGAGTCCGTGACAATAGATGCATTCTGCTTACCAATCGCGTTCATCAGGAATGTTGAATCTAACAGGCAGTATTCGTCGAAATCCCTAACAGTCAGTGTTTACCGTACTCTCGAATTTGAAACACGGAACGTGATCACTTATCGATCGAATGATTTAGAAAAAATCTTGCTGCGTTAGTCAACGATTTCTGGTAGACAATCTGTACGATTTTGAAGAAGACCTTAACGTCGAAAACCTTCTTACACGAAACAGTGTATTTCTCAAGCCAATATATTTCGTCTGAATCATTGAAAAATTTGCAGTTCCTCTTAATTAATTCTCAAGCATGATTCGTGCCTTGAGCTGAGCCTTCTTGTTTCTTGTGAAATATTTCTTTTCATAATTTAAAATTCAAATTTTCATTCAACTCTGGGATGTTCTTGGAAGTAAATTTGCCTAAGAGCCTAACATCCCTTCGCGGTGACGGTCGGTGTTTTGTTATGGAAACAGAATTTAGTAACTGTTGATGCCAAGCTCCTACGAACCCTTGGTGTACCGATGTTGAATTAAAGCGAGTCGGATTATAAAGTTATCGAAAGTGGGGCATAAAGCGTCCGCGTGTTCAAAGCGTATTACGTCCGAATAAAATTTTACGCGTTCTCGTCTTCCTGGGAAGTTTGAGAGGGCAATCGGTAACGCGTACCCATCCAGGGTGGAAACTCAAGAAAACATTGACCTAAACTCGGTGAAGATTCCACGGGTTGGCGTTGCCAACTAACTCGATGGTCCTCCCAAACCACAAGGGGTCGTCGAGCCAAAACGGCACGAAAATTTAACGTTAGCCGACGATTCGTATCGATCGTTCCCAGTCAGAAGTTCGGGTCTAAACCGCAGGACCAAACGTCGGGGCTTCTCGCTCGAAGTCACCGCCGTCGTCGGTTTAAGTCACCCGAATGCGACGCTCGTCCGAATTATAAACTTTGCATCGACTCCGCGTCAAACTGTGTCTCTTGAATCAGGGGTTCTCAACGGGGCCCTCGGATGGCCAACCAGTCGAAGTTACAGAAAGAAATTTTATTGAGTTCAAGTTGTGTCGAAAACAAAGTTTCTCTTGATCCGCTTTCCTTCTTCGTTCTATATTCCAGTGAAAAATTTGTTTGACACACTATCGTGCTTCGTTCTACTTTTAGCCTATTCTCATTTTATGACACGCTGGTTTCCTTTCTATCTTTCATTCAATTTTCTTACTTATTTCTTTTTATTCTTGATTATTTAAAATTGCAGCAGCTCATTTGTATTGACTTTTCAATAATATCCGAGGTCTTAAAAATATTTCTTACATTCAAAAGCTTGATAATTTACACTAACAAAGAAACTCCATTAAACAGTGACAGTACTGTAGCAGCGTATTATTACATACATTATGTTCACCATATTACTTACTTCATATAGTATTTTTGTCAACCACCAACAATCATAAGACGTGAGAGTGGAGAGGCATAGAGATGAATACAATTTAGAGCAGTTAATTGCGCGTTTTTAAACGTATTCTTGTTGTTTTATTGCCAGGAAAACGATTTATTTACCGCAGATTATGATTCGAACTGTGGAGGTTCTATCGTTTTCAATTTAGGTGGAATCGAATACACTAAAATTCCCTCGTAAACTGTACCGGACTCGTAAATAACACAGAATCCATCTAGAGCGCGATAAATTAAAGCTTCGAATAAAAAAATTGTATTTTTCAAGAAAGAGGTGAAATTTATTTCGTACTTTGATGCATGCTGCATCAACCGCTTCCAAGAAAAAATACTACGAATGAAGAAGCTTTCAAAATTTTAATAATATTTTTTCGAAGAGTCTCTTAACGTAAACTTTATGGCGATTGTTGGTCAACACTTTGGAGATTTTCTTCCCATCAACAATTTTATGTCCACCCAACTCAAATAATTTCACATCCCAGTAACAACATTTCTCCACTGTTAATTGTCATCGTATAATTTATGTATTTGTCAAATTATCACATGCGAAAGCTGCATTTGTATTTATGCGTTCTACAATATTTATTCAAATTTATATTATAAACGGAATTTTAAAAAAACAATGTATATTATTTCATCGCATTTCTCAACTTTTTTTTTTTTAATTGCGTCAATCGATTTGCGCAACGAACGGATCAAATGTCTCGCTTTATCGCCCATAAAACGAGAATCCTAATCGATTCGCGAATCCATCCACCCAGGATCTCGTCAGACGGCGCGCTCGATACGCTGAATCCTTTCTCGTTCTGTCATGTTTACGTAAGGTCACGTAGCATCGTCTACGAGTAGTTCGGGACGTCTTAGCCGAGTTTTCAGTTTACGAGGGCGGAAGGCTCCTTCCGCGTGTTTATTGCCCGAGAAATAAGGGACGGAATTAGAGGGCCTCTCGAGGGGAGGTCGCGTGAGCGTGAAAAGCACGAAAATGGAATAAACAAGAGTCACTGTGTCGAAGAAAGAAGATGGGCGGTTCTCGAGACTCTCTAATACATGTAGTCGTTACGTCAAAAACAACCTCGCAACGTGGCTGGACTGTTTCAGAGTAAATTACCCATTCTTCAACGTCTTCTTCGGTCTTCCCTGATTACCAGAAACCATTTCTACGTCTCTTGGGCACTCTGTTTATTTTGTTTCTTTTTTCGAAGATGCAAACGAATTCCACGATGCTGTTATAGTAGGGACTAAATGTTCATTGGTACTGTTTATGACGGTATCGTATTTGGAAATTTGAAGAAGTATGAATGAACATTCGAAGGAATGTCGACTAATATTATAATTTGCCAAAACTCGCTCCTTGGCAAAGGATGAATCGGAAGTAATTAGTTTAATAAACATGTTAAATATAAATGAAAGTTACCTACGGTTTAGTCATTTTTAATAGATTTTAAACTCGAGGGTAGTAATACTACGACATCAAATTTTTTAGAATAAATCGAGTAACCGATTTTACATACAAAGATGTAAAAAGAGAGTGGTACTACTGTACTAAATCTACTTTATTTTCACCCTCAGCAAATTCATCAGTAACGCTAAACAGAACAAAGACAAATTGAATCTCTTTATTACGACTCCAGTACTTACCACGTTTCATTTTTCACAATAAAATTTGACGTACAGTCAACGTCAGTGCTCTCCAGTCCCCCGAATAATAATAACAGAATGCATTATCCCGCTGAAATGACATAATGGCGTCCCAGAGTATCGCGTGTGACGACGTTTCGCGCGGTCTTTGGTAAACAGAATAGTCGTGGAAACTTTCTTATTACGCGGAAACAAATCCGGCACTCGTTACCGCCGCGGGACTTATAACTTTAATAAAGCTCCTGTTTTTTCGGAGCAAAACCTCGCATTACCATTCGCGCGCCGACGTAAACCGCGACTCGCTCGCTCTTTCTCTCATCTTTTCTTCCCGACGAGGAAAAATCGGTACAGAGATCGCGGAGAGAGCGGTGAGCGCTTTCATTCGAGGATTAAAGGACTCCGAACGAAGAATTTCGTTTCACGGGGAATCTATAGGGAAAGGTTGCCTTATTTGGACTGACGCCTAAATTGGACCACCGTTGATAAATACAGCAAGACCTCGGCGCTGTTTCGTTATGGTTTTTCTGCTGCTTAAGAAGTACATTCATTTATTGTGTTCATGTGGTTGTGGATTAAACAAAAAGGTTTTCCTTCGTGTCAGACGAATCACGAATGGAGGAACAAAATAAGCTACATTTTCTAGAAATTAAAATACATTTGATAGGGCTTAAGATGTTTAAATTCGTCAGCTTTTAACTCGATTGATATTGGTGCCCGCTTGCTTTTTTCTATTTAATTCAAGTATTTAGTTCCACCTGCATCTGTTCCTTCTAAACATGGTGTCCTCGTACTTCCACAACAGTATTTATTCGTAACGTAGAGTACAAGGAAATAGAAAATCACATGTAACCGTGTGTTTGTTAAATTTATCTAAAATGGCATACACGGCCAACAGTGATTGCCATTGGGTCAAATCATGAAGAGAAAACTAGCAAAGGAAATAATTGATAAAAGTAGTAAAGGTTTCACGCAACGCGACGTTAAACCGCCCGTGTATCTCGTTCCTGTTTGGAAAATCCTGATTTTAAGTTGAAAGTGGTCCAATTTAGGCAACCTCGTCCTACCGGGAGGGGTTGGGTACGGGGATGATGGTGAATCGCTGCGATTTCCTCGGCTCGTCTAACCGGAAAATTTACATAATAAGCAGAAATCCGTGTTAGGCGCAAATGAAATATACCGAGCGGGGGCCCCCGGTTAAACGAAATGAAAGGCTGCGCGCGTCATTGTCTTGTAACGTTCCTTCCACTTCTTTTATTCGTTTTCCAATTTAATTCTTTATTCTCGGCCACGGCGCGGTAGCGCGGGCCCCTTTGTTGCTTTTTCACCTTTCTCTACCGCGCACTCACACTTTTCAGGTTCCCCATGCTTTTGTGCTATGAGTAATTAAAACATTTTGGCCGAACTATGAGGGCGCGAGTTCTTTGAGCTTTAAACGCGCCAGAAAATTCATCCTTCGCCTGCTACAGCCCATATCCTGGCCGTTGCTCGCTCTCACTCTCTTTGTATGTGTTTCTCTTTATCTTCATCCACGCCGGACGGTTCATAAAAGGATCCACGCACGTTGTACAGAAACAAAACTCTGTTGAAATGATAAAGGCGAAGTGTCCAGCGGGAAAAGTTGCCGGTCGTTCGCGCGTTTTTATCTCAGGGCCCGTTTAACTGTCAGTACTCTGTTAAGTAACCCCGAGTACGTCATCAAATTGCCCCTCGTCTTTCCTTCCTTTTTTTTTTTATGTGGTTTTCTTTCACGTGGCATCGACTGCTTTAATCATTGTCGCGACGAGATTCGGTGCACGTACCTATCTCGTCGCAAATTCCTTTTACGTTAGTGTGGAACCTCGCAGGCATGATAAAAAGACACATCGTTTGGTAAATTCATAGCTACAAAGCGTTTCTCCGAAAGGAGATTTGAGATTTTCTTTTTCAACGAAATGCAAATTGAATATTTTCGAGTGAGTGAGTCAGTGACATTTATTTATAATTTATAATATATTATAGTTGGCCGTGAAATATAATATAGTTGTGTAATTTGACTTTAACGTTTATCTTTACATTCATTTAATTCTTGCTTTAGAATTAATAAATTCCTCAATAAATTTCTTCATCGAAATTTATAGAAATTGTTTTCGATGGCGCACATAACATAACGGAGGGTGAAAATCGAGTCACTGTTATCGTGTAAACGAAAAACGCAATATCGATTTTCGCATTACAATAAATTTAACGATAGCCGTGATCAAAAATGTCGACACAATACAGCGAGTATATTTCGAAACAAAACGGACACGCAACTCTTTTTCACGTTTCCAAGCTCTTTGTTCTGGAACAAACGCCAACAGAAAAAGAGAGCAATCGTCAAGCTCTAAACCGCGGAAACGTTACTGGCGGACCGTAAACATAAATTTTTCCGAAAAATTACCCGTGGATACGTACAGGGCGGCTCGCCAAACATTGCAGGCTAATCTCTCTTTTAGTTGTGAAAGTCCAAAAAAATGTTTCAAGCACAGAATGGTTTTGAAGGCTGAATACGACGTAAAGAACATTCGTTCCATAGTCGGTTCTTTCGGGATTTCTATTTCGTTAACGTTTTGCTACATTCTCGACAAACTTCAGAATTATTTTCGAAACAATAAAGAATTTAGAAATAATTTCCTGCCACTATAAACAGAATATATAAACATCTCGAACACTTATTCGTGAACCAATAATTTTATCAACTCGTGGAGGTACAACGAAATTCAACGTAAATAAAAATTACCTTCGTCCACTCGCCGCTCGAGTTCCCTCGCAAAACCCTAGCGGTGATTCAGAGTCACCCCTCTTCAAATTCCTACTAAATTTAATCTGGGAATGAAAACATTCAGCCTGTGTATATTCAAGACATCATCTCATCCCATCGGTGCTGAGACAGATGATCAAGCGTTCAGTTTCTGCTGAGGCATCCTGTTTATGCATTCACCAGTCGGATAATCTCTTAAGCCTCTACGAACAACACACATCGACCCCTTCGGGTTATCGTGGAACTTTTAAACCTCTGTTTGACAACTTCACAGGATCAACGGGCACGGAACGCGGGGAGCGAGGGGGGAGGAGGGGGTGAGCGAAGGAAAAAAGAAACAATTACGCAGGAAGGTTTCATTCGGTCGTGGTCGCGCTGGCCATAAACTGAAACGGGCCGCGAAAACGGGTAATTTTCACTCGATTTACGTGGCTCGTCACGTACCACCGAGAACAGGGATGAAACGTGCCTTCAGAACTAATTAAAGATTCTCCTGATTCTCCAGACAAGCTGCTTTAATTCTCGCGAGTATCCCCTGCGTGTCGGTACGACGATAGGGACGAACGAGGCGCGGGGCTGGGAGCGGTGGCTGCAACAGGGCATCTTCTTCGCGGGAAAACAACAAAACATCCCTTGATTAATAGCACCGCTCGCTAGACCCTGCTCCGTCTCCCTCTTTCTCTTTCACCTTGCTGGAAGGCACTCCATTCTTCCTGTCTCCCTTCCTTACGCCTTCCTTCCTCACTTTTGCCCTTCCACGTTGCACGGGGCTATTTATCATTCGCGGGTTTCCGTGTGTTATCAATTTCACCGACTCTAACGACTGTGTACTGGCCGAGCTTCTTAATTTTTTAAGGCGCCTGGCCCTCGTACGTGTAACAAATGATCCGTGTCCGACATGTCTCTGATATTACCACTGCGTGTTCGCCTGTTTCTTCATGCTGGCGAACGAATCCTCGCCAAATCGTGGCCCAAAGTTCGAAAAGGATTCCGTTTTTCCATAATGAAACCTGAAAATCTTTAGGTTTGTACAAATTACGTTAGTATGACAGTCCGAGTGAGAATATTAGGATATTTTTATTGCTTCTAAATCGATCAAAAGATTGTCTTGGGCTGTTGTAGAAAGTGCATTATATTGGGCTGTTCAGAAAGTTCGTGTCAATTTTTAAGAAAAATTCAAAGGCACCTTTTAATTATGTACGTTCGGACCTGTATCATCTACCAAAAATCGACATGGATTTTTCAGAAAACTCAATATTTATTGCAACACTGTTTTGCTGAATATTCTGTTTGTTTTTTTATTTGACGTAAATTCATTCTTTCTTGTATATATTTCTCCATGTTTTACACAAAGAAGTTTGACTTGAGGATGACCTAGATAATTCACATCGAAACAGATTAAAATTCGATCAAATCTACAATCTGTACATCATTTTTTAATGAAAAGATAGAGTTTCTATTAGAATTTTTATTCGAATTAATTTTCATCGTCTTAGTTTTCATACTTCCAAATTTTCGCAACGAGAGATCTATACTTTTATGGACAAATTTTTCTTTAATGCAAAATCATGATAACGAAACTTCTGTAGAGTGTATTCTTTATTTAACGCAATTCTCTTTCACATTATTTGTAGGATATGTCGTGGCGAATTCAAGCGAGTGTTGAAAAAAGTGGCGTGGAAATCTGGTTTGTCTAAAGTCTGTCTTCGAGGGTCCTCGGGGAAGAATAATGCCCTTCCTTCGCGAAGATTACATCGGTGCACCTGTCATGTGCACGACGCTCGCGTCTGTTCAGAGAAACGTCCAATCGAACAACGTACGTGCGTCAAAGGAATCGACAAATCCGTTCTCGGTATTGAAAAAAGGGCAAATAATCGCGATGTAAACGGAACGTACGCTTCTTTGCCTGGTACAAACATTCCTCAGTTCTTCAAACTGGAGAAGCCAGACGTTGTAGAGTAGACTTTTGATCAACCTTTTATTCTGGATACTCGAGCCACAGAAAACGTGATACGTAAACTTTATGGTTTCTATGAACAAGTGCATAAGATCCTCTATTTTCATATAGAGAGGTTTCTCTTATTCCTGATTAATACAGTAACGAAAGTTTATAAAATTTGCCTTCCACTCGCTCACATTTCTAATTTTTCTATCATGTATCATTACGATCTGGAATGGAATTACCATCCAGTAGAGGTGGATATTTTCGAAGATTGGATATTTCGCAAATTGTTATGTAACGGAATGGGCGAGTAATGGTTCGCGGAATATCTAAGAAATTTTCACGATGTGCGAGATCCGTCGGCAAGGTCTGACGCTTCCAACGAAATCCCACGGTTTCGACAAATATCGTAAACTTCGTACCAAAGATATTCGCAGCACGCCACAATTGGCCAGACCAATTCCATTACTCTCCGTATTGAAGGATTGCCGCCACCCTGACCGTCCAAGTATGTAACACTTTTCGAGATTGAAGTCTCCCAAACTGATCCCAAGTTTTCGACGGTATTTACTCGCTTTACTGTTACCGCGAATTGTTCGAGATCCGTGAAAAGTCTCCTCCTCGTGGAAGCTGAGCGTTCCTCCCCTTCCATTAACGCACGAAACTCTCCCTCTGTAAGCCACTCGAATCTTTAACACGTTGATAGCCACGTCGCCCATATATGGGTGGTCATTATCGACTGGAACATGAGCCGAGGATCTACCAGCGCTATTTACACGCGAAGACCACAAGAATTTCAAAGCTGGTGAGTCGCGCGACAATTCGGACGTCGCGGAGGGACGCGTGATCGGCATACCGTAGACTAGGCGTGCTGGGGTGTTTTGAGGAGAAATTGGAATTCCTGGAAGTGAGACACGCGGCTCGGTCTTGCGATGTCATAGTAAAAAACTGGCGTCAAACAGCCCCTGGACAGGGGCATTGTGGGTGTTGCCTCGGGTGGAAGAGGCCGATACCCGCCTGTTACAAATACTCGCGCCTGGCACGAGTACGTGCACGTTCACGTGCATTAGAGTGATCGATGATACTCGACGTCGAGCGACTGGCTGGTCAAGTAGATGCATCAGCTGCAGTCGCGACGGCCCGATTCCGATTTCAATGAACGTTCGACGCTCGAACCCGAATCATATAGAAATATGGACGATGGTTAGCAACCGACTGGTTCGAGCGGGGTTGGGCGATGGATTAAAAAGCACAAGGCAGGGCGATTGGACGATGTTATCCTGCGAGGGTCCCTGGCGTCATTTTACAGGATAGTAGCGATTGTAAAGCTTGAAAGTGTTAACAAATAAGGACTGATACTTGAGAGTTATAAGAAGAGCTCTATTTATTAAGAGTACTCTTTCTAGAGTAACAATTGAAATATTAAGCATACTGTAGGAAATTTTTTCGAAGTCTATAAAATTAAAGACGATTCCAATTTCCTTCTGCTAATAGCTTTTTTTCAGTACTTATTTATTTATTTATTTATTGTCGCATCAACCTGCGAGCCATTAGAGACCACTGCGAGTCACATGTTCAACATTTATGTACATATGTGAGTGAGTACATGGTTAGAATAACTATTTGTTACATCTAACAATAATTATAATAATTAAAAATTGGAATCGTTCTTTATTTTCTAGACTTCGAAAAAAATTCCTGAAGTATGGTCAGTCTTTCGTTCATAACACCAAAAGGAGCCTATTAATGTTAAACATTCGAGGCGTTCGAAGCTCCATCGCTATTTACGGTTACGTAACAATTTTCACTTGAGAGCAAATCCCATCCCCGCGAGCAGCGTATCCGCGATCCACGTTTGAAATTTATAATGTCGGTGCACAGAACACGAAGTCGTAATAGCGTTCATCTGTTCTCGTTTCGTGGCATTCATCTCGAGTTTACCTTACTTTCTGGCTGGGAATTATAATTACTCCTGAAATCGCTGGACAGCGTTTCTGTATTAATGTAACGCGCCCGAGGATTTATTCGATGTTTATTCTACATCCGAATGTTACGCGTACAGACTTTTTACGCAACATTTCTTCTCGGGGAATTTTACATATTACTTTATTATCGTGCAGCGATGCGCACCTCGCTTTAATAGCCGCAATAACGTTCCTTTTAGACTGCCGAGTAATTTGTACGCGAGAAATTACTGCCGTACGAATACAATTGCATCAACCCCATGTTCTCTGTATTTTGATTGCCCGTTGCCCGAGTGAGAAAAATAAATTCCACGGGCGTGGCCGCTGGTTCTATATTTATTTTAATATCATCATCGCTGGAATTTATATTCGAGTGATTACACCGAGCTCTGATTTGTTGTCTCTGGACAGTGGGCAGCTGAAACGCGGTTCTGTCCATTTGTTAATGCAGGAAACCAATCAAAAATTCACATCTGGCTTATCGTTGCTGTTACGGCAAAAATGTATGTAGTAGAAGTTGTTGAAAATTAAATTTTGAAACCTTTTTGACGTATACAAATTTTTAATAGAGTCAATGGTAATCGAGATAAACAAATGTGTACTTCGTGAGGAAAGTACTCGTCCACAGAAGAATCACTGCAGGACACCATCCACAAAATATTTAATATTTCCCTTACCGTTACTCTTACAGTAAAAACATATATAACAAGAATGATTGAAAATGATATTCTAAATATCTTTTGTTCCATACATATTCTCGACAGAATCAATAATAATCGAAATATCGACCAGTTTTCTGAAGTAGTTGTGCAATGAAGTCTTCTCAGTAATTTATTATAATATTTTCTCATACTTTTATCTTGGCATACCTATCGAGGAGCTCCCGACCCAGGTGACCTCCTTTCAGTGCCCTAATCCTATACCTTCGTTAGGTCTCCCACGGGCGGTACGTTTCCGTCAATTTCTTGGACAAATGTCGAGCGATGCGTGCTCACCGCTCACGCATACTCTCGCCCCTAATATCCACATTGTCCATCACGGCGGATAATACGGCGTGAATTTTGCACATAAATACTGCTGGGTCTCGCGACAAATAGATATGTAAGCCACGAGTCCGTCATCAGTCAGTGGAAGGCGCGTCATTAATGCAATGGAAACCACACACCCGGGCGAGACACGGCAGGGTAATTAATATTAACGGCACGGGGCATCGGCGTAATTACAATTAAATATCGTCTCCGTAATTAACACTATTGTACTGACGGTGTGTGGTTGCGTGTCGCGTTGCGTGTTCGCGTCGCCACTGCGCTTTTGTCTCTAAATGAGCGAACGCGAGAAGCAACGCGTTCTGGTTTCCAAAAACTGATGGGAATTAGGGGATGCGCGGTGCAAACGTTGGGTTTGGTCAGGGGTCGCCAACTTTGAAGGTTGTTGGAGCTTTCATGCGAATAAGAAATAAGAAATAAGATAAAGATAATAAGAAAAAAAGAAACGTTCCTGAAGAGGTTAAAATCGAAACACGATTTCGATCCATATATAATTAATATTGATATACTGCTTGATACCTTATACTCAGACAATAAGTAGTCAGCTCAATAAATTGGTTCTGAAATGAAAAATGAAACGGTATTTATATATAAATGAACGCTACAAAAAACGCATATGTACCAAGAAATTGTTATCCAACATGTCACCCGACGAAAGAAATTTTCAATCAATGATACTGTCGAAGTAACAAAGTAGAAGGGGTTCCTAACGTGAAATCGATCAAGTCCTGATGATGAGTACGTTCTTGAAAGTATCATGCAATGCAACTGGTTACATTTTCACATGCAATGGTTACATCAAAGCCATTAACAGGCGATAAAATAATAAATTCAGTAATAAATTCAAGTTTTCCTCCTACCACTTTAAGTTAACGCGAGCAACTGAATTCATTCCTGTGAGCGATAAATTGCCAAGCACTGCGCTAGATCGTGGAACAGTTAGTTGTAGGATCTGTGTGTGTTTCGTGATGACAAAGCATGCTCGCAAAAGAGGACAAATTGGTCTGAAACGACACTACGGGATACACGGAATCGTAGGATCCATTTTACTAGTGCAGCGAGACACGAACGGGTTCTAAAACGAGGATTTATCTCGAAATTTTTGGACACTGAAAAATGTGAAAAACTATTCTTTTAAATATATCGATTGGATCGTTTAATACATTCACAGCTGCGCCATGCACA
Organism: Hylaeus volcanicus; assembly: GCF_026283585.1. Taxonomy (NCBI): domain Eukaryota; kingdom Metazoa; phylum Arthropoda; class Insecta; order Hymenoptera; family Colletidae; genus Hylaeus; species Hylaeus volcanicus. The sequence goes on from NC_071977.1 coordinate 4,696,394, forward strand.
TACATAAAGGGCTTCCTAAAACGGGCTTTAGAAATTTGTTTTTTAATAAAACGCGGATGGTGTATGATATATATGATTTTTTATTTGAAATAAAAAGCAGCGTCGTTGAATGTAAAAATACGAAATTCTAAAGCCCTTTTTGGGGTAATATATAAGTATATATAATTATCTGAACCATACAACTGTTTTTGTTATCTCGTAGTTTTTCTCTGTTGAATATTAGATCACATAAGTCACGTAACGAAAGCAAATGAGACACATTAACAAGAGACGATATTATATTCGAGATTGTGTATTTAAAAATGTTTCTAAGCACAGGATAACCATAGAATAATTACAATTTTTTGTATGTCCCTCGAATGGTGCCCCGACGAATGGCAGTGTCACACGCTTGCTTCGCATAAGAGTAGAGCTAAGGGTCGTAAAAGTTCGAGACGCAGAGACAGGACGAAATCGTTTCTGAAAAAAATTTCACGAAACTTCCTCCGAACGTAGCGTGAGTTTTCAACTACGGGAAGCGTTCGGTGAATATACGCAATTTGAAAATGTAGAAGTTTTCAATGGCGATGCTCGAGTGCGCTGCACTCGAAAACTGTAAGCACTTCGTCCTGTAAAAGCGTAAAAGCACGCGAAATTTTTCGTTCTATTCCGTCATCAGTATCAAGTCCGCGTCAACAGCTATTATAACCGTTAGCGTCGCTACTGGTGCCCGTCTGTTCATTTTAGCTTTTGTTGCTGATGAGACTTAATGCTCCTCCCTGAAGCACGCGGAGAAAAGTGAGTGTTTTTTCTCTGTTTAACATTACGTCGACTAATGTATTTGGAAGCATTCACAGGATATGAAGTGATTCTATTTGAAAGTTTGTACTTCAAAATATTTCTAAGAAAGTGCAATATTGAACAAATTGCCCATGGGAGTATGGGAGCATGGGAGGCGCGGACACTACAGAACTTTATTACTGAAATGAAATATAAATTCGCGAATATCAATTTATGAAATATTAACGCTCATTGCAAACAAATTATAACAAACTTGACAAATTTAGTAGGAATAAAAACTATACATTTATTAACGGATTGGCGACCGGCAGATACAGATTTAAATTTCTTTTCAAACAAGCCTAGTAACCAAGGAAAAGAGTAGGGTAGAACAGAAGCAAGGAGTCGAAAAGATCAGAATGATGTTATTCGAAGTACGCAAAGATCCACTTACTCAAATTGATGCGATAATCCTCTGTCACTACTCATCCCAGTAAATCGTTGTCTTAGCACGTCTGAGCATTTCCTGCGAAGCTTTCGCGTGTTAATACATTACACTGGTTCTTCTTCTTCTTCTTCTTCTTCTTCTTAGGGGTTGCAATTTCACTAGCGTGAACGAGCATCCCTCACGGAGGATAACGTGGCGTGCTCACATAAATATTCCCGTTGGAAGTTTATTACATCAATAACGCATATCAAAGTGGAGATGAAGAGCATTGGTAACAAGATTGCGGAAAGGAAAAGAGAAACACGTCTCGCGGTTAACACGCCGGATGTATATATTGGGTGAGTCGTGAATCGGTCACCGCAATATTTCAGCTGCTTTTGAAAGTTTGATGAATATACATTTCAAACAGAAGTTCACTAGTATAAAGTGATTAATTTATTATTTCCAAAATTGTAAAAAATTGAACGTTTTTTTTTTGTCAATATTTGTTATTACATTTCGAGGTTGCAGTTCTTAATGCAATGAAATGAAATGCATATGAAATGAGAACTGATAATATAAAATATGGCTCTTGTTACAACTAATACGATTCTGATAACTTTATTAGAAGGGATATATACAAGAGAGAAATATTGAAATGAAATTGTTTCGTAGCATTTACCATCGACAAGTCTTTCTATCGCATTCACCATTGTCGCCTAACGATACTATACCCTCTGTACATATACGAAAGTTTTGAAACCACTCCCGTCGGTAAGTGATGGGTCTCTGAGCTCCGTTGTCGGAAATACAGTCATCTTCCGTATCGACGTGTAACAACCATTGCAAAGCAAACTTGCAACAACTGCATTTCTGTCTTTTTGAATTTTGAGACTATGAGATCTACGGTTAGAATAATATTTAGGACAATTTTCATTTCGACTTTTCGACCTAGTTCAAATTTCAATGTTTAAAAATACAATAAAAAATGGACAGGTGAAATTATTAAATCAAATCGAGGAAAATGCTACATTTCATATTTATTCTATGTCTATTTTATGTTACATCCTCCACATTTTATTTCACTGTGAGTGAGTTTCATTTGCGAGTAGCAACATGTAGGTTGAACGAAACGTATTCAAATTTTTCCGAATATTCCAAAACTTTTGCATTTTGCACAATATTCGCGGGAACATAGACCAAATAAATATCTGTATTGTTTAGTTACCATCTATGTGGAACAGGAATTACATTTAGATTTTATCCACTTCTTTGAAATAAAAATGATGATAATTGAAATCTTTTGATAGTATAATAATGAGTCACAGAATGTCAATCTTAGCATTATCGCAGCAGTATTTTTCTTGAAAATAAAATATTTTCCACGTCTTAAAACAATGTTCGATAACATCGATTCCTGTTGTCAGGAAAGTTTCCACCGCTTCCAGTGTTTTCACGTCGTCGTCTTCCGCTCCGCAGATAAAAATCATTTACGTCGGAACGCAATCGTTGATTTATTCGACGACGAAGTACTCCAAGGTATTCGGTTCACGGCGGCCCTGAAAGTGACTCTCCGCCCTTCCCTTCGTTTTTTTTTTTTTTATCGATTTGCCGAAGAAATTACTCTTACGCTATCTCGGCGATAGTTCGTTCTTGCCGAAGTGGGAGAATTATGCGTTTGTGTTCTATGAAAGGCGAGCCACCGGTTCCAGGGGCTCCTTTCGGCTCTTGTCATTTGTCTTCCTCCGAGATAGAACCAAAGTTTCAAAGACCCCGCCAAGTTGCGTCCCAGGCGGTTGCCGTTGAACGCCGCCCTAAATTTTCTCGCTCGTATGAATTAATGGCGAGGGTAGTTTCTAAAATCTTCGTTAGTCCGGCGCGACAGAACGAAGGGATCTATGTTTCGATCGTTCGACCCTGGCAAATAGAACTTGGTTCAAACGTGAAAACGATCGGTTCATAGCGTACATCATCGAGTTTCATTTTACTTTTCAAAGTTATGCGTGTATGCTATATAGGCTTTAGAACTTTGATTTTTAGTCAGACGCAAATGGCATGGAATATATTTAATCTTTTACTTTGCATCTTTGAATATATCAATGTAAATAGAATGTAATATTTCCAAAAGCCATCGTTATCGAATGGAAAATTTTGTTTCTCAACCCGATAATATAAAGAAATATTTGATAAAAAATCAAAGGAAGCAACTTGCCTTGGCATCACGTAGAAGTTCAGAGAACGAACGTCGTTATTACCTCTATCGCGTTTTATCGTTCGTGCAAACACGAGTACCATTACCTTCCTTTCCAAACAAACCAACTTTCGTTTTGCTATACGCAACTGCACTCGAATCTTTGAAAGTACATCGGTTCCGTCAAAGGTTACAAAGGCCTTTCGTAATTAAATACTAGTTCCAAGACCGTTTGGTGCTATCCTCTGTTCTCGTAATTTGTTCGCAATTAATTCCTCCGTTTCTATTACTTTATTGCCTGGTTACGAGTATCTTCTATTAAATCTCGCGTGAACCTGCTTTTTCCATTCGGCGTTCTTGCCTCGCGCAATTAATTTAATTTTTACACGGATTGTAAACGGATTGTAATCCGTTTACGGACAAGGTTCTTATCGTTCCACCAGTTAATTCGTGGAAATGTCGCGTTTCCATAATTTAATTACAAGTAGCGTTGGTAAAAGAGAACATTTTTTTTACATGCATACAAATACATTTATTTTTTAAACTCCTGTATACAAAGTTTCATTCACATCCAATTACTTTTCGCATTTTGTGCGGTCGTATTGCATCCGCCATTTTTTTATTTACGTTTCTATCTCCTGAAATAAATCGATAAATAAAATAGTAATTTTAGAATTGCGAACAATACTCGACAACTTGTTTGGTTATTTAAATATTCGCTTTCCTTTCCAACTTTTGCTTGTTAAGCTTCAACTTGAATTTAGATTGGACCTTCGCAATTATTTGCGAGCAAAAATTGAGGATCGATTGTATGTCACGAGACCATTTTCTTTGGCAAATGGTAATCATTCTGGCGGCAACATAGGCGTTTTAGAATACGAGATAGAGAATAACGTTAGGCATTTAAGTGCCGTGGCAGCGCATTATTGAATCGGAACTGAAGCACCTGGATCCATGGGTTCAGGTGGTCGTGAGAATTTCCGCAGAGCTGCCACGGCATTAGTAGGTTTCAAATGAGAAACAGCCTACTGTTTCCTATGAAAACTGTAGCTGAAACACTTTACTTTACTTTACTTAATATTAGATCAAATGTACGTTCATCCAGGTATATGTATTAATTCTGAATTATTATTTTAAATTATTCGTATTTGTTCCCTCGATTAAATAGGATTGAATTAGAAAATTACTTATATTCGTTTTTTATTTAGACGAAGCTCCCAATTTTTGTTTTGTCTTGTCAATCTCTAAGAACTCGGGAGATCAACAGCTAAAGAGCGATTCTTCTCTTTATTTATTGCATACAATTTGGCAAAGAATTTGCTATAATTTGAAAGATAAATTTGTTCTTGAAATAGGAATCGTTCCTTGCAATTTGTATGCGTTTCTGATAAAAGGAACAGAGACTCTTTCGTCTGAAAATTGTTTCTTCAGTATGCAAATTATTCTAGATAATGTCGATATCTCTGTACAAGGTGTACCTTGGTCATTGAGGAGGAATGTCGCTGGTTTAACCAGTTTGAGAAACGGACAAATGCTAGGTATCTTCGTCTAAGATAGATGAGTGTAGAACTATGCCACAATTACACACTAAACGTTTCAGGATTTATGCCCGTGTAATAGAGATTCCTCCGGACTCCAGTGCTTCTACAGCGAACGTTTCGTATCGTTGTGGCGTTAGATTATGGAGGAATACCGGCAGTTACTCGTCATTTGTCTTCCTCAAAGGTATATTACAACTAATCATACCTTGTCTACATAATTCAATGTATCATTTTCCAGCTGAAATCGTTTACACGTGAGGAATATTTTTCGATTTAGTCTTTCACATTTCTAGACTCGAGACTGGTGTTTTTCAAAGTAGTGGGTGCTTTGTAATTTACAGAGAGCGCGTGAGAATATCTTTAAAAAAATTATTAAGTATTATTCACATGTCGAATGTATTTATATTGATTAGTTATTGTTACAATATTTATTTATGAAATTGCTAGTCATGAAAAATGTGGATAACTAAAAATGTATATATTCCTATTAGTATACATTCAAAGTTTAACAGTTGCAGGAATTTATTTGTGGTATTATCCTCTCCGCGAAACAAATTAAATTTAAAGTTAATAAAATATATAGAAGTCTAGTTAGCCACATTTTTCTCCGTTAAAAATGATCTATCATCCCGCCCTTGGATTGTAAGATGCCCTACCTGAAGGGGGTTCTCTACCTTGGAAAACACTGCTCTGTATGTGTGATTACAATCCACGAGAAGATTCATACATCCACGCAGTCGTTCCAGTTTGTTTACTTAATACCTTCCTAGATAATCCCGCTCGTACCGTGTACCTCCTGCGACTTAAACCGATTTCATTCTACGCATATAAATTAGAAATCAGTCGCATGTCGTGCACCGTGTTTCGGTGTAAATGGCTTTTTGCTCAGTGCGCGTGGATTCAGCGGACGAAAGTTACATCGACGTATGCAAATTTCAGGCGGCGTTAAAGTTTTCAAAACAATTCTAACGACGGACAACTATTTTCACAGCTCGCAACCCAATGGGGCCATTACCAGCCACTCGACTGGGGATGGTGATCAAAGTTTAATTGCACCCTTATCGAGCAGTTACATCTGCTAACAAACTCCGACTTGCATTGGACCAACTACGATGACGAACTATTTAACTTCACAAATGCCTCGAAACATTCGCATACTACTTTTACGTTATTCGATGATTGGACTGCACGGATTGCTGAAAAAAATCGGGGACAATTGAAATTCGATTGAAAGAATCGTTATCATAGGATGCTCATCATTTATTGGTCCTGTACATCGAATTATACAGATCGACATAGATATACAACACGTTGGAAAAATGCATTGAGATGAAACAGTTTTCTGAAGTTATTTTCAGTATGTCTTTCACCGATAAGACGTTCGAATATTCCAAAAAATATTGATCGAAGGGTGCAACTGATTTAATTGGTTCCAAAGAAATATATATATACATATTGCTAAAAAATATATAGAAATACTGAAATAAACAACAGAACGAGGAAAATATTTGTGATTCTCTGTGTGTGTAGATCGTTCTACGAACGAAAATAATAGATTGCGTTTATTAATATCGCGTACAAAATAATCAAAATAATACAATTCATATTATACAATTTAGTCACAATAATACATGATCATTCAAATTTGACAAAAGTGTGCCAAACCGTGATTCGTAAATATTTGCAGCAACAGGTTCGTAAGTCTAACCGGATACTTATACATTAGATATAACCGTCGTAAGCGGTGGTGTAAAAATTAAATTTCGATCTTATACTTACATTAATCTATAGTGTACAGCAATATCGGTAACGATGCAATTAAATTTATTTATCGAACATTCTCAATTTAATCCTTGTTTCGATTATGATTCGATATTTCGCGTGTGAATGATGAACACATCGTAACAAAGGTGAAACCAACAATGTAAAGATAGGATTTCTGAGTACATAGTACTCAAAATATCGTGCGCAGTGTCACATAAGGAATTTAGTAATCGCTTATATACGTAACGTACGTTTCTCAATAATAATAGGTTTGTTCCGTCGGAAAACGTCCTCCTTCCGGAACAAACGAAAAATGTAAAAATATATGTGATAACATGTATCAAGTTTCTCGAGAATACATGGAGATGATGGGTAGTTTCTGCGAATTATGTCATTTTGTGTTCACTTTACTCGTTTTTGTTGTCTTTGGCGGTATATGTCATTTGCGGGTGGTGGTGGTAAGTCTTCTTCTTCGCTGTCGTCGCCTCCTAGACGCGTTCTTCTACGTTTCGATCCGATACTCACTCCGTCATTGGTTTCATCGACAATCCAATGCACGGATTTCGCGAGGTCGAACAATTTTGTGTCGCATCCATTATCTGCTATCGGTAAAGGAGCTGGAAAGAGACATAACCTCTGTTGTGCCACATCTAACACAATCTCCGATCATTTTGTTAATTGTACACAGATTTAAAATAAATATGCGAAAGTAGAAAAATGTTACCATGGTCAGGTAATTGAATTCGATTAAAAACGTCCATGAGCAAGTCGACGGCCACGAATGGTCCTCTGAAGCAACCTGGTGGGGGGAGCATAGTACATAATTGTGCCGCCGCTGGTGGTAATGGGAAAGAACCGCCTGAAATAAAAGAGAACCAGTATATGACTGTAATTTATTTTACTTGATAGTAAATATAAAATACATTAATAGATACTTACCTGGTACTGGGTGCTCTCCCGGTAGTGGATTTACTTTCGGTTTATAAGGAATCATTTGTGATAAGTCGGGCCTCGGTAAAGATGCAATAGCTTCCTCTGGATCGGGAATTCGTGGCAACGCACCAGCTGTATTTCTAGTAACGCTAGATACTTCCATATACCCGATAGACCGTAACTCCATAGGAGTACATGGGTACAAGTCCAAAAATTTATATCTATCTACTAGCTGAGCAGTTTCCTTGCCTTCAAATTCTTTAATCTAAAGGATAGTAAAATACAAATAACATTATAACCTATAAAAAAATTGTATAAACTATAAGTTCAATGTTTAATGTTATAATACCTTTTCTAATACAGCACTCCGCCGCTTTTCAACTTTAACAATACTGGCTAAATCTCCGATGTTAGACTCAAATTCTAAAAATCGATTCCAAATGTCACTGAAATAAAATTTTGTAATATTAAATGCAAGAACGAATCTCCAGTTCATAAATATATCTTTATCAATAAGATCATAAATAAGTAAATATTTCGATTACATACACTGATTTTTCAGGTTCTAAACTACCCGAGGACAGAACTCTTTCAAACAAAACTCTTGTGTTATTATCCTCTGCAAAAGATAATAAAGTGTAATGATAGAACAATACAAATTCGAAAGCATCAGTATATATCTTACCATTTAAATGTGACAAGTAATCAATATAACAAAGTATATAATCAGGGTTATCTCCGAATTTCTTCAAACCAAGTTCAAATATCCGGAATGCAATATTTTTATCCTTGGTACAGTAATATTCCATTAATGCAGCTGCCACGTATACGTGATGTTTACATCTTGGATCCTCCCTAGCTCTTTTAAAAACTGTTCTAGCAGATTTTATACCTTCTGCGCGTCTAGCAAATTTCATGTATTGTACGAATGCCTATAACAAAAAACATTATTTAGTGACATTAAAATCAGTAAAAAAATACAAAGCCAATATTATCAGAAAATAATACTAACTAAAGTAGGATCAATGTCGGGTATATCAAGGAACTTTTGATATATTTGATGAACTTTCTCGTATTTCACTCTTCCTTCTTCGAAATCTGCATGTGCAAAATATAGTAACATATTCTTTGATAGCAATGTGCTTGTTGCCCTTTCAAACATGGTAGCGGCTTCATCGCTTAAATTTTTCGCAGCGTTCACGTCTCCCTTTTCAGTTAATATTTTCGAACTAAGTTCTAGAAAATGCGCAGCTTGATGCCATACTGCAGGATGGTGACCCAAGCATAGTAAACACTGTTCGATAGCAAACATCACTCTCCGCGCAACTAAAGAAGTATCTTCTGTTCTTAAGGGATTACTACGTTCCCACGCGATGTACTTTTTCCACAATTCAACCTATATTATACAAAAGTAGTAACTCTAGTATTGGCATATTTGTTTCTGTTGCATACTTACAATGATCCATAGAATACCTACCTGTTTAACTTCATCTGGGTGACCAGTTGGTGGAACACTAGGAGCACTTCGATTTAATCCTCTTGTTACAGCTTCCAATTCTTTAGCGACGCGTCGTGCGTTCATATAGTCTCTACTTCGCTCAATTGCCATTTTCTCTGCAATTATTGGATTAATATTTTGCTCAAATGCCATGTAATCTTTCCATAATTGTTCCATGTTTATCATAGGATTGACAACACCACGTTGATATACCTATAATTTAATGACATAAATACACGGCCAAATAAAGTTCACTGAAATATACTTCCAAACATATATCATTACCTTGCGAACGGCGCTAATTTTTTGATTCTCGGCATACGAGCCAACAGCCTCGACGCTTTTTAAGAACATGACATAGTCATTCCAAATACTGTAGGAATGTATATCCATTCCAATCTTATCCAATGCAAAATCATATGCTTGTGCCATTTTTTCCCTACGAGTATATGATTTTTTATTTACTTGTGTTGATAGATCCAAGTCCAACCGTTTACCACAAATTTCCTCAAAGATGTAAATACTTACTTATATGTTGCTAGACTGGCTTTTGTTTCTTTGACATAAGAAAGGTAAAGTTTCCACAACTCAATATTTAAGATTTTCATGAGGCACCTTTGGAAAAGCTGTCAGAGAAAAGAAGTACTTTAGAGGCAATGTAGGGAAACAATATAACGTCCACGTGAAGTCCATTCAAATGTGGTCACAAAAAAAACATATCTACTACCTTACTTACCCATACAGGCAAGTCTTTTTTAAACACATATTTAAACATCATCAATGATACCAATAAGAATCACATCAAAATTCAGGAAGTAAAAATTCAATAATTTATTAATGCAAATTTTTAATACAATCACTACTACAATATTGTATGTATATAATGGGAGAAATAATAATGCACCAATGCATCAATTGAGTATGGTTTATTGCATAAACATGTGGTTTAATAATTCAGAGAGGAACTTTTTAGACATGAGATTATAAAGGTAACATAAAATAAACCCCATAAAATGAAAAAGTTTATTTATTTTTTGCAGTTGGGGTTGATAACATAATTATGTTTGACCTATGTGGGATCGAGAAATGAATGATCCCAAAACATGACAAAAAAATTTAGACAGAACGAAGCAACACAAGGTGATAAAGTACTAAAGCTATCCTGTAAATGATTAGCTATGTATTCTATGTACAATAATTTTTAAAATATATGTTTATGTATTATCACCTTGTGCTACCTCTACATAGTTTCACAATATCTGAGAATGTTTCTCAAATATTGTTCAAGGGGAAGGTATGTTATGTAATACTCAAAGCTTATTTGGAAATCAAATATGTATACTATCAAAATTTTTTCTAGACTAGCATTTCTCAAATTGAGGTCTGTGAGCACTTAGAAGGGAAAAAGCACATTGTATCATGAAAGAAGACAAATGTAATATTTAATTTTTATTAAGAGAATTCTTCAATATAGAACATTAAAGAATTAGCATTTCTTTATAAACGATTTGCTTAAACACCATTTCAAAAAACATTTTTCTTGTAAACCACTGCTATTATATTTAATCTTTCAAGTTCTGTTAATGCAAACAAAAAGAATGGATATGCTTGTGCTTAGTATGAGTATTACCCCCATTTAATTTTTGAGAAGCACTATCGCGTATCTCATTAAATTTCAGTTCTTACGATTGTTCATATAATTCTGCTTTTACAAAATGTAATGAAAGGTAGTACATTTTTTTTCTCTTCCCTGGTTAAATAAGAAAGTGGAGCTTGAGAAACACTGCTCTAGACTATTATGTAAAGATCTGCATAAATATTGCCACTACTTTTGCATTGAATATTTATTTATAATTATTTTATTTTGTTTTATATGTAACAAAAGCTATACACATAATGAAATATGAATTTTATTGTCTGGCAAGTAAAATAATTCAAGCACAATGAAGAATGTGTTGCAGGAAGGAATATAAGGCTGTTTCATTCAGGAAGTTGTCTTCATAAGTTGATTTATGTTAATAATAAATCATTTTTTAAAATTTCTTGAACTACACATATTAGATCCATGTTATATTGTTTAAGAAATTATATTATTCAACGAAGAAAACAACCTCCCAAATATATCAACAGAGCAATCATTAATCAATGAAATATTTGCTTATGGTGAAGTATTGTTTTTATTCACCTTATATAATATGCAAAGTGCTTAGAATCACATTGTATGATAATATTTTATCACAACAAATTAATAATAACCTGTCATTGTAACGTGTAAACCTATTAAACTAGAAAAACCAGAGTAGACTTTTTAGTATATCAATGTTATGTTAAAAATTTTCCTACCATATATATAAAGGCTATTGGAAGTGTAACCACTCTCCATTAAGTTATAAACATGCATATAAGTATAAGTCTCTACAAAAGGAACAATTCACCCAATAGTCTTCAGCTATTATCAATAATGGGAACTGTTTGTACCTCAAATGAACAACTTAAACAGTACATATGACTAGAAGTTTGGCAATGTATTAAGTGTATTCGTTAAATTTTGAAACTCAGACAACTAATGTTAACATACCTTTTCCACCTTTTCAAAGTTGCGCATTTTCATCTGAAACAGCCATAAAAATTACACAATAAACTTCCATTCTCCATTATTGTAAACATTCTTTCAAACTTTCAATGCGGTGGATTTTATTCATAAAATGTTTTTTTGAACATTTTGTATTTGTACTATGGACAACAAATATGATTTAATCAATGGTGACAGAAGTTACCTCTTGTTCGATATAAATTTTCCAATAACGACCAGCCGAAGGAAACACAGAAACGAGCTTCTCAAACACTGGTCTTACTTCAGTGATAGGCCTGTTCTGTGCTTCACGGATAAGGATGCTCCATGCTTCCAAATCATAAGGCGAATCGTCTACCGTTTTTTGAGCACGTTGAAGTTTTTCGTTTCCCCAATCCTACAAGTATAAATGGACACGAATACAATTCAGAATAGAAGTACAGTACAGAATATATTGATACAAAAAAGTGAGGTTATATGTACATAATGCGAATTACCAACGCATTGTCCAATATACTTACGAATTCCGTTTTATCGTCTGTCATTTTGAAACAATTTAAACGTCACTAATATTCTACAAAAAAAAAAAACTACTACGTATCGAAGAGAAAAACGATAAAAGAAAAATCTTCATCAACCACTCACAATTGCCTTTAATCTTTGGTAAGCAGCACAGTCGAGAATTTCGATTCTGTTCGATACATCGTTCTCGCTGGGCGTTCGATATCCGGTTTACTTCAATTTGAATGCGTCACTCGTCAAGTTCAAATGGAGGGAGTACTTTAACCAAATATTTGTTTATTTGAAAATTGCTTAGAAGTGTGTAGTTTATATTTTTCTGTGAACAGAATAAGTGTAAAATGGTGCTCAATAAATAATTGAACTTAAGTAATAATACATATATCGCCAAAATTCGCGTAAAATTTGGATAAATACAAACGTTGGATTTCATTCGAATTGTTAAGAAAATTTAAATTTTCACTATTATTTAAACATTATACTAACCTCTTCAGGGACGATTTTTCTTCGCGCTTTTCTTATATCTCTAACTCATCGGAAATAACATTATCAGTCCAGCCAAACCGTAACATTTTTACTTCCTTTTTTGAGAGATTCTGTAGTGAATGTTATCAAATTTTTGTTCTTTTTATTATTGACAGTAGTTATAATTATAAAAGACTAAATGTCCACATATGTAGTCAAGGGCGCGAAGAGGTTAAATCGATGAACATTTTCATTTCTTTCGAATTCTTTAACTTAAGAAATTTTGTAAAGTATCTTCATTACATTCTTCAACAAAACAATTTTATCGCAAAATAATTGCAATTACTTCATGGATTAAAATAATTACAATTATTTATAAAGAAAAAATAAACGCCCCCGGGTGGGCTCGAACCACCAACCTTTCGGTTAACAGCCGAACGCGCTAGCCGATTGCGCCACGGAGGCTGATGACTATTGGTTTCAAATATTCAATGATACTATACAATACCAGTCATTTATCATTTTTAATAATACGGAATATTTATCGCTAGAACGCAAAATATAATCTAAGAAAATATCATTTTTGTAGTAATATTACATCCTTCCATCATATTATATATTTGATTGCGTGCATAGTATGCAACCGGTTCTTTCATCTCTGTAAAACAGAAAGTCTACGCAGGGCGTTCAATAATTTTAACGTATTATCAATTTATTTTTTAACATTTATTATGTGAAAGAAATTTAGGTCATTATGTAAAACTCTAATTATCAATTATTTACACATTTTTACTAAAGTGCCCCTAGCAATAGGCAACCCAATGTTCACACGTGTCGTAACCTCACGCCTGCGAAGTCGTAAATCCTTATTACACTTATTGTCACATATGAAGTAATTATATCTTGAAAATTAAAACTGACGACAATCGTTTCTTTGTTTCAGATTTGTCAATAACCTTTCAACATACTTCAAGGTGATTGTAATTGTAAGTCGAATCGAGGAAGTAAGTAATTATTTTAAATCATACGTTGTTATATCTAATATATGTGTATTATACTTTACGATCAAAACGTGATACATATTTGTATCTATTACTTGAAATTATAACTATTCTGAGTAATAATTTAGATTGGTTAAAGATGGGCATGAGAATCTTTTAATTTATTTTTATTTAGTTTATTCATCCGATGCTTAGTTTCAAAAATAAAAATTAAAAACTTTTAAAATATAAATCGCTCTAACGTGGCAGAATGTCATCGAAATTCTATCAGGCACTGTTTTCCCTAATAAAGAAGTTGCCTAAGAAAGGGTTACGTTCACCATACGTCAATTCCATTTCGTTTCAAATTCGATCCGAGCAATCGAAAGAGGACGTTTCGATTTTCGAGCATAAATAAGTATGAGAATTGAAAGCTACTACCGGCTCGAGTGTTGGTCACGATCGAGTCAAATCTACTGTGACGAGTTCGTCGATCAGCCTGGGGCAGAAATTCAGCATCGATCTCAGGTGAACACCTACCTTCTGGTACTGTTATGCCATAGAATCTTGAGTGTATGCTCTAGGGGTTCCCATCATTTTACGAACAATGTAATAAAACGTCGGTTGTATCGGTGAAATAACTGAACTTTATTCACAATTCTCGCTGTAAATTTGGCATGGAACGACCGTAAATAATCATAAATAATGTTACGTCGTAAGGAATTATGCTGTGCATTTCTTTTCGAATACTCTGAGTATCTTTGTGTTCAGAATCCTCATTATAATATCGTCTCATCTTTGAAAGAAGAGAAAAATAATGAATTAAAACAAATATTAGGCCATCCCATAAGTTCGTACCGCAGACTGTGTCAATATTTAATGAAAAAAACATTAGAAATTTTTCAGTGACGGTGTAATGACTATGTCAGAAAAGTGGAGAAATATTATAAAACGAAAGAGATTACCTTGTCACCTATTAATTTGAATAGCAGAAGAGTAAGTAAGTTTTTATGAGATTATACTCTTCACAATTTTCTCTTCTAAACACGAATTACGAAGCTGGTAGTAATAAATCTCGCAACACTATGCTATCATCCAAGAAAACCGTACCGAGTTTTAAACAAGATTTGCATTAGTATAAAAAGAAAATCTCGCATGCGTTGAACGTGAGAACGATGACGCGGCGTTCGGTTTTTCGTCACGCTCGATCTTCCGCGGAGATTCATTATACACAGAGTTCCAAAGTCGGAGCAGATCGATTAACACATCAATTTGCATTTAAGCGTAACTAACTTAATGCAGGGGCGCAAATGCATACATGCAAAGTAAGCTGTGCCTTACAAATGATTGCTTCGACTGACGACCATTTGTTATTCGCGTCCCGAACAAATTTCTATTTTGCATAATGACTAGACTCTCGTTCTCCAGCCGTTCTCGCTACTCGTCGTTACCAAACTGACAATTTTCTCATTTTTCTTTCAAACTGGCAAGCCACTAGGGAAATATTTCACAGCTCGATGAAGCTTATAAAACGAACGATTTCATCTTCATCATCATTTTATTTGCTACATATTTCACAGCAAAGTGTGGCGTTCGTTATCTTAGAAATTTCACGAGTTCTCGAGGCGAAATTCACGTGGCTGGGGTCAAATTGACGGAAAATGTTTAACTTTAAATTAAGACAGTGACTGGCCAAAGCAACGAGGTGTCGATAATGAATCTCAGCGTTAATTAGCCCCCGAAGGTGAGGCGATAGGTAGCCGGTCGTGGCATACCGATATCTTCTTCTCAGTCTGGCGCACACATCGCAAAGTAAAGGCTAACTGAAACGTCACGCCACTTGTTACTCGTTAGTGTGCACGATGCCATCTTTACTGCCGGCCACTCGGTCGAGTTACTCTTACGGCAGCCTCGTCGATACCGCAGCAGGGTCCTGTAATTAACAATGTTCTCCGCCTTTATCCGTCCTTGGCCAGGACGAGCTTCTTAGACAGATTTCGCCGAAGATGTGACTTATCGTCCACCTCGATGGCTGCCCAGGTCATTTTATATCGGGGACACGTATGTATCCTCGATGAGCTTACCATGGACAAACGAGTTCGATGAATCGTTCTTTCAATTATAAGATTCTAAGTGCGAAATAGACCTAATGGACATCTTGGATGGAAACTAGGGTGAATAATTTTTAAAAGAGGCGGAGCAAAGAGAGAAATTTATCATTCGATATTTTAAGTAGCGACGAGAACAAGAGATAGTGTCTATTGCATCTAGGTTAACTCTTGTGTTGATAACTGGGCAAAGAGATAGCCACGTCCTATATTTTTAAACAATTTACACAGTAACATATTCAATGGATAATTAAATATCGAGTTTCGTTTGGTTATACGATGACTTTTGCTGGAACAAAAGTTGCAATCATTCTCCAATTATAGCATCCTTGCAACCTTATCTCGATCCACTGAGTTTGTTTGATGTACGATGGGGTAGCTGGTGACATTTCCAGGGAGAGTCGCTGTTACAAGAATCGTAGGATTCTCGGCCGGATGAGCTGAAATTAGAGAAATTGTCTCTCAGAGGAATCCCGTAACGTTGGATCTGGCATCAGGTGGAGTTAGTTCGTCCAGCTCAGGGACCGTGGTCCAATCTGGTAGGTATCTTTCGAGCGTCGACAGAGAGTGCTTCCATTACGCTGGGCGGTGGTCCCTCGTTATATCCGGGACAGGCAAGTCTGTGGCTACTCATCTGATAGTCCGAGGATTTATGGCGGCCCTGATGGTTCATTTAGCGCTGACATGGCCGGACAGGGGCGGGTCGAGACGCTTTCGCGTACGTGTGTGCGTGCGTTAACGCGACAATACGGAAATATCTTGTTAAAAACGGTTTGAGTGGCGCTATAGATTGGCTGATTTAACTGCATACGCATCGCGCGTCAAGTGCATCAATTGGGAAATAAGCCTAAACTGCGCCTCGAAAAACCGTTATTAAACAGTTGCCGTTCGTTAATCGAACGGGGGACACTCTCGTTTTCAACGAGTGAAATTTTAACTAGGACCTCGATCACGGTTGTCTCTCGAATATCGCGATAGTGTGACAGGGACCTCTTGTTATTCTCGTCTCGTCAACACGAGGCGCGTAACGAGTCCCGGCTCGAATATTTCGAAAGAAATAGGAATAGGTGTGCAAATTAATCCTTTCAGACTTGAATTATTTTTTTTTTTTTGTACTAGTGTAATTTAATTTTTAGGGTCAACTTGGACTAAAATTAGTATGGAAAAAATGAGTTGCTTAATTTCCACGTTTTTCATGACGGACTTCGTTTCGGTTGGCATATTAGTTCAATGTCCTTCTTAAAAATCAAATGAAGGAAGTTGGTGCTATCGTCATTACGCGAAATGCATAAGGTATCACCGTTACTTTTGAATAACGCGAATAATCGTTACCAGTTCAGCACTGAATCACCAAGTAGTCTTGAAATAACCATATAAGGATCATCCTTATGAAACAAGGAAGCGTCAAATCCGTCATTTGTAAAACACATGGAAACGACACGGTTACTCTGCAACCTTGGTATCCTCTATCGTGCACCGAGTAACTGGTTAAGGTAAAGCTAATAATCGCAGACACGACTCGCGTGTACCTTTCTACAGCCGTGCCAGTGAACTGATTTCCGAGAGCTGCATCATTGTGCAACTGAATTCGTTCGGTGCAACCTTGGCTACCGTAAAACACGCCTCGAGTTGCTCCGTCATTCTCGATGTTCCTCGAACGTAGGATACAGTCGGAGAAGGGCAAAATTCTTTTCTGGATAAATATCTCGAATAACGTCTAAAAGATAAACACTTGCTCATTTGTCATTCGTTAAATTGGAGGATAGGAATCTCCACAACAGTTCAGTTTATAGAATAAATTCTAGCTAAGTTATATTTTAAATAGTTTATATGATGCCAACAAAAAGTTACCAGTTTTTTTAGTGACCGGAGCTGTCTCCTTATTGCACCACGAAAAAGAGGAATTTTTTAAATCCGTGATTATGTTCTAGCCTCAAAACTATAAAAAAATTCAGCTGCCTTCTTGTTCCAGCACATCCCTCAATTGCAGAGTAGAATATTCCTCAATAACAGTTCAATCAAATAAACGAATGAATTCCTAAACGTTCCTTTCATTCGTAGCCAGTTATTCGAACCAATTTTTAATTCCATCTCTCCCAACGTAACTCATCATCTGATGGACCACGAGATAAATATAAATCCAGCCAATCATTGCACTCGCATCCGACAACGACGGACCGATGGAAAAGTACGAACGTTTCCGCTTAGGTTCCCTTTCGTCGTTCGCCTAACGGGGAACTGCGAAATGCGTAAAGAACATTTTATAGCGGTGAGTTTCTTGCATGCGCGTACGTATGCAACTCGCGTTACACCGCCGCCGTGGGAAACGTGACACGGGCTCGCTCCTAAACCTGAAAAGCCGTTTCGAGATCGCGGACAGAGGACTCTGGCAGCCGTAGGTACTCGGCACGATTGATACACGGGGAGGAAAAAAATGAGGAACCTTCGATAGCCGCGCGCAATAAATTACTCATTTGCTTGTCATCAAACACGGCCGGACGTCATCGAAACGTCGCGCGCTGTCCTTTATGAAGAAATCGGCGATGCCGACGGGCGCTCGAGGAACTCGTCGAGTGCCTTTTCGATGTTTCAACTACGGGCTTCTCGAAGGGAACCATTTCCACGGTATTACCAGAGGAACGATGGTCGTCGTTCCTTGATAAGGGAGTATTCTCGATGTTGTACCGCTCAAGATAATTAATCTCGTACAATTCCTGTTTGGTATCAATTTCTATGAAAGGATTACTCAAATTAATAGTGACAATTGTAGATTTATATTTAGAACGTTTATCGTTAGATATTGGATCATTCAGCATCTTCAATATTTAATATATGAGTCTTACAGTATACTTTTTCCTTGTTAATATTATTGCAAACAATTATTGACAGAATCGAGTAAAACGAATGTCACCGACCCAGGCAATTCAAACACTGGAAGAACGATATTTCGTATGCACCAACCTAATATTTTGAAAACAGTGCTCTCGACAAAAATATTCAATCATTGAATCGAATAAAGTCATTGGCTGACGTTTACGTTCGAGCTACGTTAATCGAACAAATTTCCCAACGTGCCGTTTATTTTATAGAGTGTCGACGATCAGCTATTACTTTTAACAGACTCGGTCGACGAACGTTTGACTCCAGTAAATAACAGTGTCTCGTTTTCATTGGTGGATTCAACTCTGTTGTCGCTTCTTGCAGCACCGTTCGCTCGTAGCCGTCGTCAAATGATCAGCTTCCTCGTAAAGATCCCACGATATGACATGTGTTATGGCCATAGCGAGGGCTTTCTGCGTGGCAGTTTTGTAGAAATGCAGGCGCGCGTGTCCGCTTATGTCCACCAGCATCATCCAGGAACTCTTGTTTTGCAAAGTCGCCTCGTTACCCGCGAATTGCGAGTCTGGTGTCGTTGCGTCAACCGCAAGCGTACCTAATAAAATTCGTACGATGATCTTTTACCAGGCGAAAATCTACTTATTTGTTAGAGAAAAAAAGAAATATATCAAATTATAAAGTACCCTTAATTTTCGGTTTAAAATAAAATATACTGTCTCTTCGATCGCGACGAACGCCAGGTCTATTTACGAGCCGCAGACGTTTTCGTAATTCACTTTCTAATGCGCAGCTAAAATTATATCGTCACTTTTACCACGGTAACGGGTCCCTGGCTTACTGTGTAGTATCCAATCCCTTATACGTTCGCAATCAAATGGGCTCGCCACGAATGCGCACGTGAGGCATGATTTATAACCGCTCGCAATGCCGCAAAAAGATGCTCCGTTTCGTTCGCACATCGCTGAAGCGATGTTAGACCAAGTGGAAGACGTAGAAGATATTGTACTTGTATCATGCGCCCTTTTTCGTCATGACGGTCTGGCAATCGGATCAGCTCGACTTGGAAATCTTTGTTTCGTCATTTTTCGAAGATTTCTCGCGAGAGGTGCTCCTCTTGGAACGCGTTGCAAAACGTATGCTTGTTGCTTCGAGCATTTTAATTTGTAATAGCAAGACTACACCTTAGATAAGATTACCTTAGACTTCGATGCATAGTTGCAAATTAGCATTCGCAGATGGTGTTTACAAGATAGAAAGAGTTATTTTTGATATTTACTACAATTATTCGCACTACTTTACCCTGAATATGAAAAGTCAGAGAAGTAAGCGTTCGATAATTCGGAAATTTCTTTTATTCCTCAGCCTTGTCTGGTTATTATCACAGTTGAAGCACCAGAGGCTTCGTTCACCTAATCACCAATTTTAATCAAATTCCACTAGAATATATACACTGTAAATTTTGGAAGATCGACAGAGATATTTATAAATCTTGCAAATATAGTTACATTTCAATCCTCGCATAGTCCACGATTACAATAAACCTCAATTCAAGTCTCGTTCTATTAAACGCGTAACTCAGTTTCAGTGCGACTCTATTATATTAATTTATAATAGAGATAGCGTATTCGCGCCACACGCATGAACGCATATATGCAACATGGACAAATTTACAACTCCGTTTCCCCAACGACACGGTGAACAATGTCTAATCACAAGGCGATAAACAAATTTGTGGCTCATGAATGAAACGGGTCTACGGGCCACGAATTGTGCCGCGCGTACAAACGTATCCACGGCTCGCACCTACTAATGATGACAAATCTATATCCGTGCGAGCTAGTCGGCGCAATTAATAACGAACGCGGACACACCGAGCCATTCGTTACATTCAACTGTACGCAAGCGAATATTTCAGTGCAACGATAATCACGCACCGTCTCTGTACCCTTATTCGCGTCTCTTAGGCGTCGACGCACGCGAAGCGATGCGAAAAATTTGCGGAGGCTGACAAATCACGTGTGTTTCGGTTCACGCGATAGGGGACATCCAAACACATTTGTTCGAATCGTTCTGGTCGCTTATCGGGCTTCTGTATAGCTGATTGCGGTTGTTTCATTGCTGGCGATGTGTTATCACTACTGAACTGTGGATTCTGGCCATTCGTGGTAAAACGTAGGCTGAATTTATACAAGGTAGAATGTTAATATTATTATATTCATTTTGATTGGAAATTGGTGTTGAGGCCATCTTCGAAATAGACACTTTATTCATCGATCGACGTCTGAAATTAATTCGTTCTATTAAATTTTACACGGCAATGTAAATCTGATAATGAGATTGTTATTATCAATGCTAAAACATTTCAGCGGAATCAGAAATGCATACAAGTCAAAACGCGTTAGCAAGTTGTTGACACTGTTCTTCTGTGTAGCTTGAATTTTATTTTTCTTTTATAATTGTGTGCCTTGAAGAGTTAATAATCTACAGTATCAGGTCGCTCCACTAGATTTGATTCTATACTGAAGAAATAGCAGTCGAAACTTCAACCTTATCTCAATTAATATCTCATAGATCCAAAAAAATAGTGTTACTTTTTAGTACAAAAATTCGTATTACAATCAAATCATGGACAATGAGGGCATACGAATTCCACAACTATCAAGTAATTCAAAGGGACATCCTGTCACAGAGACAGCGTAAACCATTGAAAAGGAGAATAATAAAAAAAAGCTAGTGATTCAAAGCATGCGTCACAATTTGATCGAGTAGCGAAAGGGTTAACGCGACGCAGGAGTTATCAATTTATCGCGTACGGTACGTGCAACCAGAGCGGAGTATCGTTCCGCTCGTATCGGTGTCGCTAATTGCAACTAAGCGACCGACCCTGTACCCAATAACTCTTCCCTTTCTTTTCTTCCGTCCGTCGGCGGTCCAATTACCAGCGCAACGGTAATCAACGTTCCGTAGCATCCGCCACCCATCGATACCCTGTAATTTCTGTTTCTATATTTAATTACCGACACGTCCTATCGTATACCTGGACGATCGCCGCGATACATTTCACTCAGGATCGCGAAAGTCTTACCCTCGCGTCCCTCTTTCTCGCTGTTCACCGCGCTGGCTCGCGCACGCGCTGGGCAATTTGTAGCCGTTTTGCTGATAGCCAACGGACGGTTAATAGAAATACTGGTACAACGTTAGGAAGTTATACCGTCATTAGCGTCGTGGAAATATACCACGGGCTGGCAGGGTTCGGCGGAAATCGCGGTGGCGAGGCGAGCGCGTCAAGCACGTTCGTGCCTCGTAGGGCCCGGGACGCGATGGGAATGTCACGTGGCCGTCAACAGGGCCCCCGTATTGGAAAATGGACGACGTGGGTATATACGCGAGCCGTTCGTAAATTCAATTATAGGAGAACCCGATCCCATTAGAAGCCGGCGAGCAGTAAAAAGCGGCGAGAGCCGTGCACGGAGAACGCGCGCGCTGGCCGATTCAGGGATGCGTGCCGCAACCATCGATTCCTTCTCACCGCGGCTCCCTCGACGGCATGCAGATATCGTTCTTTCGAAACCAGCCGTGCCAATGCGTTTTCCACGGGGTCTCGTTATTGTTCCCGCGGGTCCCTTCACTGTTTTCAATGGATCCTGCAAGACCGATACTCGCGATAGATTCTGCGAGGTTAAAACTTTGTTTAGAGACGATTGCAAACTACATATGGAATCGAATGTAGTGGAGATGGTGGATGTTGATGGGAGGTTAGTATACCACAGGTGCTTATTGCGAATTTGGTTTAATAATTACACTACGACGGTATGCGTTTTATGGAATGTCTGCCTGTTTGTCTTTGTTTACCATATTTCCTTCTGAAGCGCCATTTATCTGAATCTTCGACTTACAGTTCCGTTTTCTTTTTTTCTTAGCCTCTTCACGCCCTCGGCCACATATGTGGACCTTTACTTTTCTATAATTATAATTACTGTCGATAATAAAAAGTACGAAAATTTGATAGTAACAAAAAAGAATCATCACTAAAGACATTAAACACAGTCTGGATCCTGTACAATTGGGTCAAGTCCAATGGATATACGTTCACCGCGCACGTCGACTTTATCTGAAATTACAATGCGATTCGATCATTATTTTCTTTCTTCGTTTACTTTGAAACATCGCCCCGACAAGCCTCCCAGCTTTTTACGGTGTTTAATACTTGCCACCCTCTAATTTCGACGGTTCTTTGCGAGCATCAGTAGTCTATTTATCAGTAGTCTATTTATTCATTGGTTGTTACGCGTTTCTTGTTACCTCGTTAAATGCATCGTGCTCCAGTTTCTTCTATCGATAAATAGCATCAATCGGAAGACGCGTGGCCGCGATGCGAATGGCACGCCACGGCAAGTACGAGTTTCTTATCGCCGCTGCCATAAGCGACTCTGTTCCACGGACTTTTTTGTCAACGTTGGCCGAGAACTTGACGCAAGTAGCAGCGTTTACTTAATTCAAAATGAACCTTGTAATGCACATACATACATACGTGAGTAAGCAGACATGGAAACGCACAAAGAACGCGTATTGCTCGAGTGGGTCACGAAAGTATTCCAACGTTTTTGAAATATTAGCCCTTAACCCTCTGTGGACTCGTGGAACTTTCAGGTCACGTGCTAATATACTGACATTTTACCAAATAATTTTAGTTTTTCCACAAGATGTCTTCTATGTCTCGATTATATAATGTCTCCGATATCCAGTCACATGTCACAATATTGATGGCAGTTGACAGCACGCTCAATTTGAAATATTAAATTAAACGCCTTGCAAGTTGCCCGCAAGAAAAAAATCAATGGACTTGGCCTGTGAATTCTTGGGTCTTTAAAGATGGTAATGGCGCATAAAAAGATATAAACGAGAGAAACAAAATTGTAAAATCGCTTCAGGACGAATTTCGCAAACGGACTAATTATGAAATATGACATTTCTCGACCGCGCAAGAAAGAAGGGAACGTAGAAAGAACGACGGATTAATGACGAGAATTAATTATATGGCGTGGAACGTTTCGATCGACACGCTTTCATTTACAAGTACGGAGTTCGGAACGGCGAGGCATCAGCATGAAAGGACGTCATGTCGTCGTTGATATCCACAATTGCACCGACTCGGGGAGAATTCCGGCGGGGACTGGAATCAACGCAACGGCGGTATTCCGCTTAAGTTATGGCCTCGGTTATAGCCGCCGTTCGGACTACAAATTCTCGTGAAGGTATACGGTAGGATTTGTACTTACCTAGTACGGAGACTACCTACAACTTAGTAGAATACCAGTGTGCAGAAATCTTGTTGCCAGACGGGACAAATACGCGGCTACGGCAGAGATATTGCGTCTCGGGGTGCTACACTCTGGAAAATAGCCTAATGATCGTATTGTGACTGCCTGGTCGTCACAAAACATCTCCGGGGCTTTACCCAGTTGCGGCTTTATTTATCGTCCCGCGACCGCCTAACTACCGTGTAACGGGTAAAACGTTAACGAGGATGCAGATGTATTTATATGGGAGCGTGATCGGTAATGTCCTCGGAAAAGGTTACCGCTTCGCCAACGGTCAATAATTTTTACGATCGACGTTGATCGACGTCCGTCGCCTATCCATACGTGATTTGCCTTTTAATTCCACTGCGCCAACACTTTCTCCTCTCTTCCTCGCTTATCAATTTGCGAAACACAGTTCTCTCGGTGAATATTTATAGGTCTATTATTTCTATTCTGTTAGTTTATGCAAATAGATTTTGCAGTGTACGTGAAACTTAACAGGTCGACAAATGTACGGCGCATACTTCATATTCGAAATAGATCGTAACACCCTGCGCGTTAATGTGTTTAAAATAAATAAAATATCATTAACACATTTGCGGCTGGCAGATATTTGATGCTTTAAATATCGAGTAGCGACGAAGATAATAAAATTCTGAAGCTGGACATCGCAAATTTGTATCGTTAGGGCGAAGATAAAAATGACAGAATATACTTTAAAATATCAATGTTGTAAATATGTCGCAAGTCTCGGCTTAATATTAGTATTAATTTATTATTCGTCGTGATAAAGAAACGCTAGGACGTGGTTTGGGACACGAAGGAAAGGCAGGTGAGCAACACGCTTATCCATATTTTTTTTTACGATTTTAATGTCGTAACCCTGCCAAATACAATAATAATAGTAATAGTAGCAATTATAATAAGAATCATAATAATGATAATGATAATAATATTATCTAAAATATGTAACCATCATTTCGATAATAAGATTATCGACAGGCGCGATGTTGTACCACGCAGGACGAACGATGACGCACCGTGCGCGCATTGCCGCGACTCGACGATATAATTTATTAACGACAAATCGGGACGCGGATCGCCCTTTACGATATAGAACAATAATTTTCGCTTCCACGACAGGAATCGCGACGCGCGATATTTAATCCCTTGTTATACGATCTAATTTCAAATCACCACCAGCGTTACAATCAGATATTAAGGTCGCTCGTGCTGTTCGTATTTGGCCCGAATTTCGTATCGCGAGCCTCGCACGTTATCGTAGGCCAAGGGGTTAAATACGCGCGGAGCCCTGCCGTCGCAAAATGTTTTATCTTTCTTATTTTCTTTCTTTCTTTAGGACTTTCATCGCGGCTGGGTAACGCGTTCTTCGAGACGCGTCCTCGCGCCGATAACGTGTATAAATATATAATTTCGTGCGTATTTTCGTAGTATAATTCGCTAACGCTCCACATAAATTCATATTTCCACATCATTTCCGCGGCACACAATAATTACACGCTCTTCGTTTTCGTTCGATCGCAATAAATAAATTATCCAAATCAAGGACATCGATATATCGATATAACAGTAATAAGATTACAACCACATTTACAATATATATCTATATTTATCTATATACGTATATGTATATATGTATATATATATAGATTTTTATTTATATATATATAATATATATATATATATTTTTTTTTTATTCTTTTAATGCACTAACGAGCCTCCCTTGCCGACGCGCGCGCGATACGAATGGCGACAACGTCCTCAAGCGACGCGGTTTAAAGTAATTAGAAAGTACAAATTGTTTTTTTTTTTTTATATAGTAATGCCTTCGTTTATACAGTGAGTCGTAACAATATATTATTATCGATCCTACGCAAAAACCTACGCGACATATACAGTTTTATCCTTAGAAAGTAATAGTTGGTGGCGCGCGACTTACGATCCGTCCTTTTCTGAATTTCGGCGACGGTTAATGTTCGTCAACGTTCGCTCGTGCACTTCCCGCGTCCAACTGAAACACGTTCGTCGATACTCCAACAAATTGGACGTCCAATCCACCGTTCGGTATCGGAGAATAATTACCCAGAAATTAATAACGACGATTAAAGAATAATCAGACACGATTAGCACAGAAGAATTACTAATTTATGATCGATAATTTGCAAATGTATATAATTTTGATTGATTTTGAGCGACGATAACAGAAGTAATCATTGCTCAAATCTGCTTCGAGTTTCTCGATAACGCTGGAGTTGGATACTCGCGTTCCAGTGTTACGCTGTTTGTTCGAAGAATCCGAAATCGTTTTCGCGCGAAGTTAGATTCTTCTACCGCGGGAAACGACGAACGATGCGCGACGAAGATGAACCGCGGCGAAATTCAGCATTAAGGGCACGCCACGCGCCTCGCAGTGTCTAAATCCGTGCGAGATCCGAGAGAGAATTACTGGCCCCCATTGATTACATTATTGCGAAAGAATTATGCTACGTTGACCCGCTGCTCGTCCATCGACGATGATCAACAATGATTACCTTTACATATTATTTACAGTAGTTATTGCTCCGCTAGTGTCTATCTTACGACCTAGTAGTTCCGTTTAGTGTCATTACGAGAATTTCAGTATCGGAGTCAAGAATCACCGCGTCGTTCCTCGTCACGGGAGACATTGGACCACACGAAGCGATTTACGTTTGAAAATGGACGCGAATCGTAGGGATCGAGTAACGTCGATCAATCGTCTTCCAGATCGTCAACAGAGGTTTTTTTTCCAATTTTCTGAATTTAAAAGCACAGTGAATTCTGTCTAAAAGGCGCGAGAACTTTTTGTTTAAGGAACGCGTGGTTATCCCTATTGCTTCATCCAGCAATAGTGGTTTTAATCTCGAGCTTGGGGGAATGTCGACTGTAGTTGATACTTGCAAAGAAAAATGAAATTCAGTTCTGATAAAGTTATCGAAAGGAAAAAGTAATCGTAATCTTTTAGTTTCCTAATTGCATAAATTTTAATCGTGTCACGAAAATACGATTGAGTTTTTAATTACATGAAATGAGTTATGATGTGATCAGTGGGTAGAAACGTACGTTTCATATTTATTAAGCAAGGAGGAAACTGAAGGATTATATTTCAGAACCTACACAGTCAAGACGATTGCTCATATTACCGAACATTCTTGGAGAATTTGTCCACCTACACGTTGCATAATTACGCAAATTTTATTCAACGTCCTGTCTTATCTCCCGTGTAGCCTGATGTCTCGCAGACGTAAACGCGCGCACACCTTTCGCGGCGATGCACTTATATGCGCTTCTGCGTAATGGATCTTCGAGAACCGATCTCCTCATATTGTCCACGTTGATGTATATCTACGCACGTCGAATTCAACGTGCGAAAGCACCAAGAAAGATTGAGCACCGCGCATGATCGCAGATTAAAGACGCAATTTATTGCAGTTGCTTGATAAGGTATGCCTGTGAGTGACCGATGCTTGTGTGTATGCCCGTGTGCGTGTCCGTGTGTGTATGCTTTACTGGCCCTTGAAACGATTAATGGAAAATTATCGCTACTTCGACAGGCTGACCTGTCAGCTTCGTCTTCGAAAAGCTCGATACATCGCCGTTCGCTTATTTTTTTTTTTGTTTCCTTTTTTTCTTTATCGGTTTTTCACAGTTTCCATTCGAAGGGCTCGCTTTCGTACAGCCGTAGAAGTTACTCTAATGGTTCCCTAAAATTATTAATACGTTTTTTTTTCCGTGGAATTATTTTTCGACAGCCGTGTAAGCGCACGAGAATTGCGAAATTGAGAGTTTTACAACGAATTCAGGTACGTCGATAACCATCGAACGATCGAGCAACTATCGATTGAAACGACCGAAGTTGTTGGGGCTGCAATTTTTAAATATGACGACGCGAAACGTTTCTCTTTTTATACATGATCTCGTTCCTTCGGTTATTTGTTGCATTGAAAGTAAAGAAAGAGTCGATCTAACTCATTAAGTACTAATATCCTTTTTAGAGGATGTTCGAATAAATATTTTTTTTTTTTCTGATATTCAAACTTATTCGAGTATCGTGTGATTGTTATGAGATGAAGTTGAAACTTAAACAAAATGTGCTGTAACGTTTATTATAATTCTTTTTATAATACAATAGGGACAAAACAAGTATTCAGCACTAATTTACTTGATTCCTCTAGTACGCGATATTCTCAGATTTTAGTTAAAAACTAATTTCGTCTTACGGTCTTATGATCTTTCATAGTAAATTGTTCGTAGAAGCTTACAGTAGTGTTGTTTGGCGTTTTACATTGTATAATTTACAAGTATCTCGATATTATTACATGTACCTAGGTTAAAGGATTCTATTTAAAGGGTTCGTCATCGTAACTTGCCAAGAAAACGTGTTTTCTATTTAACACCCCTATGGCCGTGCTACCCTAAAAAATAATTTCTTCGATTCCTTGTTCTCATTTTTAAGAAACTTTTTGATATTTAAAACATATCACACAAATGAACATTGTGACAGATTACTATTATCGATACAAGATTAATCACAGAATCCACGCAGTTGACGAGTACTTTATATCAAAACTGTTTGACGAAAAATAAAATCTATGCTTACTTGAATACAGTCAAAATCTATATCGCGAAAATGAACATAGCCATTAGAGTGTTAATGAAATATCTTCGAATTAAATACAGTCAGACCCATAAATATTCATACCTTCTATGTCTACTGAAGAAATTTGTCTAAATTAAATGATAGGTTTAACGTTTCCAAAATAATGTTCCGTTACAAATATGTACGCGAATAAACTTTACACATGTATGTGTTTATAACGAGAAATTTATTTGGAAGCATCAAGCCTATCATTTAGTTTAAATAAATTCCTTCAGCAGGCGTACAGGGTACGAATACTTATGGGACAGACTGCATATAGAAAATAGACGTCAGTTTTAGAAGAGCAACAATTTAGTACTCGACGGGTTAACAGAAGTCAAGGAACGCTAACTGTTTGGAAAATCGAGCAACGAAGCCTTCCAGAAGTGACAAAAGCAAACATTCAGCGATTACGAATTGGTCGCGTGTCCCGACACCGATTACCAACGTATTTGCCCCCGTCTCTCCCGCCCTCGACCCGATTTGAATCCAAAGTGTGCCAACTGAATTCTCGTCGGTCGCGAGCGTGCACCGCTCGTTCGTGATAGGCGATTTCGATCCAAATGCGAAGCCTCGATTAGTTGTTTGTCGGTTGACGTCTGTTAAGGCACTTGAAATGCTAATTTCCCTAGGTGGGGCCTTCGTAGGAAATCGGTCGCGTTCAATACGGGGTCTCTGTTCCCTGCTTCCCCGGTCCATTGATGGTTCGCCTTCTACGGGAAATTGAATAGACTCGCATTAACATGGAACACAAATAGCCGATGCACGCGTCAACTTTTCACGAATCTCTTCTTCGCGTCGCGGCCAAGGAATGTCTGCGCTCGGGGGAATGTTCCGTTCGTCGTTAGCCTTGAGAACCATCGATGAGAGGTCGTCGGCGTGCTCGTTCCCGGGAAATTCTCCATTTCCTGGGTTCGCCTTCGGTAACGACAATTTCACGATAATTTAACGACAGTCGCGCCCTCGGTGTGTCGCGCGACCATTACGGAGTTTGGAATGTAGTTGGAGTCGAACGATGAAACTTCTAAGGATAGTGGCCGGCGTGATAGGGGCCATGAACGTAACGATTCTTCGCTGAACAATTTGTATAACTCGACGAGTCGAATAAGATCTCTGGAACAGGAGTCGTTGGGCCAGTCTGTTGCCATAGCGTTGCTTCTGTCGACCAGTTACAGGTCTAGGCGATAGTTTCGTGAGATGTACTCATTCCTTCCACTGCTCCTCCAGATTCTCCAAGGATCGTATTCATTCCTGAGTTATATAATTAGTAATTAAACACTCTTTCAGGGATCTCATTAAACTTGACGTTTAATACAATTATCGATGACGTGATTATTTGAATGATAAATGCCGAAAAGTCTGAAGATGGTGCCTCGTGTGATAGGATCTGCTGACGTAAATGATATTCTGTACAATAATTTGAATAAAGATCCCCGGAATGGCAAGTGCTGGCACAACTCTGCTTCGTGCCATAATCTTACTTTATTAAAACAGTAGCAGATATTTAATTGTCAAGTGTCATTCCTACCCCTCCTTCCCCAACTTTGAATCACTCCTTCAGAGATCTCGTTGAACTCGTTGAGCCGCGCAACTATCAATGATACTGTTCAACAATTAATTCTAAAGTAGGGGTCGCCGTTCAACATGCCCTTCGATGACAAAATCCACTCGTTCTACGATAAATCGTTACGGTTATACCTCCTATGACGCTCAAGAATCGGGTATATATACAGTCTCGTCGCCGCCTAATTAAGATCAACGCGATCCCAGGGGTTATATCCGTCCGAAAAGAAAGAAACGACTCGGTTCGATCGCCGTGTCGACAATTAACCGAGAGGAATCGTCTCGAGCGGAGAGGTAACGTCGTACGACGTCGAGATGCAGCGTCGAGGTGTGCACGACCAGGCACGAGCTCTCGGGGGAAAAAATGATAATGATCAAAGAGGGTGTCGGCATGACGTCAGTATACATTTCTCATCGCCCGTGCCGCGCTCAGATTACTGACGGCTGGCCCGCTGAAGAAATTCCCTAAGGTACAACGGTATCAGTCATCAAGATCGTAGAATGGCATCCTGGGTGGCACCTCGTCCATTTTCGGATTGAATTTCGCAGTGACGATCATACGAAAATTATTCATGCATCCTGGAGGCGCGGTCCATTCGGCGCCATCCATGGAATCGCCATACTTCGACGCAAGCCAGGGACGTGAACGTGAAGCTACGAACGTGAAACGACCCTTCTTTATAAGGTGCGAAGCCGATGGGCGATCGTTTCGAACTATCGGTCGACGAATCGACGAATGTAACACGTTGCCTGTCGATCGTCGTTCACACTGACGTCACGAAATTAGAGAAATCGGAAGGTATTGAATTCCAAGGAAGATGGTAACAGCAATTTTAGCGCATGATTGGGGTTTACTCGTGCTATCGACTTGCTATCGCGAGGGGGTCGGTAGAGTTGTCAAAGTTATGCCATAATCGAGGAATGGTTGACCAGATATGCTGCACCTATTGGATCGTCATCCCTCCCACTGTTTATCTTTCTTATAAATTGCATCCCACTGCATATCATTTATTTCTATATACAGCAATCTTTCAGATAGTAACCTAATTGCTCGAATTTACGATCAGGTGTCATCTCTATGAACTTCATCCCGTTGTATCCATTTCGTTGACCTATTTGCGTGGCCAGTTTCAAAGATTCACCACTCGTGCTTCAGATATTAATAAAGAGGGTTCCGACTTTTGAGATACTACCGCACATCATTTCGATACAAGGATCTACGATCTAAAGTCGATAGCGCGAGATCGATTCCCCATCGTGCAACCACGGTTCTTGATAGACGGGATTGTCGATTTTCCCAGGAAAACGCGAGGCTCGGTGTACGACGAAGAAAAATAATCGGTTGGACATTTCGCTGGTCCTCCGAGCGAGGATTCGAAGGGTTATGAAATGTGTACAAGCACGAAGATTCGCGTGACTTAAGGCACTAGCAGTATACTTAAGGCCTAACGCAGCGTCCTCTCTCTTAACATTAAAAGGCACTATTCCCTATGAAAATACAACACGTAACAAATATTAATTTATCAATCTTCGCATTAATCTTACACGTAGAGGTTTCTCTTTAATGATATAAACTGGCTCTAGCATATACTGGCATCTTGTTCCATCGTTTTAACTAGCTTCGAAATAGTTTCTGCTTTTCTTTAGCTACCATTAGTCGCGTTACTTGCGCAGCGGCGAAAACACAGGTTCGAAGAAAACGGGGGTTGTGGGTGGGAGGGAATGCTACACACGTGCTGTATACGGAAACGTCGTACTTCTCAAGGTTTCTAAATTATTTACAATACGCATCGCTACGCGAATAGCGTGTTCGACATTCCTGCGACACGTCCGGCTGAGATCGCACGAAATGTCTTGTTCGTGCTCTTCGCAGAAAAAATAGAACATGAATGTAGCTTGGCACGATCTCGTCGTCCTAGCTTTTAGAAATCTGCACTCCTGTTCTGTTTATCCTGCGAGCGTGGTCGAATCAAAATTATCTGGTCGCTCGAGGTCATCCATCATCCCCGCCTTTTGGTCATCCTTGACCATTTCCTTGCGCCATTTCTCGTGTTCTCCGAGTAACTAATTCAATACACACACTTTGTCTCTGAAAGTGAGAATCGAGGTTCGCGGAAGTGACTTCGAGCAGCCAGTGGACTTCGATTCAACTGTAGTTGCGTTCAGGAACGCATCGCGAGACCTCAGCCTCGTGTCCGCTCTTCAACGCACCAGAGTCGATGTCTTCGTTCGATTTCGATATGTCTCGATACACAGAATTCACATTTTATACCGTTGCTTTCGGAACCGCGCTTCATCCAACATGGATTGCCGATAATTGAACAGTCGACTCGATGCGTCAATGATATCGAGCCCAGACACGACCTTCTATTTACAGTTTTCGAAACCACGAGGAACGTAGACGTACGTTCTTGCGTTTTGAAGATAGTTGGCGCGCACGAGCGCTTTCGATTGGCCGCGATTGATAAGTGTACCTTGAGCTACCGTTTCGTTGCAGATGCCAAAATAAAATGTGCACGAATCAAGCCTGCGAAAACGTTCGACGAACGCGCGATACAAAAGCGTTTAAAAAAATAATTCTTCGATCTACTTTCATCTTTCCCACGTTTGAGCGCAACGATGTATCGATGGACAATCCCGTACGTACATTTTTGCACCTTCTACTTTGGCACCTTGTGTGGACAGAAAAGCGCACCGATCGGACCGGTACGATCGAAGAATTTTCGCGACTAACAAACAAAGAAAAAGAAAAGGAATGAAAACACAAAGATTCGAAGAAAGCATCGTAATGCCGTAGACGGTATATACGTTACCGTATTGCTTAATGGACACGTAATACTGGCTTTTAGAGCGTCTGATTCCTTTGTTTCCGTTGACAATGAGAACGTTGTTAATGATTGTCCGTCCCTAAACGCGAAATTCTTTGTGCATTTACCTCGAAAAATCGCTATTCAATGCTTTACAAAATGTTCACGATCACGATTGTAGTTTATTTAACTGAGCATGCTAAGTCCCAAGCTCCGTCACCGGAGTTCGATATTCACTTTACTTATTTAACCATTTAATTACCTTAACGATATTATTTCTTTCCCCTTTACTGGCTCTATTCTTCGCAATAGACGATACATGGTGCTCTAGACTAGTTGAGCTGGCCTTATTTAATCGTACAAAAAAAAGAGAGAGAGAGAGAGAGAGAGAAAACAAACTGGAAATACGAACAAGTAAAAATTGGCTAGGAATAGAAACAGAAATGACGCGATGTCGCGTGCTGGTTGCGCTGAACCTGCAGCAATCGCTTGCGCAGACTTCGTCGAAGCTCAGCTTCCCGCGTATCCGTTGCGAATACGCTCAATCCGCGAAAAAAAAAAGAAACATCAATTTGACAACAGAATAAATAAATTTTCCACGAGAATTTCAAATATCAACAATTCTTACGTCCTAACTCCGTTCAACAGATTTCAAAATAGAGGTTCACTTCTGATAGAATCTATGCAACAACGAACAAAACAATGAAAATAAAAAAAAAAAAAGCAGCACGTTTCACAGCGATTCGAGCATCGCGACTGCTGGCAGGTTCGCACGATCATCCACCAATAATTACAGAGATACTTTCGTTAGACCTCTAAACCTAATGAACGATTTGTTTGCTTCTTCGTTTCTTTTTCTCCTAGTTTCCGCCTCCGACCACCGTATCGGTGGCCGAGCCGAGGCTTTTCAGGTCCCGAATATAAAAAGAAGAATCATTGTCGTCATCCACGATCACGATTCGAGTCCCGATTTCCCGGGACGGTGATTTTCTTTCCCCGTTCACTTCTTCTTATTCCGCTTCTTCGTCCCCCTTTCATCGGCTAGACGGTCCACTTCATCAGTGTCTTTTCATGTGAAGCGATAGATGATCGCTCCGCGAAAACGATCGCTGACAAAGATGGCACTTGAACGGTTTCTGACCCGTGTGCTTGCGATAGTGCCGCGTCAATTCGTCGGAACGCGCGAATTTCCACGTGCAGCCCTCCCATGTGCACTGGTACGGTTTCTCGCCTGCAACAAATGTTCAAGAAAATTATAAAAATTGGTGGCTCATTATTTGCAATTTTCAGTACAAAAAAATTTGTTATATGTATACGATATATGGTTTTTATTCAAATTTATTACGAGTTGCACAGACATCAATGAAAGTGTTTCACTCGATCAAAGTGTTTCAAGGTCTCGATGACTCCTCATAGACATCTACGCTGCAGAGTAATTTATCTAGTGCCACGCATGAGGTTATCAGGAAATGTTGACGAGAATTGAAATGAATCGCGTGACGAGAACATGCGGTCGAATAGATGGGATACAATCGGAATAGAATAGTTACGCGAAATATAGGAATTTCTAGCGATGATAGTTTCTAAGAGGATTAATGAAATATATCCACCCCTAAAAAACAAGAAATTCCGAATTAACATCCATAACAAATGTAGGGGACATCCGAGTGCAAAGGGTTATTAATGTAATTAAGGAAGTCGATAAACTCTCCAGACCGGAATATCGTCGCAGGTATTCGCGTACGCGTCGAAACAGGTACGTTTCTCAGCGTTGGTGCGCGCGTGTGTCCGCGCGTTTATTCTTAGCTCTTATCGAGCCGAGGCCTCTCTCGTAAGGACGTCGTGACAGCTGTCGCGCGTTGCAACGACCCCGGATCCCTCAGAAAACTGCCTATCACTCTCTTCTATTGTATGCAAGTCACCGAGCGTATTTCTCGGTCCGACGTTCTGCACGATTTGCCGAAGAAAGGAAGCGAGAAGTGGTCGCGCTGGCGTAGAGACGGAAAAGGGGACGAGCGCCGCGAGAAAGAGGGAGACGCGTTGCAGAAAACGAGAGTAAGAGAGCTTAGGGGGCTGAAAGCGTAGCCGTCGTCGAGCCGTCTAGATGTAGAAACAGCCTGGTCACAACTCGATGACGCAATCGCCATCAAGTTCAACCGCTGGAGAACCAAAGACGAAGGCAACCACGCCGAGGGATCTCAGCGGAGCGATCGGGCGCAGTTCGCGATCCCATTAACCGCCCGAGCAGACGCGGATAATGGGGGACGCGAGTGACGACGGGACGACGACGTGCCATCGCTGGTTTCTATCTCTCGTGGAAACCCACTGGCAGCGGTTTGATCGATATATTCGCGCGCGTCACCAGAGATCTCGGATCTCGAAGGCGACGAGCCGCCGCTGCGAGGGCCGATCGCTCGTCCCAGATGAACGATTACATTTTTCGTCGTGCTGGAATCGCTGTAGATCGGTGCTCGAATACCCGGGACACAATTATCTGTTGCGTAAAATCTGAAATCGAACCGCGACCGTTTCACGCTACGGGGCTCGAGGAGCCACGACCATCGTTCAGAGTCTAATTACAACATCAATCTCGGCCGCGACTCCCTCCGATGATCGATACTCCAGGCTGGAGTCTCCGACTTGTAATTACCCGTTGGCGATCGATTCTATACGCCGAGGTCGCTGGAAAAGTTTGTCAACACCCGCGCGAATGGAGAACACCATTCGTTTTGTGGATCTTATTTCAAATTCAGGCTTTATAATAATTCTAGGATCTCTATTCCAAAAGCTATTAACTCATTCACCGCCAACTACCAGATCTCTCGTAGTTCAAATTGATTGCAATAACCCAAGGGGCTGAACTTTACTTCGGGACACTCCAAATTATTGACTTTTTTGTATATCAGCTATTAGCTTTTGATGCCTAAAAAAGTCAATAATTGTTAGGGCACCGAAGTAAAGTTTTGCCCAAAACGCTGTAAATTTGCCCAGCAGTGAATGTACATATATCAAGTCAGATCAATAAATCCAAATAGTTTCGATTACCTGCCATGAAATTGTTCGGTGAGAATAACAATAGTTGCACCTAATCGAAAAACGTCTGTCTCGCGAGTAAAAACGCGTGCCGACACGCAACGCGTTAGGTTAATGTAACGTCAGACTCACACAGGCCGCGGCATCATAGCAACGTTACAAATGAGCGGCTAAGTTCGCCGTTGTGTTTAATTAATGGAGCCGGACGGTGTAACGGGGCGTGAATCTATGGTGCAATAAACGTAACGTTGCCGTGGAAAAAAAAATCCAATCAAAATGCATTAATAACGGGAGAATTAATGCCCTCTTGCGCCGACGCTTGCACACCGGTCGACGTTGCGTGCATATGCACGATCCTCGAACCGTACGTACCTCGTAAATGGACTAATTACTCGCAATTACGCAACGTACCGACTCCGCAGCAGGTTTCTTCTCCGTCATTAGTTCTTCGTATTCCCAGCGAATTGCATAATAATATTCAACCGATGGGCGTCGGGACGTTAAAACGATCGATTTAGATCTCCAATGGTTAGCCGCGCGTTTACGTACCGCTCGCTGAAAACCGTTTTGCGATCTTACGCGAAGCAATTATTGCACGTACGAGGAAACAACCTGTCCTGCTCGTTCTCTTCCACCACGTTTCATTTCCCTCTGCTTCCATGCGTGCAACCTGCCTCGACGGTTTCCTTCCGGTAATGGAAGCAAGAGAGACTGAAAGTAACAAGGGTTGCGATAGTGGAGCTTCCAAACTTCTCATCCTTTACAGTTACTCGTATTAATATTCGGACGCTGTAATACTTTATTCGTTATTACAATGTACACCTGACTATCTTTTGTTTTGTGATATGTTACAACGTATATTCTGTTTAACAGAAATGTAAATTTTATTTATTTCATTAAATATTAAATAAAAAAAATTGTACGATAAGTGCTATATAAAGATCTAACTGATTTCATTTCACTAGTGTTTTACACTTCAGTCGTTAATGGAATCAGCTGGAACTAATAATTTCGAAGAAATGAAAGCGATGTTAGATAAAACTTGTTCCGACGGACGTTACAGACTTCTGTAATTGGTAACAAAGTATCTACACGGTATCATAATGAAATACTCAGCAAATTTCTGTCGAAATAACGAATGAATATCTCCCCGTTAACGCGTGTAACACTCCCTAAGCACGAGTTCACAGCGAAATGGCAACAGAAACCGTCGTTTTCTTTTTTCCACTAATTTACGTGGCTGTGAAACATAGGATATTCTCAGCGATACCGATCTAGTCTTTTTCCAGTTTTACGGCCGTTTTATCGTCTCTCGGAACGGCTACGCGTTCGTTTACGTAAAGTATCGCGGGGATCGGTGTCTTCGAATTGGAATTTAATTACGAAACGCTGGAGGTTCTAATCCGAGAAAGCGTTGATTAAATTAACAGCATATATTCGTGCGAGAATCGCCGGCCGCGGAAAAGGTATCATTTCAACGCTGTTTCTTGGATACCTGGCCAAGTGGGTTAACGATAGATGCTAATTAAAAATGACGTGGCATAATTTTAAGCGGCGCTTTGATGCCATTTCATCGCGCTCTTATGCATATCGCGCCTTTCTGCAACGCGCTGCCATCGCAGCTTAATATTTCAACGTGAAATACGTTGGGAACGTGAATCTGGATCGGGGCTCGAGTTTTAAAGTGGCATTACTCTTGATGACTTTACGAGGGTTCATCGTCGTCGGAGCATTTGAAACGTTAGTTTCGAAATTCTGTTTTAAAAGCTCTTTTTTTTCCGTTGTAATTTATTTTTCTCAAGGTATAGGAACGTTCCTATGTATTTTTAACACATTCGCGACAGATGTTTTACGTTTCTAATACCGAGTACCAACCAACCTAATAAAATTCTGAAGCTGGACATCGCAGATCTGTGTCGTTAGGACGAAGATAAAAATTACGAAATATGTTTTGAAGCATCGATGTCGTAATTATGTAGTATATAAAATAGAAATACTTTCATAATTTTTTCATAACCAGAAATAGAATTTGATGTGACATGAATTCGCGTCAGCAGTCGCGAATATGTTAATATCATTATTTATGGTTGGTTATTTCTTTTTGACGCTTGATCGCGTGCATTGGAGGAAAACGACACCTTAATTCTAAGATAAATTCGATTATTACGCGAAGT
Organism: Hylaeus volcanicus; assembly: GCF_026283585.1. Classification (NCBI taxonomy): domain Eukaryota; kingdom Metazoa; phylum Arthropoda; class Insecta; order Hymenoptera; family Colletidae; genus Hylaeus; species Hylaeus volcanicus. The sequence goes on from NC_071977.1 coordinate 4,734,547, forward strand.
ATTATACATGTCACCGTTCGCGACGTGTGCTCGAAGAAGTAACATGACTTTTAAAGCGTCCTCATACTTGGTATTACCTGAAACTCGTTTTCGATAACGTGCATGAATAATAAACAGCGAGTCGTTGGGCAATCGGCTACCGTTTTCCTGGTTGAAACGACTAGATGATCTATGGCTAAACGCTGAAGGAAAACATTGCATTAATGTCTCCTAATCTTTCTTATTTTCCTTAGCTGTTATTCGCAGTTGCTAATTTTCTGCAGCGCAAGCAATAAGTCACTACTGATTCGTACAGTAAGAGCTAAGTGTTTATTTATCTATTCGAATCCACTCGGTTTTGTAACCGTATTTTTCATTTGGTCTTTGTGTTTCTTCTTCTTCTCTCTTTTTCTCATCGTTAGTCTTATCGTATTAAGTTAATAATAGTACACAGATCATGCTCGATTTTCTTGATTGCAATTAGTAGTCGTAACGACTTTTATTAGAGCGAGCTAATGATAGTCATGTCTGAAATACTAATTATAGTGTTACCAGTATCATTAAATTTAAGTGTACGGTATCTTCTAAACAAAAAAGACAACGATAATAAGAAAATGAATTGAATGCAATAGCGTTGAAATTAGGTTGCCTTATCTCGCTTCACCCAGTTTTATAACGAACGAGGAATGTCTTATCGTTCAGGATTCCCCCGGTTGAGATGATTAAAGGCCTCTCTGGGATGCATTTCGGTAATTATCAGCGTGTTATTGGGTCACGCGATAGCATTCCAGCTCGCAACGCTTCTTACATGCGATAATCATATATTGGGTTGATGTACAAGCTCATGCAGCTTTATATAAAACAAAATTCTGTCTCGAAAGCTCTCTTCTTCCTTTATACTTTTTTTTTTGTCGAGGTATTAAAGAGTGTCGATTAGGAGGAAATATGATTATCAAAGTGATTTTAATATCATTATTACCAGTTTAGTGGGAACATTTTATTTTTTTTTGTGACTGGCCATACATCATCTCTGAATTTTCAAAAAATTCTTCAGGAAATTCGTCGCAATTCAACTCATGAAACTAGACATAAAATTACAATAAAAATCAGTGAATAGAGATAATTGAACATCTTAACACGTCTGTATGATACACACGGCTAGGGCATTACACTTCTTCTTGGACAAACTTCAATTCGGAATGAAACGGTGTGAACCTACAACTCGCTCAATTAAAAACCTTTGTAAGTTCTGCACCAAAATACGTCCCATGAATAGATTTCATCAAAAAACGGTACATCGTACATCGGACGATTTTAAACGAGACCACCAAAGAGTGTCATCTAACACTTAGCCATCAACCCTACGTGTATCTATCGTGAGACGTGTGAAAGCTGACGAGCATTGATGATCGACGCCATGCGTGTTGGGAATAAGGAGCGAACGGCAATGGAAAAAAGAGAAACGGTTAGAAGAAAGGGGAAAGAACGAATCTCCGGATTTCTAGGTGCGCGTTGTCGGCTCTGCGTGGCGTCCACCTAATGCGCCCACCAGCTACTCCCGCGGTGTACGCTCAGCCTGGGCTCCTAGTAAATAACAACACTCGTTAGCGGCAAGAAACACCGCCGAGGACTAATACCCCGCGAACGCGCGATTAATTATTTACGCCGTTGTCGCGGTTTAATAAAATATATCAGCGGGGTGGCGGTGCGCTAACCGAAGCTTCAATTAACCGCGAACTCGATTTATCAACGAGACGCCATTAACGTCGCGTGGAATACAGGATTCTTCGCGCTGGGTGCGATGAAGCGTAGCTAGAAATTGGATGGTGGGTAGCGTACTTGAAATCACGATTAAGAGACGGGTAAAGTAACACGTACACCTGTGAAACGTCTTGTACTATCTAAATAAATGAATTTAATACGTAGGTCGCCGTGTCACCCAGAAATGGTGACATGACTCTTCATTAACCCTTTGACCGCGGGACTATTTTTGCTGGAAATTGTAAGAAGCGTAGAGCCGTGAATTTAAAAAAAAAAAATATCAGCTTATAGGGGATGAAAAGACGGAAATTTTTAATATTTATAGTTTACTCATACGACGATTGGTTCTAGAGACAAAACTTAACAAAATTACGAGACCTTTTTCCGGAAATTCAATTTTTGCAACGTACCTCTGACTATTCAATTTTTATTTTAGAAACAAAGCATCCTATAAATAAAGTGTACATATAAAAATGTTTCGTTTCATACGAACTGTCGTTGTCTTCTGAAAATACAATGTATTCATTTTCCTCTCACTGAAAGCAAATTCTTTGAAACCGTATTTCTTGAATGCAAAAGATGATAGCTTATTAACCCCTCGACGCCAGGCTTCGTATCTCGTACAGACCCTAGGTCTTTCACATATCACAGACGTCAATTAAAGATACGGACTCAGCGCCGATATAAACAACGATATTACCATACGAGCTGGATAATAATAGACTTTCCTTGACGTACAATAAACCCTTCCCATCTAATTGTTTCGACGATCTTAAATGTGGATTTGAAACTCTATCGGTATGTACACAAACAGTTACATCTGATATTTTCTGATGAAATACTTAAAAAAAAAAAATTAAAATATTTATTCGAATATATACGTAAAGTTTTCTCAAAGTTTCAATAAATTATATATATCCCCTTTTTGAGAAAAAGATTCGATGTCCTCCTTTCTTCGTCGAATATCGGTATCAATCGCCAGATTTCTCATTCGTTCCCAAAGGAACAAGAAACGAAAACACAGTGACGATCGGTACGATGATCGCGCGGACGCCGATAATCGATCGAAATTGGCCCTCGATGGGCACCGAAAGCCACTGACCGCGGCGGCGGAAATAAAAGAAGAGGGATTTAATTTAAAACCGCGTCCAGTGCGCCGGACTCGATAACGAGAATACAGACCCCGGCTCGCCAGGAAATTGTGATCGGAGCGTGGGTAATCGTAGCCCTTAACAGTGATGCATAAGTGCATTGTTAATGGCAGGTCTGACGGCGAATGCCTGGTGCACGGCTGGCACGGAGAGAACGAGGATCCCGAGCGATCGGGGTATCCTTCGATACACGGAACCGATCGACGCTCGTTGTCTAGTTCATGCCAAGGCTAATTCGCCTTAATTAATACACGAGATCTCACCGAACCTCCCGCTGTCCATCAAGGATCACGCTACTATGCCGCCGTATTCCGGCGGTTACCCGTAGCGATTCTCATGTTGCGCTTGACCCGATAGAATTTTTCGCGATTCCCAGACGAGCCTGACCGCATGATACGCGTTCACTGGTTGCGTGAAAACTTCAATTACCCTGCGCACCTTTCGGATAATAATCGAAGGGATTAAATATTTTGTGAGGTATGCTTAATGCGTGTGCATTTGTATGATGTGTGTATGATATACAGGGTGTCCCAAAACTCGGGGAGGAGCCGGAAATGGGGGGTAGCTGAGACGATTCTGAACAACAATTTCCTTTGCAAAAATGTCGGATGGGGCTTCGTTAAGGAGATATTAAGCGAAAACCCCGACCAATCA